>NW_024423564.1:41104492-41107603 GCF_017311325.1 Ursus maritimus | reverse complement strand
TTTCCTGACAGATTCCCCATGCTATGAACATAAATGCAAAAACTATAAATAGGGCTACTGACATTTGGGCAGTTGACTTGTTTTTATCAAAATTACAAAACAGAATTTAGTTTGCCAATTTTCAAACGGCTATCATGTTCAGAATCCAATTGGGTTCTCCTTCCTTTTTACTTGATGACTTCATAAAAGATAAATAAGCCCTCGGACCAATAGGTGGGTACACTGGCACTGTTAACTCTCTCGCCCCAGAAATTCCAGTGGGCTGAAAAGATTATTATTTGGGGGCGGGAAAGGGGGATGCAGAGGTCTTTAGGACCCAGCAGGCGGCGGCAGGCGGCAGTTGTGTAGATCACTGAGAGACTACGAGGGTCCGGTTCAGTTTTAATTCTGTTTCTAATCTCTGCAACAGCCGCGCTTCCTGGGTCCCGCGGCTCTCCTACCCACTCGCGGCCGGCGGCCGAGCGAGAATCAGAGCCGCCCGCCCCCCATCACCCACCATGGAAACCCTCCAAGAAAAAGTGGCTCCGGACGCGTGTGCCTGAGGATTCCTCACAAAAGAGGTGCCCAAAATGAAGACCCTGATGGTGAGTCATTTGTGGCAACTCCTCTGGGCAGAGGCGGGGACCCCCGGGCGCGGCGTCCCCGGGGCGCACCGGAGAGCTCCAGAGGCGCCTAACCCTGCGCCGCGAGGTCGCCTGTTACAAAGGGACAACTTTCCACCTGCTCCGTGTCCCCTTCCGGTTCTCTGGTTCTGCCTGGCTCGGAATCCCAGAGCCGGGATGGGAACTCGGGTTGCCTCGGCTTCTGGATCTCAGGCGAGAGGTCTGGGGACCCACGGAGAGCTGGAGAAGCGGTGGAGGGGTGGGCGCATGGCTCGGGGGATGGGGGATGCCCAAAAGCAACAGCCTGGCAGAAACTAAGAGGGGAGGGGAAGGGGGGACCTTTGCAGACTTTCTTGGTTTGCTTGTCGGATTTCAAACTTGCAAAAATCGCCGAGGTAGAGCCCCGCGGGTCCAGGAAGGACCGGGTGCAAGGGCTAGAGGTTCCAGCAGCCGAGCTGGGGGAGGGAGGCCCCTCCTCAAAGTACAAGCCCACCTCTGCCCTCGCCACCGGCGCGCTTTCCCTCGCGTAGCCGGGCGCCGCGCACCACCTGCCCTCTGCCGAGAGATTTGGGAGGTGGCGTCGGCCGAGAGCAGCTACGCTCGGGAGCATCCCCTGCCGTACGCGCAAGGACGGTGCCTCCCCTGCCCCGGCTGCGCGTGGGGGGCTAGGACCCGGGCCACCTCCCGCCTGCCCCGGACTTTCCCCCGCGCGTCTGACCGTCTCGCGCGTGTCCCTGCCGGCGCGCTCCTCCGGCGCTGGCTCTCAGCGGCTCTCCTCTGCTCTCTCCCGCCCGCCGGCAGCGCCATGGTCTGGCTGTGTGTTTAGCGCTCACCACCATGTGCACCAGCTTGTTGCTCGTGTACAGCAGCCTCGGCGGCCAGAAGGAGCGGCCCCCGCAGCAGCAGCAGGCAGCGGCGACCGGCAGCGCGCAGCCGTCGGCGGAGAGCAGCCCCCCCCCGAGGCCCCGGGCCCCCGCGGGACCGCAGCCGCTGGACGGATACCTCGGCGTGAGGGACCACAAGGTGACAGCTCGCTCGCCAGCGCGCACGCCACCCAGCCTGGGGATCCCGCACACCTGAGCCTGCCCCTTCCCCGGGGCTGGGAGGCGCCGTGAGTAGGTGCCGCTCGGAGGCTGGAAGGGGGAGCGGACCCACTGGGGTGGGGTGGGATAGTTCCTTCTTGGCGTGAATTCCTGTTGGAGTCGGAGGTAAAGTTTTTCAGGGAATAGGGGTGAGACGAGTGGACCCAATGCCAAATTTCCTAACAGGAACCGGCCCTGAAAGTAGTACCTTCTGGTCCCCAGAGCTGCAGCCGCGGGTGGGTGCTGGGTGCCTGAAGCGTCGGGTTTGGCCGCCAAGTCGCGCCCTGGTGTGAGGAGAGCCGGGATGGCGCGAGTAACGGCGGGAGCATTGGCCCGCCGGAAACTGGAGGGTGAGCAGCAGCCAGTCCGCGGCCGCTGCTCAAAGATTCCCCTCTGATCTCGCCTTCGCATTGCTCTGGGCAGAATTACCACAGCCTCGGGGAGCGGTCCCAGGCAGGCGCGGAAGGCTGGAGGCACAGACTCAGCTTCCATTGGCTTGAAACTCCTCGTTGAGGGCCTGTTTTTCTCTGCCTTCCGGGAAGCCGTTGCATGGCTTGGCTAATAATTAATAAGATGGATTTTTTTTTTTTAAATTGAGCCTCCTTTCCCTCAAATAATAAATCTCTGGTTTCAATGTGCGAAGCCTCTGTAAGAATTCTAATCAAGTTTCCTGATTCTGAAAAGATATTTTAATACATTTTAAATTTATTCCCCATTATCTGAAGCTGCTAATATGTTTTTATTAAAACACAATTCCACTTTGTATCTGCTCTATAAAGGCTGGAGGATTTCTTGAAACCACACAGCTATTCCGCTTTTTATATTACTAGATTTTATGCTTGTGAACCAAAGTATTAGTTAGCAGGTGGTTCTTTTGCAGGAAAAGATGGGTCTTTACCGTTCATGAAAAAGTCAAACTTTTTTTTAAGTGACAATCAGAATATTTCCACTCATTTGTGCAATGCATATTGCAAAAAGGATTTTGGAGGGTAAAAATTTAAGGCAGGACCCAGTTGGTAGGAATCTTTGAATGCTTGTGGAAAAAAACAACATACCATGAAATGTGGATGGATGGATAGATATATAGGTATAACGTATAAGAAATGCTAGGTATAAAACAGTATTGTTGGGGTACAGAAATGAGAAACATCACTGCCCTGGAAGGTTTAAGGAAATTCGCTCTGAAAAGATAGACTTTGCACTGGTGAGTATTTGGGGAAGCAAGAGAAGAGGAAGGGATTTCTTTAGGAAGCGATTTGGGGAGTGGGGAGGCGGCTGGTGGTAGAATCTTGAAATCAAAAGTAGAGAGGGTCATCAGTTTTTCAATAATAACAGCTTCACTTTTCTCTTTAAGATGTTGATCGATTACACTCTTTGTATGTGCCAGCAACCTGTAAGGGCTAGAGTTCTGGAAAAGTTTATACATC
>NW_024423564.1:41056176-41104482 GCF_017311325.1 Ursus maritimus | reverse complement strand
GGTCTGGGGACCCACGGAGAGCTGGAGAAGCGGTGGAGGGGTGGGCGCATGGCTCGGGGGATGGGGGATGCCCAAAAGCAACAGCCTGGCAGAAACTAAGAGGGGAGGGGAAGGGGGGACCTTTGCAGACTTTCTTGGTTTGCTTGTCGGATTTCAAACTTGCAAAAATCGCCGAGGTAGAGCCCCGCGGGTCCAGGAAGGACCGGGTGCAAGGGCTAGAGGTTCCAGCAGCCGAGCTGGGGGAGGGAGGCCCCTCCTCAAAGTACAAGCCCACCTCTGCCCTCGCCACCGGCGCGCTTTCCCTCGCGTAGCCGGGCGCCGCGCACCACCTGCCCTCTGCCGAGAGATTTGGGAGGTGGCGTCGGCCGAGAGCAGCTACGCTCGGGAGCATCCCCTGCCGTACGCGCAAGGACGGTGCCTCCCCTGCCCCGGCTGCGCGTGGGGGGCTAGGACCCGGGCCACCTCCCGCCTGCCCCGGACTTTCCCCCGCGCGTCTGACCGTCTCGCGCGTGTCCCTGCCGGCGCGCTCCTCCGGCGCTGGCTCTCAGCGGCTCTCCTCTGCTCTCTCCCGCCCGCCGGCAGCGCCATGGTCTGGCTGTGTGTTTAGCGCTCACCACCATGTGCACCAGCTTGTTGCTCGTGTACAGCAGCCTCGGCGGCCAGAAGGAGCGGCCCCCGCAGCAGCAGCAGGCAGCGGCGACCGGCAGCGCGCAGCCGTCGGCGGAGAGCAGCCCCCCCCCGAGGCCCCGGGCCCCCGCGGGACCGCAGCCGCTGGACGGATACCTCGGCGTGAGGGACCACAAGGTGACAGCTCGCTCGCCAGCGCGCACGCCACCCAGCCTGGGGATCCCGCACACCTGAGCCTGCCCCTTCCCCGGGGCTGGGAGGCGCCGTGAGTAGGTGCCGCTCGGAGGCTGGAAGGGGGAGCGGACCCACTGGGGTGGGGTGGGATAGTTCCTTCTTGGCGTGAATTCCTGTTGGAGTCGGAGGTAAAGTTTTTCAGGGAATAGGGGTGAGACGAGTGGACCCAATGCCAAATTTCCTAACAGGAACCGGCCCTGAAAGTAGTACCTTCTGGTCCCCAGAGCTGCAGCCGCGGGTGGGTGCTGGGTGCCTGAAGCGTCGGGTTTGGCCGCCAAGTCGCGCCCTGGTGTGAGGAGAGCCGGGATGGCGCGAGTAACGGCGGGAGCATTGGCCCGCCGGAAACTGGAGGGTGAGCAGCAGCCAGTCCGCGGCCGCTGCTCAAAGATTCCCCTCTGATCTCGCCTTCGCATTGCTCTGGGCAGAATTACCACAGCCTCGGGGAGCGGTCCCAGGCAGGCGCGGAAGGCTGGAGGCACAGACTCAGCTTCCATTGGCTTGAAACTCCTCGTTGAGGGCCTGTTTTTCTCTGCCTTCCGGGAAGCCGTTGCATGGCTTGGCTAATAATTAATAAGATGGATTTTTTTTTTTTAAATTGAGCCTCCTTTCCCTCAAATAATAAATCTCTGGTTTCAATGTGCGAAGCCTCTGTAAGAATTCTAATCAAGTTTCCTGATTCTGAAAAGATATTTTAATACATTTTAAATTTATTCCCCATTATCTGAAGCTGCTAATATGTTTTTATTAAAACACAATTCCACTTTGTATCTGCTCTATAAAGGCTGGAGGATTTCTTGAAACCACACAGCTATTCCGCTTTTTATATTACTAGATTTTATGCTTGTGAACCAAAGTATTAGTTAGCAGGTGGTTCTTTTGCAGGAAAAGATGGGTCTTTACCGTTCATGAAAAAGTCAAACTTTTTTTTAAGTGACAATCAGAATATTTCCACTCATTTGTGCAATGCATATTGCAAAAAGGATTTTGGAGGGTAAAAATTTAAGGCAGGACCCAGTTGGTAGGAATCTTTGAATGCTTGTGGAAAAAAACAACATACCATGAAATGTGGATGGATGGATAGATATATAGGTATAACGTATAAGAAATGCTAGGTATAAAACAGTATTGTTGGGGTACAGAAATGAGAAACATCACTGCCCTGGAAGGTTTAAGGAAATTCGCTCTGAAAAGATAGACTTTGCACTGGTGAGTATTTGGGGAAGCAAGAGAAGAGGAAGGGATTTCTTTAGGAAGCGATTTGGGGAGTGGGGAGGCGGCTGGTGGTAGAATCTTGAAATCAAAAGTAGAGAGGGTCATCAGTTTTTCAATAATAACAGCTTCACTTTTCTCTTTAAGATGTTGATCGATTACACTCTTTGTATGTGCCAGCAACCTGTAAGGGCTAGAGTTCTGGAAAAGTTTATACATCGGCTTCTGACTGGATGGATGTAGTGTTTATGTGTAACTGGTATATGATGAATATATTGAACTTGGTGGATTTTCATGGTGTTGTTAGTGGAAATGGCTATATAGCACTTGTGAAACTTTGATTAATGGGGTGTCAAAAGGTAAATTTGCTGAAAGCTTTGATCTGCCTTTGGGATGGTATTCCTAATACTTTCCTTCCTGTGTTCTCCTGCTGGATGGATAGCAGCTGAGAATATTGATAGCATAAGGCAAATATGATGCCCTCATGTTTGTTTTCAAAAACAGTGTTTATTCACACAAATATATTGGATTGAATTTTTAGTGTATCAGAGTATTATTTCATTAAAATGAAAAACAGCCCTTTTTTGAAAGGAATGCTGAAACTCTATACAAGAAATTGAGATAATCTATAGTAAAGGGTTTTATAAACTGTGAAGTGTTATATGGAGGATAAATGTGTGAATGTCCTTGGAATTCTTAGAAGAGAATTATAAACGTGACCAGGATGGTCTTTGCATCTAATGAATACCAGTGGAATTCTTTCATAGAAAACCAACGTGTCATCAAATTCCACACTCCAAGGATTCAACAGTTTACTCCACCCCAAAGCAAAAGAACAAATGCAAATCTTAAAATCTATGTGTTTTCTCTAGGCATTATCCCAATTGTCCCACTGAGGGGAGGAAGGCAAGATGGCAGAGGAAAAGGGGACCTTGTTTCAACTGGTCCCCTGAATTTAGCTGGATATCTACCAATTTCCCCACTGACCCACATGTAAACTTCTACTCAAAATGTCATCACTTTACTGCTGCTATTCACCTGGCTGGAAATTGGGTGAAGTTTCATTTCTGATGGCTATAGGGAGGTGCATGTAGTATTTATGTCCTCTCCAAAAGTTGCTATTTACTTAGGTTTACTTAAGATCTGCCTACAGTCTTGCTTAGGCAGAGGTAGAAATTTGTTAGAACATTGCTTGGATTTTTTTTTCCAGATTAGCACAGCGGAGGGAGGGTAAGAAATCAGGATTTTCTGTTCTTATTATGTAGCTAGATGATATCCTGATTGCTGTCTTTTTTCCCTCTCATATCAGGCCTTAGAAAAATTATAGGATGTGTTGAGTGTGATGACCACCAAGCCATATGCTACTGCATACTGAATCAGAATTCCAACAGACTTTTTACTTGCCGTTGATTTACAGAATCTGGAGAGAGTTACAGATACCATTTAGGAAAATGTTCACATCTCCATGGCTGGAGGTCCCAAAGTCTGATAAATATGTAGTGTTTATGTTCAGTTACATGATGGTATTAACATTATAACTCTAAGATTAAATTCAACAGGTGGTCCTAATCCCCAGCACCTGAATTTCTCAAATTACAGCCTGTCTGCAATGATAGTCTTGTCTCATACGGCTGCAGACTAAATTACTGTTGAGATTAAATCACTGTGTGCTTTTGTTGAAAGACATGCTGCAAGTCAAGCCGGTGATGAGCAATGTGTGTTGAAGCTTAAAATATCACTTTCCATGGTCATATTCTCTACTTCCTCGTTCACAAACGATGTGAGCTGAAATTGTAATTCCAGTGTGACTAAGTGAAGGCTACTTGGAGTTTCTTGTGATAATGAAGACATTTCATTTTTTGTTAGAGAGATTCTTTCTCTTCATTGCCAACCCTTTTCCCCAGACCTTTTCCCACAAACGTTTCACCAGCTCATTTCAGTCTTGTTAATGTCTGTCACTGCAGGTACTGTATCTGTATTCTGCCATTACTCTTCTGCTCCCCAGTTTTGGAGCCACTGATTTCTAACCAGATCAGCCAGACAACAAGCAAAGAAGCCAATTTTCATGGCTTCGGAAACCTTCTGTATTTAGAAATACAGCATAATGTATAACCAAACGAAAGCATGTGGGGGTGTGTGCGCACGCGTGCGGCACACATGCACATACAGGCACACACACTAAATCAAGCAACCTTCAGGGAAAAGCTCCAATTCTCCCAGCAGAGTGGAAGGGGGCATGGAGTGTATTCTGTTTCCAGCCTGGATCTGGTCTGGGTAGATAAAGTCATTTGCCATCTGGTAGACCCTGTGAAATGAAACTATGAGCCGATTCCCATTTCCAGTGGATAGGAGCCCTTATCACAGGAGGCCCACTTGTCACCTGGGCTGCCCTTTTCTAAGATGGCTTATGAAAGAGCAGTGATCAATGGGGTCTCAAGCTGAGCTGCTATCTCCTTGCTTCAGTACTAGCTCCCAGGAATGGATTTTACACATACTACTAACATGCTTGTCCTTGGTTCTTTCCTTCCTTAAGCACTCAGTTATTCAGACAAAACGGAACTGCTTGGAGGTAACAGTATGTTTGCTATTAATTCACAGATGTCCATTTAGAGTGATAGGACAAGTCAATGCAGGAGCTGAAAAATAATTCAAAACCAGAAAAAAAGGCACATGCCATATAACTTACTTTGGAATTACAGCATAAGTATTCTTCCTTTTAAAAAGTATATAAATTCTCAAATATACGTTTGTACCATTTATTAGACCCTATTTTATAATATTTGAGGCATCCAATCAACGATAATTTGGATCTCAAAATCAAAGTGAGCTAATTTTCAGTGCTCAAATACTAACAAAATGTAATCTGCCAATGGTGATGAGACCCTGTTATCACAAATCGTCAACCAAAAGGAATTATGAAATGAACTATTTTTCATGGGCGAAGAGTTGCAATAATGTGCTTGCTTTTAACAGGAGAAGTGTCCATATAATATATAACCTTCCTTAATTCTGAGAGCCAGGAGTGTTTCTCCAGGTTCCCAAGGAGTAATGCCAAGATACCCCCAAGCCAAAGTCCAGACCACAGCTGGTAAATGAGTCTAAGCTGGCTCCCTTTCCACTTCTGGGCATCTGGCCTCTTTGCTGGTCCTTGAAAACTCATTGCGCCTCAGAACCTTAGCACTTGCTGTCCCTTCTCCCTGGAAAACTTCCCTAAGATTTTGTACATGGTTAGCTCCTTCTGGTCATTCAGTCCTCAGATCATGTCATCTTCTTGTGGACCATCCTCTTTAAATAGCTCTCTCCTTAACAGTCATTCTCTATCATATTAGTTTGTTTTATTTTCCTTATACTAGTTAACAATATCTGAATGAATTTTAAAGTTGTCTTTTCTATTGTTTTTCTACCCCCCAGGTAGAATCTAAGTGCTGTGATAGCAAAGTATTTGTACATCTTATTGACCAGCGTAACTCCAGGACCTAGAATAATACTTGACACTTAATGAGCACACAACAAGTATTTATTGAAGGAAAGAAGAAAGCAGAGTATATGGGGAGAGGTGGTTGTAGAGAGGGACAAAGCTACCTCACCTTATGTAAAGTCCTTTGTCTGTAAGAAACAGCAGTGCAGTCCCAAGGCCCTGGTATGTCTCATCTTTCCTAATTTGATCCACTACTACTGCACTACTAGTAATAATGATAGAAGGAAGATGAAGAAATGATTTAAAACAAGACTCTGTGGGGAGGAGATTTAGGAGTTTACATTTTAACAGGCTTCCCTTACAACTCTTGTGCACATTAAAGTTTGAGAATCATCATTTGAAATGTTTTTAATCCTCATAATGCGTAGTTCTGTAGCTAATTTGTTTCTGGGTTTTTGAACTACTCATAGCCCTAAGTAAATATTCATTGAAGGCCTCATAGTTGCAAAATTGGGTATTCTAGAGGAAGAACACGGTGCCTACCATCAAAGAATCTTTGATCTAATTGGAGAGAAAAGACAAAGAAGCAAGAAAGGTTAAATAATAAAGCAAGTGCTGAATAATAATATGAAACCAGGAAACAATAAATCAAGACATTGACACTAAAAAGGAAGCAATTTCTGTGATCTTTCTCATCTATAAAGTAAGTTAAATACTAGTGTTAGTTTAGAAGTTATAAAACTTTCAAACTGAAATTGCATTTTTTAGCCCTTTTTTGGTGTGTGTATGTGCGTGTGTGTGTATGACATGCAGTGAATACTTAGTAAACAACTTTGATGTCAAAGCAACTTCAAAGTGGATAGATTTTAAATTCAAAATATTCAGTCTCTTAATGATTTTCCTTTAGCATGACGTAGGATCTCCTGGACTCTTGAAGGGAGCTAACCCTATTGCCCTGTTCAGCCGTTTCTGTCACACGGTGACTATGTTTTCCAAACCAAATTTCATAACTCATGGTATGAGAAATTTGTGTTGGCTACAAGACAACATTTGCCATCAGATCTGTCCTGGACAGATGACATCTGCTACAGAGGAGACTTTCCATAACCTCTAGGGTCAAGTGGCAGTGCAATCTAATTCTCATCCTGTGAATGCTGAGGTGAAGGAAGATTGGAGACGAGAAAACACTGTGAAAAATTAAAACCCATCACTGATCAACAAATCATTGAAACCTTCTGTACATCTACTATGTACTCTTTGAGTAGCTGTGAAGGATAGAAGTATAGAAAGACAAGGAATTATTATTTCTTAAATAATGATTTTATTATCCATACCCTGTGAACCTGATTCAAGAGAAGAATTCCCTTAGAAGTGAGTTTATGATCAAATGACTGATAAAAACTTGAGGGTGGGGATATTTATGAGATGCACTCTGATTCTTCTTCACGAGCACTTTTAGTCCTAAATTCTTAGACTAGGCCTGGGACAAATAAATATTTTTATTGTATGCTCTATTCAATATGGTTTCCCAAATAAAAGTCAGAAGCATGCATATTCTTTCAGTTTAGACAGCATATGTGCAGGGAAGCCTTCCCTGACTTGTAGCCCAGGTTAGATCTAAACTGTATGTTTTGTCTTCATAGCCAGGATCCCATGATAATACTTATTCCAGCTTATTGTTGTTTCTTGTCTCAAATTGTCTGCCTTCCCTGCACTACAATCAGCTCTTGGAAGCTAGGGCTTTTTTTTCCCCTCTTTCTTGGCATTGTATTCTCAGGCTTTAATATAATGTCTGATATAGAATGGGTCTTCAGTAAGTATTTGTTGAATACATGAGTATATCTATCTAAAGACTATAATTTCTTCTAAACTAAACCTGCCTGAAAAATTTCTATTTGGCACTATGTCATAAATATCAATTTCCCCTGCCACCATTTGTAGTTCTGTAACTATTGCATTTCTATGTATTTGTACTAATCAGATCTCTTAAAACATACTCAGAGTTTTGAGCTGGAAGGAAAACTTGAAAATTACCAAAGGGAATTCACAAGTGCTCGTGTGATTTGTCCAGAGTCTCCAGTGAGTGGCAGAGCTGGGGCTACAATGTGGGCCTCTGACATGAATGTCATTACCATAAGGGAAGTTCGGTGCCAATATATTCTAAGCAATGACTCAACATTATTTGAACAGAATTTATTAAAACGTAGAGCCCAGGCCTACTCAGTTATTGGAAAGAAATAAATATTTAAATATCTTATCATTCTGAAATGAAAATGAGAATATGCCTTTGGATAGTTCAGAAGGGCTTCCACCAACCACTGGCTTAGCACTGGGTACTTGAAAGTCTTCATAAATGCATGGTACCCATGTAATTAGAACAATTTGCAAATCAGAATGGGTTTTGCCTTTAAAAAGTAAACCAATCCAAAAGGAGTGCCATGTTACTATTTGTGGGAAAATGTCATGAACAAACCACTCATTTAGCTGAATTACCTTCTCCACAGTGGGGAGGAAAACATCATCAGGAGACTCAGTTAAGCAAGTGTTTGAAACACTGCCATTCTGCAAGTAACCATTGACTCCTCCTAACTTCTGAGATGTAATACTTATTCTGAGATAGAATTACTTTAGGCAGATGAGAAACCATTTTACCCTTAGTAGGGAAAATTAACCTTGATAGTTGTAGCTCAGTATGAAAACGGAACTTTTTATTTTATTCTCTTTTAATGGATAAGAAGGTGTCCATAGTGTTCCTGGGAACCTCACAGAGTCTGAGAACACTCTGGCAGACTGAAATGCAGAGTTAAACTATTTTTTTAATAAGAAAGCATATTCTGGAAATTAATTGCACATATGGGACCTCTCCACTGACTGAACTGCATTACTGCATTTCTAATTTACAGATCTGCTCATGTTCCTTGCATGCCTCCAATGGCTTCCCATTGCCTAGAGGATCAAGTTCAGACTCCACAGGAAGGCTCACAAGGCCTGATAGGGTCTGTCTGGCCTAGTTCTCCAACCTCACTTCCCTTCTGCCCAAGCTCCAGACACCGGGGGAATACATCTTGCCGTCTCATGCTTCCCTGCTTTTCCTCCATCATGGAATGCCCTTTCTCCTTTTATCTGCCAGGTAGAGAACTAATCGTTCATTAAGATCCAGCTCAAGCTTCTCCTTTCCAGAGTCTTCCTACACGTAACATCTGTGCAGAGTTGACCCCACATTCTCTTATGTTAGCCTTGGATTGGTCAGTCAATCACATATTGACTGAGTCCCTACAATGTGTTAGACACAGGGGAGGAAATGAGAGGAAGGACCTAGTCCTGACCACAGGATAGTCACAGTGGAGTTAATACTACAATTACTATATGTTGCTAAGTGTTAAAATATTCTCTGTATCTTGTATATGCCTCTAATCACACAATATTGTGGTTATTTGTCCACGGCTTGTGTTCCTGACTAGATTGTGCCTTTTTGAAGCCAAGGAACATAACTTAATCCATCATGGTATCTCCAGAACCTAAAACCATAACTCACATATGTCAAAACTCAATAAATCTTTGTTGGAAGTCGGCTGTTGTAACTGTATATAATAGGAAGAGATTTGAACAAGTGTGGACAATAGACTTACTAGTCACAGGAATGGACAGAAGTGATAAGTAGGGGAAGAAGGACTTCACATATGTGACATACATATCTTTAATTTTTGGTTCCTCTTTAAATACAGAGCTGCATCTGCTGACCCTTCAAAGTTGTAGACCAGGTGTTGAGATGTAGGAATGTCCATGTTTGAAGACAGTGTGATATCATGGGAGGCAGGGAGACATACCGAAGCCTTTTACCTTCGTGAGTTCTTTGGCAAGTCACGTAACTTCTAGGCCTGAGCTAGTCTGTGGCAGAGGAAGAGTTAAACTAAAT
Organism: Ursus maritimus; assembly: GCF_017311325.1. Classification (NCBI taxonomy): domain Eukaryota; kingdom Metazoa; phylum Chordata; class Mammalia; order Carnivora; family Ursidae; genus Ursus; species Ursus maritimus. The sequence goes on along the minus strand of NW_024423564.1, from coordinate 41,095,078 downwards.
TCATTAATTACTTTATTTATCAAATAATATTGTGTACCTACCATATACTTGACCTTGTGTTCAAGTTTTGAGGAAGTCTTTAAGGGGTAAATTGTAGGAGTGACTCCAATCAGATGTATTTCCAACGGATTACCATGGCTTCAGGGTGGCACAGGTCAGAGCAGTTCTGGGTGAGGGGAAGAGGGCCAGTTAGCAGATTGTTGCTGTGATCTGAGTGAATGATGCTGGTGGCCAGAGGATGAAGAGACCCTAAGTTTCTGCCCACCTTTGGTTTGCATGGTTGCCCACCCTACCATGTCAGCGCAGACAGTCTGGATGCAGCTCTCAAATAGCAGCTTAGTGGTTCAAGATTGCCTCTCAGGAGTTAGCAAAAAGAGTTGGAGGGTGATCCCAGATGGCACTCCAACGTTGTCTAATTCCGAACCTCACTGTCTATCTTAATACCACACACTGACTTGAGCAAAACAATGGTGTTATGGTTAAGGCCAAAGCAAGCCATTTGTGGAGACTCTTTAATGCACACTGGCCGCACCAGGAATTCAAGTTTCCATCTGCAGCACAGCCAATGGGGTGTGAAATAAATGTGCTGTAACACAGTTCTACTTGGGAGAAACTTGATTCTAGAATAAGCTTGTCAAGTTGTTGCATGATAAATCTTACCAGGTATAAATCTGTTGGAAGTATGGGGTAAATAGTGATTTCCTCCTTCTTTTCCCACAGACTTATAGAGAAAACAGTTGTTTTTCTTCTAAATCACTTGTTAGCAACTTCTAGGGAAAGTCAAGTTTCTATTTCACTTGCATCAGAAGGAAATTGGCCATAAATTAATGGAAAATTTGTTGAGAGGGAGTCTGACTCCTAATTCATTAAAAAACATTTGATTGGGAGCACAAAAAAATGTATATATCTGAATGAATTCTGTTTTTATGGGGCCCATACATGGGGTGACTTGGCCATGTCGTACCTGCCAGGCTGCTGTCTGGGATTTCCAGTTGTCTCTCATTACCCATTACCCATAGTGTTTCCACTCTATACTGCAAATTATAAAGCTGGTTCATTTCATTTTTACTTCACTTGCTTCAAGTTTTGAACAAAGTGCAGGAAGTGATGACATTCTGCCAGAACATGGAAAAGGAAAAGGGGATTGTAGGAATTTGTATGTATTCACTAACAATGCCCCAACCAGACTGAACAAAGCTTTGCTCTGATGCTCGAACCAGCACGAATCCCTTAAAGAAATATGCCCATTATTTTTATTAACAACTCCGTGTGGTTTGGGCTCAGTTTGAAATGTGATGAGTCGTTAACTCAAAAGTTCAGAAATTTAAAGTTAACAGAGAGCTGCCCTAGAGAACAGGGTATCCTGACTGAATGGGCCTGCAGTAGTGAAGTGTGAAGATAAAATAACAGGACCCAGGACCAAGAATAAGGATCAGAGCAAGAAATAACACCAATTGTTTCTTCACTGTTAGCAGAGGAGCCCTCTTTCTGGCCATACAGACACGAAATGCTGACTGGATTCTAGTAAGGGTGGCTTGTCATGGGCTGTAGTATCTAAGATGAGGTCACAATTACTTGACATTATTACATTTGAATGTGATTTGATGTGCTGTTGGATAACAGACAGAACATCAGAAAGCAAGGAATCCCTTTGTCAAAAATAAGTTCCTGTAACCAGGATGCACAAGAGTTGGGGAGAGTAGCAACCAGGCTTTTTTCTGAAATGGGCACCATAGGATCACTCTAAGATGAGTAAGCTCATGTCCTCGAGGGAGTTATGAATCTCAATACTGACTGGTCTGCCAAGTCAAGGGCCTTCTTATTGAGCCCACAGAGCATCCTGATGGTGTCTCACCCACTAGAAGATTTGAAGGATGGAAAGAGGCCAGACCTTAATTTATGTATCTTTCAGGGTATTCTGCCAACCTGTGAACACCAAAACTCAGTAGCATTTCATGCAATCTGTGCCCATAGACCATATTTGAGAGCATGGAAAGGCTTCAGTCTGGGAAAAGCTTCCTCTCCATCATCCCCACTGTAGCATGTTGAAAAACAGATAAGGAGGAAGAGAGCCAGAGTGCTAGTTATGAAAAGCAAACTTAGCCCACTGCCCAGTTGTAAATGCATTTATATTCATTGTCTTCTCAAAATGGCAAAAAGTAAAAATAAAATAGCAATTATTTATAAACCTACCACCAAGACATAACTATTGTTAGTAATTTGATGTATTTCCTTACAGATTTTTTCATACATATCAGATGTGTGTAGATGTGACACTTTAATGTAATTCCTTCCCATTTTTTTTATTCCTTTATGTTGGGTATGTGGGGTCTATGTGTGTATTGTTTTATCAATATGATGTCATCAGTGATATAAAGGAGGGCATGAACTATCTGTTGGATCCTTACCTTGTTTAATAGCTTAAAACCAAAGTATAGTCCAAAGAATTACAATAGTCAGGAAATACGTCTTCAAAATTGTGCTAAATTCTCCTCTTACTAATCTTGAAGGTGTATACATCCTTCTACTCACTTAACATCTCCGTTCTTTCCCTGTTGTTTACAACCCTATAGCACTTTTAAATTGTGAGGATGCCTCCTTCCCTGCCTTTGATCTCCTGTCTGTTTGCTCAGCTACGAATGTGCTGCAGAATTTTTAAGTTTTACGAATCATTCCCAGTAGTCCCTTAATCCTTCTGGTCACTTTTCTCTAAATTCCTTCTTTTTTTTTTTTTTAAAGATTTTATTTATTTATTAGACAGAGATAGAGATCGCCAGCGAGAGAGGGAGCACAAGCAGGGGGAGTGGGAGAGGAAGAAGCAGGCTCCCAGCGGAGGAGCCTGACGTGGGGCTCGATCCCAGAACGCTGGGATCACGCCCTGAGCCGAAGGCAGACACTTAACCGCCGTGCCACCCAGGCACCCCTCTCTAAATTCCTTCTAACCTGTCAATAGCTATTTCAGGGGCATAGCTTGTGGCAAACTCATATAGGCTTCCAGGACAGGGTTAGAGATGATGGTTGTCTTCATGGTCACTGGGTGGTTCCTGTCCAGATACATATCTCAATTCTGCCTTTATTTTCTGGGCTTCACTCTGTGGTTTGGTTCTCTGTCCATGTCTAGTACAAATCTAATTCCTTGTCCATATATAGTACAGGTGTACTTGGACATAAGTGTCTTTCCTAAAAAGAAATTATACAGTACAAATAATTGTAATTATCACCTTCTTCTTAATTAGCAAGTTTTTCTGTGTTTTTCATCTTCTAGTTTTATTAAACATCTTAATTCCCTTATCTTATTTTAACTAACTTACTGAATTCTATGACTGTTCTTCTTGACTCTTCTTCTTTTTCTTTTTTTTTTTTGTACTCAAAGATGTCTCTGAGCTACTCTTTATTTCTTACATTTTTCAAATATGTGCCAGCTATCATTTCTTCATTTTGGCATAATCTCAGCTCTCCTGTTACTCTTCCAGTTCATAGGTAGAATAATTCTGTCATTAGAGACATCAGGGCCTGCTTCTATTCTGATGGCCAACCGGCAGGAGATATATTTTATATATCTTGGTTGGTGGCTTCTCAAGTCTGAGAACATGAGATCTTTGCCAACAAGCTCTTTATCAAACCAATGCTTGGTTTTTTGCCCAAGTTGTCTCCTTTATCCTCTAGATTGAGGTATCACTGAATCCTTCCCATCCATTTTTTAGAAACAGTTTTATTGTGGTGACATATATATAACATAAAATTTGACATTTTAACCATTTATAAGTGTACAATTCAGTGGCATTAACTACATTTATGGTGTAGCCAGCCAACAACACTACCTATTTCCAAAATTTTTCATCACCCCAAACAGATTTAGTAACCATAAGCAATAACTCCCCATTTTCCCTCCCTCCAGGCCCTGGTAATGTCTATTCTGTTTTCTGTCTTTAAGAATTCAGGCAAATTCTAGATATTTCATGGAAGTAGAATAATTCAATATTTGTCATTTTATGTCTGACTTATTTCATTTAGAATAATGTTTCAAAGTTCCCACATCGTTGGTGAGAACGTTGGAGAAAAAGAACTTTGTTCCTTTTAATACAATTCAAAACCACAATGAGATACCACCTCACACCTGTCAGAATGGCTAAAATTAACAACACAGGAAACAGCACATGTTGGCAAGAATGCAGGCAAAGGGGAGCCCTCTTACACTGTTGGTGGGAATGCAAACTGGGGCAGCCACTCTGGAAAACAGTATGGAGGTTCCTCAAAAAGGTTAAAATAGAACTAGCCAACAACCCAGCAATTGCATTAGTAGGTATTTACCCAAAGGATACAAAAATTATGATTTTTGTGATTAAATGATTAAAAGGGTTAATGATTAAAAGGGCACATGCGTGCCAATGTTTATAGCAGCATTATTAACAATAGCCGAATTATAGGGGTGCCTGGTTGGTTCAGTTGGTAGAGCATGTAAATCTTGATCCTGGGGTTGTAAGTTCAAGCCCCACATTGGGTGTAGAGATTAGTTAAAAATAAAAATCTTAAAAAAAAAAAACACAATAGCCAAATTATGGAAAGAACCCAAATGTCCATCAACTGATGAATGGATAAAGAAAATGTTGGAGGTGTGTGTGTGTGTGTGTGTGTGTGTGTGTGTGTGTGTGTATAGAGTATTACTCAGCCATAAAAAAGAATGAAATCTTGCCATTTGCAATGCTGTAGATGGAGCTAGAGTGTATTATGCTAAGTGAAACAAGTCCGTCAGAGAAAGACAAATACCGTATGATTTCACTCATGTAGAATTTAAGAAACGAAACTGTTGAATATAGTGGAAGGAAGAAGAAAAAAAAAAAAAACAGAGAGGGAGGGACACCTGGGTGGCTCAGTTGGTTAAACATCTGCCTTCAGCTCAGGTCATGATCCTGGGGTCCTGGGATTGAGTCCCACATGCTGAGCAGGGAGACTACTTCTCCCTCTGCTTGTGTTGTCTCTCACACTCTCTCTTTCTCAAATAAATAAATAAATAAATCTTAAAAAAAAAAACCAAAAACAGAGATGGAGGCAAACCATAAGAGACTGTTAGCTATAGAGAACAAACTGGGGGTTGCTGGAGAGGAGAGGCGTGGGGGAATGGGTTAAATAGGTGATGGGTGTTAAGGGGGGCACTTGTGATGAGCACTGGGTGTTATATGTAAGTGATGAATCACTGAATTTTACTCTTGAAACTAATATTACACTATATGTTAACTAACTAGAACTTAAATAAAAACTTGGAACAATAACAACAACAAAAACTTTGTTCCTTTTTATGGTTGAATAATATTCTGTTGTATGGATATACCACAATATGTTTATCCATTTGACTTTTGATGGACGCTTGGATTATTTTCACCTATTAGCCATTGAGAATAATGCTGCAATGAACATTGGCATTCTCATTCATGTTTTGAAGTACTTCCCTCTTTTTTCTCTCTTTTTCTATCCCCGTGGAAATACCTGAGTCTCCAGTTCCCAACACTGCACACTTGTGCAGACCACCTTACTTCTAGCTGTTCCCACATCTATATAAATAAAAAAATACATAAACAGACAAATAAAAATAGAGGAAAATACATTAATTGTATTGATTATATTTCTTTATCTAAAAATGTAAACATTTTGAAAAACAGAAGGAAAGGGGAAATGTCTGCATATTCTTAACACTTTGATGTAAATAATGATATAATTTTGGTTTACTTCTGCCAATTTTTTGCATTGCTTCCTCTGTTTTTTTAAACCTAAATGTGAGCCTGCTATGTGGTTTTAAAAAAAGTGCATGTGATTTTTTTGTCTGTTTTGTTTCCATTTGCTGATATTAAAGTAGCCATTACAATTTCTTTTAGTTAGCGTTTGCCTTTTATATCTTTTTCCCATCCTAAAATTTTCAATCTTTCTGTGTACTTACATTTTATGTATGTCCAGACCTGCCCACAATATTTTCAAAGCCTGAGGCGAGAGTACAAATGGAGGCCCACAGACATCCTAATTGCTTTCATCAGTAATTATGTCTTCATTTAGGGAAGATTTTCAAGTTCAAAGTTTTATTTAACCTATTGCAGTTACGGATTTGATCAGAATCATTCTCTTGGTCATGTTATTGTTCGATCAAAATTAAATCTTCATTAAATAAAATGTGTGTAATATCATGCTTGAGAATTTTATGTGGGTAATGTTCGGTAGAAGTCTACCCACTCACATCATCTCCAATTTTTAAAAATGTAAACAGACTATCTCCGTGAAGATTTTCTATTTATTTTTCAGTTTCTCCCCTTCCCACAAAGTTTCTTTTCATATGTTCTATTTTATCAGAATCTCAAACTCTTATTTTATTCTCCCTCCCCCATATACAAACTGAAGCAGCGACCAGCTCCATCTTAGTAGCAGTACAACCCACAAATGGCATTTGAAAATAGTGGCCTTTTGTTTCAAAGACAGGGTAAGAAATGTGGAGACGCACTTTTTCTGGAGCCTGAATGGTATTAGATACAGACTGGATATTTATGATTATGGATATTGCTATGACAGAATGACAGAGGTGCCTATGTGAGCTTTAATATAATTTGTGCATTGTTTGTGATATGCTGTGTTCTTTAAGCAGTGCATCTCAAACATTAATGTGCATATGAATTGGCTGAGGGTCTTATTAAAATCCAGATTCTGAATCTTTAAGTCTGACTTGGGACCTGAAAATCTGCATTTCTAACAGGCACCCTGTGATGCTGCTGCTATTGGTCCAGGAACCGCATTTTGAGTAGCAAAACTATAAAGCACAGGGCCACATCAGGGGTGCCATTCATCTGATATTAAGAATAATACTATGTATGTTCTATATGAATAGCATATAACTGGAATTTATTTTTTAATCTAAACTTAAAATCACTGTCTTTTAAGAGTTAAGTTTAGTTCATTTACATTTACGGTGATTTTTGCTATATATTATTGATTTTTTTTTAATCTCAAACATTGGCTTTATATTTGTCTCTTTTTCTATGCTTTATTCTCCCTCTTCTTTTTCCCCTTCCTCTGGATTGGTGGAGTTGGGGGATAAGGGGGGTTTTGTCCCTGTCCCCACCTATCCCCTTATTCCATTTTTTAACCTATACTGATTTGGAAATTATACTCTTGATATTTACTTTCTTAATGTCATTCTTGAAATTTTAACATGCATACTTACCAAAGTCTTAATTAATATCTTTATCTTCTTCCCAGACAGTTCAAAGACCTTAGAATATTTGAACCCTGGTTAACTCAAACACTAATCTTACATACCATTTTATTGAAATAGTTTAATTTAGTTCCTAAAGTCTAACAAATTGGATATTAACATTATTATTGTTTTTTAAGATTTATTCATTTATTTGAGAGAGAGAGGGAGGAAGAGAGAGAGCACAAGAGGAGTGGCAGGGAGAGGGAGAGAGAATCTCAAGCAGACTCTGTGCTGAGCACAGAATCCGACGCAGGGCTTGATCTCACAACCGTAAAATGACAACCTGAGCCGAAACCAAGAGTCAGACGCTCAACTGACTGTGCTACCTAGGCACCCCAGCATTATTATTGTTTTTGTTTTAGTCAGTGTTTATATAGATTTACCTGCATATTACCAATTTCTTTGCATCATCTCTTCTTGTAACTTAGATTTCCATTATCCTTTTTGCATTAAAATTTTTGGAAGTTTGGCTGATGAAGATCTGTTGGTGGTAAATGCAGTTTTAGTTAATCTGAAAATATCTTTATTTTGTCCACATTCTTGAAAGAGAATACAATTCCAGATCATCAATTATTTTCGCTTGCAATATTTGGAAGACCTAATTCCTGCAGTTTCTTTCCCTCTCAGAGTTGATATTGAGCTCTTTGTCATCAGGCTATTTGTCATTACATTTTAGGCAATCTAAACCATTATTTCTTTAAATACATTGTCTCCTCTTTATTCTGTCTCTTCATTATATGTTATTTACTTGTCTCACTGTGGTGCATTCTGGATAATTTCTTCTGATTTTTCAGTTGGGTAATTCTGTATTCTTCTGTGTCTAATCTGTTACTTAATGCATCCACCAAGGATTTTTTTCCCAAGTCATTTTTAGGTTTTTTTCCCCCCAAATCATCCTGGTCTTTTTTCATAGTGTATTCTTTCTTACATTCATTTTATTTCTGTATCTGATAACTCCAATGTCGTAAATCATAAGGAGTCTAAGCAATTTTTGTTCTGATTTTATTCAAAGGAATTTATTTAATTATTTATTTAGTTAGTTAGTTTGTGTTTGTGTGGGTATATATGCTTATCATGACTCCATGTTCATCTGGACTGTGTCTGTGGAAATCCTTAGTGACCTATGTTGAAAATGTGTTCCTCCAAAGAAAGCTTGCATTTCCTTCTCCCAAACTCCTGGGGGCCCTACCACCTAAGAAACTACTGCTTTAAAATAAGCCTGACCTTCTGCATACACACCAATAAAGTGAATATAAACTACAAATCTACATGAGTTTTATGAATAGTTGAGGAAGATTTTTTTACCACCTTCACCCAGAGCCAAGGACAGAATAGATAGGTATTTTCCCTGTGCTACAAGATTTTACTTTTCAAGTTCAATCTTTCCTTGAGCTATATTGGCCTTTCAGGATCTCCCTTCCTTGTTCAGGTGCAGGGCTGTCCTTCCTGCGCCTCTATAGGGCTATTGAAATCCGGGGCTCTAGGTGAAAGGATCAGCCGTTATCCTTAGAGCCGCAGCTGTCTTCAGTGCCCACTCAGCATGCTAGATTTGTACTCTCGCTTCATTTTCAACCTCTGTTTATTTCCCTTACTTTATTGTTACTTCACTTAAAAAAAGATTTTAAAACGTCTTTATTCAACTTCTCAAGGAATTTTATGTGAGTGCTTGTATCAATGGCAAATTTAAAAATATTGATGTAAGATTATTATGGTTAATTTAGAAATCTAGAAAACCAGAAGAATTAAAACTAAAATTTCCAGAAATTTGTAAACTAGAGATAACATTACCATTGTAAAAATTTTTATATTCTTTCTTAAGGTCTACTTTCTATGTACATTATTTTTACATAGATGAAATTATACTGTATGTATCAATTTAAGCATAATGAAAAGATATTCATAAGTGGAAAAGTGGAGGATAATATAGAGAGGTTGGCAGCAAATAATATCAGGTCTTTCCAAATCAGAATCTCGATTCTCATGTCATTCAATATAAGTTTTAAAAATATAATAATTCACCATGCATATTTTAAACAATAAAACTCTCCATTATGCAGACTTCTATTTGTGGAAGGCAAAAATATTTTGTTAAGTAATTCTTTTAGCACCATGTCCCAACCAAAAAATTCTTTAAAGATTTTATTTATTTATTTATTTGAGAGAGAAAAAGAGCATGAGCAGGGGGTAGGGGAAAAGGGAGACAGAAAAACAGGCTCCCTGCTCAGCACAGGACTGGATCCTAGGACCCCAAGATCATGACCTGAGCCAAAGGCAGATATTTAGATGACTGAACTACACAGGCACCTCCCAAGCTTTTTTTTTTTTTTTTTTAATAGCCATTTTTAGCAAGTATTATAACAGAACAGTATCAGTAATTGATTTGAATGGTCATCAAATATAGCAAGACATTTCATCTAAAGCATAGAGTTTTTTAAAAAATAGGCTCCAATTCTGTGAGTGGAATGAAAATCTTAAATGGAACAATTGAAGAAGAACTATAAGGCCAACCTTACCCCCAACCAAAACACCCACAAGAAAATATAATCCATAATAGGATTTCTAACTTTGGATTTAAGTAAGATAAGAGAAGACTCTCCTGTCATTTTTGCCCCCAAACAAATCATTGTGTTAATTTTTCTTTATCTCATTTGGCTGGAAGATACATTTAAATCACTTCTTCAGTAGGAATAAATTGGTGGATGAAATTTTTGGTTTCTTGCCGAGCTGACATTCTTAAATACTTTCAGTTTGGCTGTGAAAAAATTCTTGTGTGACAGAATTTTTCCTTCTGGACTCTCAGCTAGGCACGTTGGGGGATGCATTAGAACTCTACCTTGGAGTTCCTGATATATTTTTAAAAAGCAGACAATTAAACAAATGCTCAATAAGTGTTTCTTGATCCGATTAGATTTTTAGTAACAGTTTTATTCATATATATTTCACCTTTTTAAAGTACATAATTCAGTGGTTGTTAGCATACTGGGACTTGTGCAGTCATCACCTCAATCTAGTTTTAGAACATTTCATCACTCCTAAAAGAAACTCCATGCTCATTAGCAGTCACTCCTCATTCTCTGCCCCTAGTCCCTGGCAACCACTAATCTACTCTCTATCTCTATGGATTACCTATTCTGGACATTTCACATAAATTAAATCACTCAATATTTGGCCCTTTGTGACTGGCTTCTTTCACTTAGCACAGTTTTTAAAGCTTCATTTATGTATTAGAACTTCCTCCTTCTTTATTGTTGAATAATATTCCCTTATATGGGCATGCCACATTTTATTTGTCCATTCATCAGTTCAATATTGGGTTTTTCCACTTTTTGGCTATTAAAAATAACAAATAATGAATATTCGAGTACAGATTTTTGTGTGAACACATGTTTGCATTTTATCTGGGAGTATACCCAAGGAGGGGAATTGCTGGATCATATGGTAATTCAAGGTTTACTTTTTGAGGAACTGCCAAACAGTTTCCCAAAGAGGCTACACTGTTTTATAATCTCACCAGCAATGTATGAGGATTCAAATGCGTCCACATCCTTGCCAATGCTTGTCATTGTCTGTCTTTTTTTATTCTATGCTAGTGGATGGGAAATAATGTCTCCTTGTCTCATTGTGGGTTTTATTTATATTAACCTAATGAGACATAGTTTTTAATTTTGATGATGCTAACTTTCTGTTGTTTTCTCTCACCATGTGTGTTTTTGGTGCCATATTTAAGAAACCATAACCTAATCCAAGGTCATGAAGATTTGCTCCTATGTTTTCTTCTAAGAGCTTTATAGTGTTAGCTTTTATATTTATGTTTGTGATTCAGATTGAATTAGTTGTATATGTGACATGACATAGGGGTCTGACATCATCTCTTGCATGTTATCCAGTTATCTCAGCATCCTTTTGAAAAGATTATTCTTTCTCCCATCCGATTGCCTTTATACCTTTGTCAAACATAATGTGACCACAAATAATAAAGGTTTATTTGTGGACTCTCAACTCTATTGCATCAATAATTGTAGATATATAGTCACTAGCTCTTATGTACTTAAGACTGACATGGACAGTGATTATCAATGGTCATAGAAAAGAATCATGGTCTGTTATTTCCAAAGGTCCTGTCAAAATGCCCGTGCAACTGAGAATTTGTTTGGTTTATATGGACCAGGAATAGGTCTGCTTTGTACACTATTGAGTAAGTGGTTAAAAGGTGGTAAAATTTCTCAGGTCTCTCAAAGCTCACACTTGCGGGAAGCTAGATTTCACAACTTGTACATGACAGTCTCGAATGGAAGTACTCCCATGAGAGTGTTACTATGGACGGAGAAAAAGACCGCGTCTCATTTATGGCTGCTGTTGTTATTTAGGGCTTTTTTGTTTGTTGCTGTTGTTTCAAAAGATTGCATTTTGCATTAAGCAGCAAAACCATAAGGTAGATCTTAAATAGAGAGAGCCATGTTTAGGACTTTTGTTTTCTTTATTCACAGTTATTTTCTATTTACCCTGGAAGGCAGTCACCATTACTTATAAACAGTGAAGACAAATGTGGTTTCTAATGCAAATCTTTATAAATAGAGCAAAAGTAGTATCTCAAATTTTCCCTTCAATTCTAGAAGCATCTGAATATATATTAAATATTCCATCCAAATTAATCTCATTCTTAAATAAAAAATGAATGTCTGAGGTGGGAGGACAGCAACATCATACAATTGCATATTTTTTAAAGTAGGAGGGTCACTTGTAGCTGATATAGAGGAAATTTATGAAAAAAGAAAAAAGTCTGTTTTCCCATACCTGGAGTCCTTAAAGCAATAAACAAATGAATCAACATGAAGTGCACATGATAACCCCAACATACGTAATTAAACCCCTCATTTTAAGTTTTTGCACCTCTCATTTTAAGTTGTGCAGAGAGGGAGGAGGATTAAATATTCAGTGGAGTAGTGGGTGTCTCTAGTTCCTAAATAGACTTTCCTGAAAGTGAATCAGCATGTCTCTGTCGTCTACCATAACTTTTTTTACTCTCACCAGCAATTATCATTTGCTAGTATGTCCAGATTCATTGCTGTAGCCCCAAGCACATGAGGTTACTAGAGAGCAGGATTTGTTCTAAATATCATTCATGTATTCCCTACTTAATTTATATCTGTAGTTGTGGCAAGGATAAGGCATAACACAATGCAAAAAATGTAGGTCCCACCCTAAGCATTGCATGAGCTTTGAAGACCTAGCACTCAGAAAATAGCTTGGCATACAGTGTTTAGTAGAAGTTGGTTAATAAAGAAGGAAAGAAGAAGGAAAAGAGGGAGGGAGGGATGGACTGACAGACAGATGGATGGACAAACTTGGATTCCATCCCTCATACCAGAGAAAGATGGAACCACGTGATGACACACTGAGGCCAAGTGGTAAAAGGAGAGAAGAGGTGGGTTAAGGAAGGCAGAGCATCAGAAAAGGAAAATGATAGCATAATGCTTAAGGGTACTGTCTTTGGAGACAGAGACCAGATTTCAATCCTAGATCTGCCATTCATTGATTGTGATTTGGAGCAATCACGTAATTATTTTTGAGTCTCAATTCCCTCCAGAATGTGTAAGGAGTAACAGTATCTACCTCATGGATTATTGGAAGGATTTAATAAGATAATAAATGTTAACCCTTTAGTACAATACCTGGGACGTAGGAAGCGCTCAGGAAATTTTAGCCATTAACATGGAAGATGCCAGTTATATGCACATTTTCTTTAACTCTGAAATGTGACCATGGCACAAAAAGGTAAACATTTTCAAATCAGTCATGGGTGGGAGGCTTTTAAATGTTCTTTACCTTTGAAATAGGTTCAAGACAATGCTATCATGGAAAGTGTCTGTATCAGAAACCATAGTTTTTTTGTACCATTTGCCTTTCTAAGATCCGTGAAACCCCCAGTTTCCCGCGTGAACTTCCTGGAAGCTGAAACAACTGAATCATCATAAAACTTTTTAAAGTTTGCTTTGAATCTACTTTGGAGCTACCTGGATGAGGTCTCTTGGTAACTGACCTTCTGTCAGGCTGAACAGCCCATTCCAGGGCATGGAGTGTATGCCCCCTGCCTGGCCACTGCCCCTGGGGCAGCAGTGTTCAGGATGCTAAGGAGTTTTACATGCAGAGTTATGACAAAAATTAACCAAGTGTAGTTAATGATATCATGTGACATAGAAGTTTAGAACACATGAGAGGCAAGGGAGAAATTTAAGCAAAGAAACATTGTCTCCAGCTGTGCCCAACAGCCTTCCCTGTGGACTTTATAGGCACCCCATTGTCACTTATCACTTGGTGATTGAGGCCACACTTAAAATGAAAAAAACTCTTACCTTCCACAGTGTTATCTCTCAGCATGGCATTTCATGAGTGAAGGTGGTGATGTCTCCACAGTTAATTCAAACTCTTTAGAATGTTAGAACTTAATAAAGTTGTGTGATATAAAATCAACATACAGAAATCAGTTGTGTTTCTACACACAAACAACAAAACATATGAAAAAGAAACGAAACAATCTCATTCACCACAGTATCAAAAATAAAATATGCAGTAATAAAATTATCCAAGGAAAAGGAAGATCTGTACAATGAAAACTAACAAGACTCTGATGAAAGAAATTGAAGAAGACATAAGCAAGTAGAAACTTATTCTGCATCTATGGGTCAGGATTAATAATGTCAAAATGTCCATACTACCCAGAGCCATCTATAGATTCAGTAATGTCCCTATCAAAATTCCAATGGCATTTTTCACAGAAACAGAATAAATAATCCTAAATTTGGAACTAAAAGAAATTCTGAATAGCCAAAATAATCCTGAGAAAGAAAACTGGAGACATCACTCTTCCTGATTTCAAACTATACTTCAAAGCTCTAGTAATCAAAAGGGCATGGTACTGGCATGAAAAGAAACACAGAGATAAATGGAACAGAATAGAGAGCTCAGAAATACCCTCCCACATATACAGTCAGCTAATATTTGACAAGTGTGCCCGGAATATCCAATGGGGAAAGGACAGTATCTTCAATACATGGTGTTGGGAAAACTGCATAACCACATGCAGAAAAATGAAATTGGACCCCTATCTTACACGACTCAGAAATAAATAACTCAAAATGCATTAAAGACTTAAATAACACCATAAATCTCAGAAGAAAACATAGAGAAAAAGCACCTTGACATTCATCTTGACAATGAGTTCTTGAAGCACACACAACGAAAGCAAAAATCAACAAGTGGACTATATCACACTAAAAGCTTCTACACATCAAGAGAAACAATCAACAAAATGTAAAGGCAACCTACGGAATGGGAGGAGATATTTTCAAACCATATATCTGATCAGGGATTACTATCCAAAATATATAAACAACTCATGCAACTCAATAACAAAAAACAACAATCCAATTAAAAAATGGACAAAGAAACTGCACAGACATTTTTCCGAAGAAGACATCCAAAGGGACAACAGGTACATGAGAAGATGCTCAACATCACTCATCATCGGGGAAATTCCAATCAAAACCACAGTGAGATATCACCTGACATCTCTTATAATGTCTATTATCAAAAAAACAAGAAATAACAAGTGTTGGTAAGAGTCTGGAGGAAAGGGAACCCTAGAGCACTGTTCTAAAATAGAAAAAATAGGTGTGCCTGGGTGGCTTAGTTGGTTAAGCATCTGCCTTTGGCTCAGGTCATGATCCCAGAGTCCTGGGATTGAGCCCCACATCAAGCTTCTTGCTTAGTGAGGAGCCTGCTTCTCCCTTTCCCTCTGCCTGCTGCCCCCCTTGCTTGTGCTCTCTCTCTCTCTGTGTCAAATAAATAAAATATTTTAAAAAAATAGAATTACCATATGATCCAACAATCCCATTTATATATGGATATATAAATCCCTGTATACAAAGGAAATGACAATAGGCTATCAAAAAATATCTGTGTTTCCATGTTCATTGCAGCATTATTCACAATAACCAAGATAGGGAAACAACCTAAGCATCTGTCAATGGATGAATGGATAAAGAAGATATGGTATATATATATGTGTGTGTGTGTGTGGTGTGTATATCTGTATGTGGTGTGTGTATGTGTATGTATATGCATATATATGTATACATATACACATATGTGTGTATATATATGTAGGTGTGCATATATAACATACAAACAAAATGGAATCTCATGAGAAAGAAGGAAATCCTGTCATTTGTGACAATATAGATGGACCTTGAGTGTATTATGCTAGGTGAAACAAGTCGGACAGAAAAGTTCTATATGATAGCACTTAGATAAGGAATCTAAAAAAAGCCAAACTTTTAGAAACAGAGTAGAATGGTGGTTATCAGCAGCTGGGGGTGAGGTGAGGAAATTGGGAAGAAGTTGGTCAAAGGGTATGAACTTGCAGTTGGAAGAGAATAAGTTCTGAAGATCTAATGCACAACACTTGAACTATAGCCAACAATTGTATATTATATACTCCAAAGTTGCTAAGAGAGTAGATCTTAAATGTTCTCATCTCAAAGAAGAAATGATAGCTATGTGACATGATGGAGGTGTTAGGTAATGCTATGGTGGTAATCCCACTGCAATATATATAATTATATATCTTGAGTAGGATTATACTATAGTAGCATATGTATATTATATACATGCAGTATTATATATATATTGCTGTATATTATATATATGTAATAGCAAGATATATATCAAATCAACAGGTGGTATACCTGAATATATTATATATATGCAGTATTATATATAGGTGGTATATCACCTGTTTGTGTGTGTGTGTATATATATATGTATATATATGTATATATATATATACATGTGGTATATCATATCAACAGGCAGTATACCTGCATATATTATATATATGCAGTATTATATATATGTATTTATATATATTGCAGTATATTATATATATATATATGTAATAGCAAGATATATATATCAAATCAATAGGTGGTATACCTTAAATTTACACAATATTATATATCAATTATATATATCACTTATATCTCAATTATATATTATTGCATATATTGCATATATTATATCCAATTTATCTCAATTTAAAAATAACTTCATTCAAAACAATTAAAATTAAATAAACAATAAAATGCTACTAAGCTACAAAGTGGTAGATCTGTGATAAAAGTGGATTGGGATGGGGTAAGTATTGAAATTTGTTTGAGATATGAAGTTACATGATTATAGTTCAGTGTTTCCCCCACAATAAGTAATACCCAATATCTTATATTCCTAACTTCAATTATTAAAGGTTGTATAGGTTACAATATAGTAGAAATATTCCATACTCAAAGAAGTATTTGGTGTTAGCCCAGAATTAAAGCATACTTTTGCAAAAGAAAATATTTATCAAATCTGCTATAAGGCAGAGCTACAAATATTTGTAGTTTTTTTCTAGGATTTTAATAAATTCCCTTGATACCTGGTCAAAGCAGTTGAACATGCTGTCAAACAAATTGAAAGTAAGAAAATGGTCAGCCTAATTTCAAAATTTAACAAACTGATAAAAATAATCATTTCAAATATTTCATTTTTCTGCTTTGCAAATAGGAATAATTTTTCTTGAATATGTTTATTTCCTCAGTGATTTTAAAAATCACATTTAGATACATCTATTGCTAATGAATATCTTCCATAGTTTTATAATACTAGCTTGTTGAAAATTATCTGAATATATAATTAATTCAGATAATGAATTGTGAACAGATTTATGGATTAATATTTGTTCAGAACATCAGTGTTCTAGGGAAGAACATGATGTTTACAGTCAGCACATTATTAGCTTCATTAGATGTCAATGTGGTTTTCTAATAAATATTTTCTAAAATTCCTCAGTAGTCTTGAATGAGAAGATGTTTTGCTTTAGAATATAGAGTTTGAGGAAATGGAATAGTTGCAAGAGTGTTTATGGTTCATTAATTCCAACATTTTCTTCTGATGAAAATAAATAATTGGCATATTTATACATATCTATCAAAAGCAGGGCTACACAGTATTTCAAGGACATAAAAAATTGTGTATTCATTTGATATATCTTACTTCCTTAGTCCTTAATGCCCTTTTGGTAGACCAAAAGGTCTTACTGTACATCAGCATACTGGCCATCCTCTGGGGACCTTGCAATTAGGGTTGAAAGGAGCCTGGTTGTTCTGGCTGCTAATGTCCTTTCTCAGCACCTGCTGTGAGGCAGTAGCACTGAGATTGCCTCAGCCCAGGGCTGGTTTACCTCTTTCTACATTAGGGCAGTATTCTCCACTGTAAGTATGGTTAAAACCTAGGTTTTTATGTGGAAGAATTCAGACCAGCCTGTGGTGATATATATTCTCCTAGTCTACTATAGTATCATTTTAGCACTTTTATTACAAGTCATCAAACACTGTATCTGGGAAACATGAGGATAAATTATGGTACATTCAGAAACTGCTGAGAAATAACAAGAAACAAGAGAACAGGATACTTTGGGAATATAAGACCTCCTGAATGAGAGATGTTTTGTTCTGGCTATGGATTTTTACTTGCAGAGAAACTCCATTGCATTGGTTTCCTGAACTGGATCACATTTTCCTGATCTGTTGCCTGGTGCAGCAAATAAAATCTTATTTTTTTCTTTTTTTCAGAGTGTCTTTATTAATTTGAATTTTGCTTTCTTACCTTATTATATAGTTGATTTTTAACTTCTCTTCAATATGTTTATCAGGTGGCCATTTAAAATAGAATAACCTATTTCTAATTACAAGATGTTACACTTGCTTTTTTCCCCAGCTCTATTTTACAATAAATTGAGAAAACAGAGTAGTACATCACTTATCCCTTTAATTCCTTTACAGAGTTTCTCTCAGGGTCAGAGGATGTTATTCTCTCACCTCCAAAAAATTGTTAGAAGATGATACACTGAAACTAACTGGTTCCCTCTTTATTGTGATTGTGTGTCTTTTTTTTTTTTTTAAAGACTCATGATCTCTAGTATAAGGAAAATCCTAAGGAATACACTAAGAACTGTTAGAACTAATAAATGAGTTCAGCAAGGTTGCAAGATACAAGATCAATATACAAAATCAATTCTATTTCTATACACTTGCAATGAACAATACAAAAATGAAATGAAGGAACAATTCCATTTACAATAGCATAAAAAATCCTTAGGAATAAGGGAGCTTGGGGAGCTCAGTGTGTTGAGCATCTCACTCTTGACATCGGCTCAGGTCATGATCTCAGGGTCATGAAATTGAGCCCTGTGTCCCGCTCCACACTCAGCAAGGAGTCTGCTTGAGATTCTCTCTTTCCCTCTCCTTCTGCTTCCCCCCATTCCCACTTGAACTCTCTATCTAAATGAATAAATAAATAAAATTTTTAGAAAAATACTTAGGAATAAGTTTAAGAAAAGAAATGCAAAAGTTATATTCTGAGAATGAATAAATCTTGTTGAAAGAAATTAAAGAAGATCTAAATAAATGGAAAAGCATCCTATGTTTATGGTTCAAAACACTTTGTATTGTTAAGATGACAATACTCCCCAAATTACTCTTCCAGTTCAACTCAGTACCTATTGGAATCCCAGCTGGCATCTCCATAAAAATTGACAAGATGATTCTAAAATTTATGTGATTGCAAGGGACCCAGAAGGCCAAACCAATTTTGAAAAAGAAGAAAAAGTTAGAGGCTTTCAAATTTTAAAACTTCCCTATTTCAAAACTTACCATAAAGTAAGAATAATTAAGACAGTGAGTTACTGGCATATGGATAGATCTATATATTAGTGAAATAGAACTGAGAATCCAAAATTAAACCCATATGTTTATGGTCAACTGGTTTTAACAAGGATGTCAAAACCATTCAATGGAAAAAAGAATATTCTTTTCAACAAAAAATGCTGGGATGACTGGATATTTTCATGTTAAAAGAATGAAATTGAACCCTTCCTTCACACTGCATAAGAAAATTAACTCAAAATGGATCAAAGACCTAAATGTAAAATGCCTATAAATATAAGTCTATAAAACTCTTAGAAGAAAACTTAGGGGTAAATCTGCATGACCTTAGATTTGACGATAAATTTTTAGGCATGACACCAAAAGCATGAGCAACAGAAGAAAATAATAGTTGTTCTTCATCCAAATTAAAATTTTGTATGCTTCTGAGGACACTATCAAGAAAGTGAAATGACATCCCATTAAATAGGAGAAAATATTTGCAACTCATATTTCTGATAAGAGACTGCTATCCAGAATACATAAAGAACACGGACATCTCAATAAAAAGGAAAAATATACCAATTAAAAATAGGCAAAAGATACACGTCTCCAAAGAAGATACACAAATGGACAAGAAGCACATGAAAAGATTCCCAGCCTCATTAGTTATCAGCAAAATGTAAGTCAAACCCACAGTGAGTTAGCATTTCATACCCACTGGCATGCCTATATTTAGAAAGACAGATAGTAAGTGTTGGTAAGAATGTAAAGAAATTAGAACCCTCACACACTGCTAGTAGGAATGTAAAATAGTGCTGCCATTTTGGAAAACAGTCTGGCAGCTCCTCAAATGGTTACACACAGAGTTGCCGTATATCCCCACAATTCCACTCTTAGGTATATACCAATATAAATAATAATGTCTAGCTACAAAAACACTTGTGCACAATGTTTATAGCAGTATTATTCATAACAGCCAAAAAGTAGAAACAACCTAAATGTCAATCAACTGATGAACAGATAAACAGCACATGGCATATCCATATAAGTGAAAATTATTCACCCATAAAAAGAATGAAGTACTGATCCCTGCCTGAACTGTGGCAACCATGGCTGAACCATGAAACCATGAAACCATGATGCTAAGTTAAAGAAGCCAGTCACAAGGGACCATATATTCTAGAATTCCATTTCTGTGAAATATCCAGAATAGGAAAATCCACAGAAACAAAGTAGATTCCTGGTATCTTAGGGCTGGGTGTTAGTGGAGAGGGGTTGGTAGATAGCAGAGTGCCAGCTAAAGGGCATGGGGTTTCTTTTTGAGGTGATAAAAATGTTTTAAAATTGTCTGTGGTGATAGTTTTGCATATCTCTGAAAAACGCACTGAATGTGCACTTTAGACGGGTGAGCTGTATGGTATATGAATTATGTATATGATTTATATCTCCCAAAAGCTGTTATAAAAATAAAACAAAACAGGAATGTGACTCTCTTTTGGCTTAGACCCAGGCCACATGCTCCTTGCCTGTTTTGGGGGAGAAGTTCCACCTGAATACATGAGTTGTAATTTTCCTAGAAGAAGGATGAAAATGCCGGTTGGTAAAAAGAGCAAAAGTCTACCATACATGTGTTGAGATCCTAAAGAAATCTGGTCTTTTCAGAAGCGGCAGAGGAGGAGTATATTAGACTCAGTTGGGAAGAGCAAAGGGAAGGGATTTAAACTTGGAGTTACTGAGTCAGGTGACTGGCATCAATACGTTCATTAAAACACATGTACGACAATGTTTGTAGCAAAACTAGTTATAATAGCCCCAAATATCCATCAGCAACTGAACAGATAAATTGTGGTGTATTCAAACTGGAATACCATACGGCCGCAAGAATGAATCAAGTACAACAGCACAAAATGTGGATGAATCTCACAAACCTCGTGTTGAATGAAGAGAGTCATTCACAAGGATACAAACTATAGATCCCTTTAAATACAGTTCAAAAATAGACTAAATGGATCTATGTTGTAAGAAGACACATTAGTGTTTGTCTGGTGGGGAGCCGTGAATGAAAGCAGAGGAAGGGCTGTCGAGGTGCTGACAGTGTTCTATTTCTTGATCTGGGTGCTGTCAACATGGGTATGTTTACTTTGTGAAAATTCATTGAGCTATAACATCTTTCTTAATGCATCTTTCTTTATGCAAGTTATACTTTGCTAAAAGTGAAAAAAATCAAGAGCTTTGTTTATTTTCTGTAGCTTTAGGCAGTAAATCATGTTTCTCTCTCCTGCAGAGGTAGAGAATTTGTCCAAGGATGGAGTGGAGGGGTATCACTTACAGGAATCAAAGTAATGGGGCATTTCCTGAGCATGCAAAGAACAGACCCTTTCCAGCTTCACCATTTCATTTTTATTACCTTGGAACCAAACGGTCCAGCAGTTCTTCTAAATGTCAGGTTAACGGTGGTGGTGGCCATTCTCTACCACACTGGTAAGGCTGCTCAGACATCCTCCCAACCAGATTTATATAGAGATAGGAGATGTAGGTGGGAGAGTACATGGAGTACAAGGCAGTATATTTCCCCACGGTGTACTTATACCCAAATCAGGAACCATGCTCAATCTGTCAATAAGAAATGTAATTAGTAACTGTCAGGGCACGGTCCTCCAGACTGAATTGGGGAGGGGATCTCTCTTTGAGTTAAGTGAAAAACTAAAAATTCTGTGCTTTGATAATGAATAAAAATAATTTTTCCAATTATAAAGACAAAACTACTATTCTGTATTGAAAAGTTATTTTCATAGAACAAAACCTAACTTTCTTAAATCAGTCTTTTGCAGAGTGAGGTCCATTCACGGATTATCGAGAAAATCTTCCCAATAAATGTGCTAGGGCATGTTTCAGTTAGCTTGACGTATTGGGGAGCTTTGGTGGAAGTGAGTGATACATACATCTCTTTCATTTGCTGCAATCTTTCCTGAGAGCAGAGTGATTTTTTAGTGGGTGTTAAGATTGAGAAAGGTACCTTCTGTAGTGTTGTTGCAGAACTACCTTTTTCATAAGCATACAGAAAATTAGCATGACTTTAACTGCTTGAAAGGAAGCAGAATGCTCTGGTCTTAAATGTATTCATCATTTTGTGGGAGGAAAAGCCACAATGAGTCCTTTCTTTCTCTTTTTCTTAACTGAACAGCAGCAAATGATATTTAAACTATTATCTAGCAAAAAAAAAAAAAAATTCCAAGCCAATGTGAAAAAAATTGCCTGCCAAAATTCCTTTCTATAGCACAGTAATATAGCTGAGTTAAAAGCCCTTTTGAGATGGAGAATATGACAAGAAAAGTGACACACACCCCCCACCAAAGTGGGCTTTCCAAGAGCTTCTAGAATAAAGCCACTCTCATTAAGGTTTCTCACACTGGTTTTTGTTGGCAGCACTTCTCAGGAATCATTTCCTCCATGAGGGAAGTAAAGTAGCAGAGTCGTTCATGACAGTTGCAAAAGGTGAAGTAAGAATTTAAATTGAGAAAGGCAGTTAAAATAATATCTGAACTTTTGAACTTCCTCATCAGATAATTATTCTTGGAAGTCTTTACAAGATGGAAAAAGAGAATTAATGCCACTTAAAGTGTTGAATTTTAGAGGAATACTATCATTAAATATAGTATTTCTCCCATAATTTTTTGATTGTTGAGTACAGGCATGACAAGAATTTTATGAAGACAGGTCTGATTGATAAGATGGAGTATAAACAGAAAGTGCTCTTAAGTAGTAAGGTGTGTCTGTTTGGAACTTGAACTTGTCTCCTTTTGCTCAGAAATGTGCATAATTAATGCAAAACACCTGTGTCTTCACCCCAGGTCTCTCTCCTAAGCGGCAGATCTGCATATCCAACTACTTTACTAGACACATCCCCTTGAATGCCCCACAGGTACCCTAATTCAACATGTTCAAAATAAAACTCATCATCTCAGCCTTCTCCTGCCCCCCCACCAAAATTGGGCCTTTACTGTTTCTACTTTTTATTAATCATTGTTAAACCAGTTTCCAAAATCCTATGTCTAGGTATCATACTTGCATTCTGCCATCTCCCATGCTGGTGGGACCTCGCAACCGGTCCCCTCGCATATACCTCCTAAAGCCACCCACTTCCTGCAGCCCCAACTCTTGCCCATTTAGAGGCCACCATCATTCCTCCATTGACTCCTTCAACATTTTCCTAACTGGCCTTCCTGTAGTCATCCATTCTTTTGCCCTCTTCAATCCATTACCACCAAAGGAATCTTTCTAAAACTCAGCTCTCGTGTCATTTGTCTACCTATTTGTTGGGTTTTTGTTGTTCTTAAGCTAAAATCCTTATTATGGCTTAGATTTGGTTATGATCCACTTACTTATGATCTTACTACTCTAGTCACTGTGATGCCCCTGTTCCTATTGTCTCTGAAGATGCCCAGCTATCTTTGGTGGCAGCAAAAGACAGAACAATTGAGGCAGCCATCTATCAGATTTGCTAAGGCCAACCTACAAAAGCCGCCCAGTCTAAGACAAGGGTCCTTTCCATGGGGTGATGGTAACAAAACATGTAGTTGATTTTCGCTAGCGGCAACTACACTGCTGAGAGAAAGTCCATCTACACAATTTCTTACATCGCCAGGCTTCTTCCATGTACCACCTAAGTGCTTCCTTACGTGTTCTCTGTCTTTGTCCTGAACTCAGTCTTCCAACTCCCCTCACGGGTCTACCCCACGTTACCCTATTCGTGGTTACTATGTGCTTCATTTACATGAGGTTTTGCTCCTTATTAAGGATGGGAAGAGTGATCTCATAAATGGGACCATCAGAGCAGATGTTTGAACTTAGCCTTTGACTTTGCTTCTCTTACTGGATTCCAGCTAAGTGGATATCCTTAGCTCCCCTTACTTTTAATCCTAAAATGGTCCTGATCTCCCTCCTTTCTATTTTGTTATTATTTTCACTTATCTCATTAACACAAAAAACATTAATTTAGAGCATTACATTCCTCTGAGGGTAACACGAAATATTCCCAGCATGCAGGACCACCTGCAGAGTTTATGGAAGGGTTCACTTCCCAAATGCACCATTAGCCTAAAATCTGATTTTAATGCAATAGATTTCCTTTCTGATGATACTACCTATTACTTCTCATTATTTTCCCTTCCTACCCGTGGCTCCAAGCAGACTAAATTTCTCTCAGATTCCATTTTTGCCATGCTGTCTTTCTTCTCAAGGCTTTTAAACTAGTAGACCAGATTGCCTCCAGACCACTGGGACCTTACTCCACCTCTTTGCTTGGCTACTCTGTAATCTCAGTTTAGACTTCACTTCCTCCAGAATATGTGGGTTAGAGCTTGTCCTATGTACTTCCACTTCCCCTTCCCCTTCCCTTCATGGGGCACCTGACACACTCTGGCAGGTTGCTTTGAATACCGGATTCTTTTTTTTAGGCTCCCAGTAGAGGAGCCTGATGTGGGGCTCGATCCCATAGTGCTGGGATCACGCCCTGAGCCGAAGGCAGACGCTTAACGACTGAGCCACCCAGGCGCCCCTGAATACCGGATTCTTGACTTGTTCTTCCTTGCATCCTCAAAGCCTGCCGCAGTACCTGGCCCAGAGCAAGCACTTAATGATCATTTCTTAATGAATGAATAAAAAGATCACTCCATTAATCAATCAGTGAACCAATGCATTTACAGTTTTATGCACGTCTCTGATGTTCTCAGAGATTGAAGTTTTATTTTCTGAAATTATATTATTTGTTTCATTTCTTAAAGAATCTGATTTATCCCTACTTTAAATTGTACTACTGTGTTTATTAAAGCCACTGCTGCTATATGGTAAAATACAAGAGGCATCTAATATTGCCTTAAGAAACCTGTTTCATAGTAAAAAAAATTCTCCAGGCCCGTCTCTCTGCACTTTCCATTGTATATCGAAACTGCTTGTGTTCGTGTCTGTGTAACCCTATGAGACATTAAGTGCCCCAAGGGCAGGGACCATGTCATATTCATCTTTGTACCCTCACAACCTCATATCTGGTGCAGTGTCAGCAGTCAGCAAGTGTTTATACAAATACTGAAGACAAGCCCAGAATTCAAGTCTTGGCTGAGCTATTTTCTATCTCTGACACCTCTCTCCATACTTAAGCTCTCAAGGCCTCAGTTTGTTCATCTGTAAAATGAGGATTTGACTCATAGAAGAGATCATCTTGTGGGGTTGTTAGGAAATATTACATAAAATATAATATGAGTGTGTGGAACATAAGGAAATTACAAATAAGCCAGATTGAAGGATAAAGCTAAGCTCCTTTGTAGAGAATTCTGGTATGTCAGAATATGGATTTTTCTTTGTCATAGGCTGGCAAGACATGGTCTCAGATTTACTAAAATCTTTGCAAGAGAAACCAAAAAGGCAAACTTCCCGATGTTTATATAGGGATATTTGTCTGAAATAGAAAACAAAATGAGATGTTGGGATGCAAATAAAATGCACTATAGGACAATTTATAGAGAGCTCAAATGTATCAGTTGCATTATTTGTCTTATGAATATTCTTTTCAAAAAGGAGAATGAAATTGGACAAACAATATTCTCAGACTGTAAATCCCTTGAAAATGAGATGCACACTTGGAGATGGCTTATAGGAAAAAAGGACGAGAAAATTACAGCAGGACTTGCTTTTTCCTACCTAAATTCCACAGAGTCGTCTATAGTGTGTTCATGTTTTATTGTTTAAGTAATGATTCTTCCTCTTTTGTTTGAAATGACAAGAAATCACCAAGAAAAAAAGGTTCTCTAGTCATAACGTGTTTAGGAAAGTCAAGATGGTAAACATTCACATTATAGGACTGGGAAGCAAATTTAAAGGAAAAAGAGCTTGGTCCTCAAATCAAAAGCCTCAAATTTCCCAGCATAACATGTTTCCGTTTGCTCAGACTGAGGTGTTTTGCTGGATTGTTTGGCCCTGTATTGTTTTATTCGTCTTAAAACTGTTTCTTTCCTTGTATTGGTTTGTCTGATGATTTTCATATCATGTAGTGTTATTTTAGTGGGAATTTGTAATTTTTTTCAATTGTTGCCTATTCCTCTGTAATTATTGTAATTGCATCTTATTATATAATTTGTGTAAATACATGCAATCATGGAATTAGAACATGTGGGTGGTGATATGCAATGTCACAATTGCAGGGGTTAAAGATGTATAATTTTTTTAATCTTTGGAGAAAAAAAAAGATAAGTAAATATAGTAATTTCAGGGGAGAGCGTTTTAGCTGTCTGAATTGATTGCCCAAAGAAATTAGCCAAACATTTTTATTTAAATGTGGATCAGAGGTTTGGTTTTTGCTTGTATTGACAACTAAGAGATTCGGACATCTTAGTTTTAAATAACTGGTTTGATTGCTGGTGAAACACTTTAAAGAAAGTTTCGATATTAACTTTAAAACACAAAACACTGAGGATCATATGCTTCTAAAAACACCTTTCCTAGAGATTGTTACCAATGCAAGTTTGAAGACACATTTATTCCTTGAACTGAACGTTTATTATCAATATTGACATCTCTATCTATAAAGATAAAGATGTTTATGTTGACATAGATAAAGATACAGATAGTGATTTATATGACTTTCAGAATCCCTATGACTATAAAATTTGTTTCTCTATGCATTTGGTAAATAGTATCTTTAGAAAGCAGTCAAGGCCAAAAAAATAGCATAATTCTTTTTTTTTTTAAGATTTATTTATTTATTAGACAGAGAGAGACAGCCAGCGAGAGAGGGAACACAAGCAGGGGGAGTGGGAGAGGAAGAAGCAGGCTCCTAGTGGAGGAACCTGATGTGGGGCTCGATCCCGGAACGCCAGGATCACGCCCTGAGCCGAAGGCAGACGCTTAATGACTGGGCCAACCAGGCGCCCCAAACTAGCCTAATTCTAATTCAGCACCCACTGGAATCCTAGGTGATTAAAACCAGGCTTTAATAAAGTTAACCCCATTAGCTCTAGGATTCCCTTTGCACCAAGAGAGCATCTACTGAGCTACATTCACCTTTAATTAAAGAACCACACTTGCTTTTAGAAGATGAGAGACTTGCAAGTAAGCACATAGGCTCAGTCAGGGAAGGCTTGCAACTGGTATAGATCTTTGTGAGGATTTTAACATGTTTATAAAAGTACCTTGGTGGTAATAATAATCATTTTGTGTATTTGAGAATTTGGAAGGTGAAGAGAAAACGTGCTTTCTACTGAAAGACAAGAATGCTCTAGTTATCAGCGTTAAAAAAAATTCTCTGAAGTATTCATGTAGAATTTCTCTCCCGTGGAATGACTGCATTCATAGTTTTTAGAAGGAAAGTATCTCTTGCCTTTGAACCAAGAAGAGAATCCAAATTTTGACTGAAAACAAAATTTCCTTTACTTGTGCTCTGCAGAAGTGTTCCTGAGACAGAAGTTGCAGGTGGGAGGCTGGGACAGATGACATGTCAAGGAGAGAAGTGACTCAGCCACCTAACACACTTGCCTTGCAACTATCTCTAGCAACCCATCCCTTGTTCAGCATCCTAAGAATGGTTGTGTGTTGCCAGAGAGACTCTCAATCTTCTTGTTTTCTCTTTAGTTCCTTTCAAAAGAAAAAAAAAAAACAACTCTTTATGCCTTATTCAGATATCATACATTGGTCTTAGGGTCTGGAACTAGTAGAAACTTCATGATCCAGAAATTTTCTCTTCCCCTTGTGATCTCGGTCTAAATTTTCTTTTTCAGTGCAGGGAAAAAGTAAAGTTGCCTTAATCAAGATTTGGATATCCACTGGAAAGTAAATGAAGTTATTACAGGGTGGGATTTTGAAGCAATCTTCAGTCCTCAGTAAAGAGAAACCACAAAGCTTGAATAAACTTTTCCATATTTCTCGTTTAATGCACCAGTTAAAATGTAGCTGGTGTGTCATTGGCTTTGTAAAAAATAGGATTATGTTTATCAATGAAAAATTTGAGACTTTTTCTTTCTTTTTAGGTATTCTTCTTGCAACTAGTATTTATCTTATCATTACCTCGGCTGCAGCTTTATGATCCAAACACGGAGTTTTTCCTTATGTTTGGTTAAATGAAAATGTTAGCGTGGTTTCCTTATAAATTAAGCTTTGTTGTGTTAGATGCCACTAAAAATTTAGTATAGAAATTGACAAAGTATGTTGATAAATAATTATAATGAACAAACTAAAAAAATGTACAAATCCTGAGTAGAATCTCTGTACTTTACCATTATCAATTCCTCCTAGATCAATTGCGCAGTCTCCCCAGGAATCCCTTCAGCATGAGTGGAAAGTCAGGTGGACAAGGATCTGAGCCCTACTTTATTCAGCTATACAAGTTCTTATTTGGAAAAGGAAATTTTGACTTCATTATTAGACCCTGCCTGGAGCCAAGATCTTATGTGTGTGTGTGTGTGCTTTCCTCTTTCTCTTTGCATATACATGAAAGCAAAGCGGGTTTTTTTTCCTTCAGTTTATAATGCAAGTTACTAGTATAAATAGCCAACACAAAATAAAGCAAAAAGAACTTATAAAACATAGAGTAAAATTTGTGATGGGCAAAAACTGACTTGTTCCTAACAAGTTCCTAACATTGAACATTGCTAAAAATCAAGCTAGGAAGACTTAGACTAAATATTGACAGCAGGGTCAAAATGGCCTGTATTTATTCCTGATCTATTACTGAGCTAAGATCACTAACAAATATATACAGTGTGATTAAATTATTTGGAAAAATTAAACTGCCAACCCACACACACACACACACACACACATATACACATACTCCTGTTGCCTCTGCTTAATGCAGTTATAAATAATTTAAACTTTTCCTTTCTTATTTTTTAGTAGGTGATTTATTAAGTAACATTCTAAAAGTTACTATTTTTAAAGAAATTAAGAAATTATCTTTTTTCTATAAGACACCCAAGAGCAAGTTGTTCACGTGCTGAAATCTCTTTCCTGGCTTCTAATATGGTTTGAAAATGAGGAAAAGAAAAGAACTCAATAAAACGTTTCTAAATATGGGCGTCATTTTTACCATCACATGAGTGTTAGAAAACCAGAAGAATGAGGTCCTATGCTGAGCACTACAAGCTCCTGTCCTTCTTACAAATGCTTGAGCATTTGTGAAATTTTGGTACTTTGGACCCTAATGAACACTCTTTAGCTGGACAACAACACAAACGGATGTTAAGTGGATTGTTATCTATTATGTACACACACACACACACACACACACACGCAGAGATTTAAAATGAGGTTTTTGACGTAAAGTGGCCTCCCTCTATAACTGAAGAATCATAAGGATTCCATTCTGCCCACTTGTTTTCTTCCCCATGTCTTTGTATTTACAGGCTAGGTTTACCAGAGTGTCACTTAAGATACTGAAAATAGCATTAAAATGCTATCTTTTAACATCCTCAGGGAAGCATCTCTCTGCTCCTTTTACTAACACCTTAGTTCTCAGACCTTCATTATCTTTCTGTTTAATCACAAGTACAGAACTTTCTGAAGTGGTTTGCTTGCCTCTGGTTTTACTCCTTTAAATCCATCTTCCATGCCACTAAGTGGTCCTTCTAAAGAACAAATGTGACCCCAACACTCTCAACTTAAATGGCTTCTGAACTTCCTTGGCGCCCTGAGGATTGAGTGAAAGCTCCTAAGCAGAGCTTGGACACGCCGTCCCATCTTCCCTGCTTGTCTCCCTGTTCCTCTCCTCCAGGCAGCCATGTTATTCTGGAGTACTAATTAGTTCATGCATACTATTCTCACTCCTGGATTGCCTCCACACCTCACAAATCCCTTGCCTTCTTCCCTCAAGGAGTTTCTACTCATTTAGTAGGGCATTGTTCAACCATCTTCTTATCTGAAAAATTTTCTCTAATACCCTTTCTTTCTCTCAAAAAGACAAGGTGCCTTTCCCCTGTTGTCCACAGTAAATTTACCAGTGGTCACACTGGGCATAAATGAACCTTATATCCAACCGTTTCTTCTGCTAGGCTGTAAGGTCTTTGGTTTTAGAACTTGTATTAATTCATCTTAACATCCCCAGTGTCTAACACTGTAAGTGCTGAGTAAATGTAGGCTGAACCTAAGCCGAATTCCCAAAGATGAAGTCAAGAGTTCTTAGTTTTTTTAAAAAAAATAAAATAAACTTCTCACCTTTTTTCATTATAATCTTGGCAAATTCAGAATACTTTTACCCTAAAATAACTTTGTAATCAGAGAGTTGAAGTTCGAGTGAGAATGAGAACTGTAGTATTAAAGAACGAATTTTTTAGCGGTGTGTAAGAAATAATAGAAAAGAGCCATAACCAGTTTCACCGAAGACTCTAAAAAAAATCAGAGAAAACACCATAAATATGGTTGTTAAATAAGGTGGAAAGCTGTGTTGAAGCTTGGGAAGATGAAAATATTTGTGGAAAAATAAGGTGGTGAGAAATAATGTCCTGCTTTGTGTTTTGACACGCTATATTCATCTTTCTGGTGATGACTATATTTCACATGTAAATTAGAAAAAAAGGGGGGGGGGGAAAGAAAGTGTATGTGTGTCATGTCCAGGAAAGGAGAGTCAAGTATCTTAGAATAGCTTCTCTAGTCAGCTCTCTGTATATTCCGGTCTTTTGAAGTACTGGTGAATTTTTAAATCTTTCTTTCTACAAAGAAATAACAAAACTAAGAAATTTTAAAATCTCAGCTATTGTAAATTCAGTGACTTTCCATGAATCAATCTCATTATTTTTTAACATCTGTTGACCTTAAAAAAAAAAAGCCAGCTATTTTACCCAAAAAATGAGTCTATTCAAGGATAGAGAATTACAATTTGGGGCAATCAAACTCTGGCAAACCATATGCAAGTCCAGAGAACAGAGGAGAGAGTCTTGCTTTATGGAGGAAAGAAATTGTGAGGGGCTATTTTGAAGAGTTCTGGATGGTGACAGCTTCTCATTGGCTGAGTGTCACAGTTTCTCATTGACAGAGCTGTTGCTGGGTAAGGAGAAATTCTTCCCTTCTCCTGCTGGGATATGTAAAGTAAGATTCCTCCTGTTTGGGTCTCAGCATTGGGGTCTAAGAGCTCTCCCTTCAGGGCTTTCCAACACCATTTGTAATGAGGATTCCTTTATTTTTATACATCTGAAAGGAAAACAGCCATATCATTGATGAATTTCGAAATCATGTGCCATAGAAACTATAAAGAAATTTAAACTAAAATACTGATATTTAGGCCTTTTTTTAAAAACCTGCCAATTTGGATATAATGTCTGTCATTGAATAGTCTACTGATCTCCCTTGCTAAAAATGCCAAAATTCCAAACTAACACCATAAGTATACATAATCTGGAATCTTAAATTGTAGTTTACTCTGAATGCTTCAGAGACCCTGCCCCCAGTCTCCTTCTGGCAAGCTTTTTATGCATAGTTACCATGCTTTGTACACATGCTACCCTGCTGTGCTAGCCAGAGCTAGTTGGATCAGAGAACGGGGGCAGCCCAAAGTCAGCCTATGGGCTAATCCTCCAAAATGGACATGGCCAGTCCAGCAGTTTGTATTAGAGAGTGACTGGCCAACTAGTCAGATACTCTCCTGAAGAGTCTGAATGCAGAAACACAAATAATAGAGTGACACCAAAACCCACAGACACACAGGTAACAGGCAGACAGTAGGCAGAGGCCACAAGAAAACAGAAGACATAAGGTAGAGAAAAGAATAGAAGGTCAGAATTGGGCAGAGCAGGGGAAACCAACATTTATCGAGAGGTTAGTGTCAGGAGAAATAGGAGCCAAAGAGCAGAATCAGAAATAAATTGAGATATGATTAGAGCAAAGTCACAAGAATAGGAGACAGCCAGAATGAACAGAATATAAAGTGCTAGTGGCAGTGAGTGTAGCTACCTACTTGAGACGTTTGATGGTGAAGGGAAGCAATAGTTTAGTGGCAATTATGCCTGAGGGGCTTTCTTTAGGATGGAATGGAGGTGAGAACAAACTTATGGGCTAAGGAGAAGCTCCACTATGAAAAAGCAAAGTTACCAAATTTGGCATGACCCCAGAGGAGAACACTGAAACAAAACTTAGGAGAAAGGGCTTAGCTTTTGAAAAGAGGAAGAAGGAGCCTTTTTCTTGGACACAAAAAGAATGAAGAAAAGATAGAGGAGGATACCAAGAACTTGAAAGAAAGTGAGAGAAAAAAAGAGCTCTTCTTTTCCTGTCTTGTTAAATTTTGGTATAAAAAAGAGGGAGAGATTGAAAACAAGAAAACAAAGAAAATCAGTGAAACAAAAAGTTGGTTCTTCCAAAAAAAAAAAAAATCAATAAAATCGATAAACCTCTAGCAAGACTGACTGAAGTACAAGGAGAAAAGATACGAATCACCAATATCAGGATAAAGCAGGGATATCACTACAAATTCTGCATTTGTTAAAACGGTCACAGGGGAATACTATGAGCAGCTTTACACTTACAAATTTGACAACTTAGAAGAAATAGAGCAATCCTTTGAAAACCACAAACTACCAAGCCACAACCTGAATAGTTCATAACCATTAATGAAATTGAATTTGTCATTTAAAAGTACCAGAAAAAGAAACTGGGATGTGTAAAACTAATTCACCATTTGAAAATCAATCAATGTAGTCTGCCATATCAGTACACTAAAGGAGAAAAACATATGATCATATCAATTGACACAGAAAACCATTTGACAAAACCCTACACCCATTTACAGTCAAACTCTCAGCAAAACTAAGAATGGATAGGAACTTACTCAAGTTGATAAAGAATATCTGCAAAAAACTATAGCTAATATCTTATGTAACAGTGAAAGACTGAATGCTTTCCCTCTAAGATAGGGAACAAGGATAACAGGTTTGTCATCACTCTTCTTAATCATAGTACTGGAAGTTCCAGCCACTGAAATAAGGAAAGAAAAAGAAATTTTAAAAGCATATGTATTGAAAAGGAAGAAAAATGGTTTTTAAAACTATCTCTGTTGGCAAATGACATGACTATCTGCAGAGGAAATTACAAAGAATCTATCAAAAAAAAAAAAAAAAAAAAAAAGCTCCTAGAACCAAGAACCAATAAGTGATTTCACTATGGGCACAGGATAAAAAGATCTCCATGCACAAATCAGTTGCATTTCTGTATATTCACAATGAACATGTGGAAGTAAATAAAAACTCTAAGCCATTTACAGTTACTCCAAAATAAATGAAATACTTAATATAGACTTAATAAAAACATGTACAGAATCTGTATACTGAAAAACCACAAATTATTGACAAAAGAAATTTTAAAAAGACCTAAATATATGGAGAGACATGCTGTGTTCATGGATTGAAAGACTCAACATAATAAAGATGTAAATTTTCCCCAAACTGATCTATAGATTCAATGCAATTCCTGTCAAAATCCAAGCAACCTTTTTCTGTAACCAGACGAGCTTATTCTAAAATTTGTATGGAAAGGCACAGGCCCTAAAATAGCTGAAATCTTGAAAAAGAAGAGTAAAATGAGAGTTATCACTCTACCTGATATTGCCACCAACTAGATAGCTATAGTAATCAAGATGGTATGATACTGCTGGAGGAATAGGCACATAGTTCATTGGAATAGAACAGAGAACCCAGAAACAGACCCACACAAATATGCCTAACTGATTTTCCACAAAGGTGCAGAAGCTGTTTAATGGAGGAAGGATAGGATTTTGAACAAATGGTGCTAGAGCAGGTGGACATTCATAGGCAAAAGAAGGGAAACTTGACTTATCTTCACACTTTATAAATCAATAACCCAAAATGCATTGTAGACTTTAAGGAAAAATGTAAAAAATATAAAACTTCTAGAAAAGACATTAGGAGAAAGTCTTCAGGATCTAGGTAGGACTGGGCAGAGTTCTTAGACTTGACTCCAAAAGTACAATCCATAAAAGGGAAAATTGATAAATTGTATCTCATCAAAATTTAAAAGTTTTGCACAGCAAAGACTCTGTTAAGAGAAAGAAAAAATAAGATACAATTTGGTAGAAAATATTTGCAAACCACATTTCCAACGAAGGATTATTATCTGGAATATGCAAAGAACTCTCAAAACTCAGAAGTAAAGAAACAAAAACTATCCACTTAGGAAATGGACAAAGATACGAACAGACATTTCACTGAAGAAGATATGCATATGGCAAATAAGCACATGAAAATATGTTCAATATTATCAGTCATTAATTAAATGCAAATTAAAACCGCAGTGAGGTATCACTGCACACCTATCAGAATGGCTTGATAAAAATTAGTGACAGACCAAATGCTGTCCAGGATGCAGAGAAACACTCACTCACACATTGCTGGTAGGAATATAAAATGATACAGCTATTTTGTTGTGTTTAGCAAACAATTTAGCAGTTGCTCATAAAACAGTTGATTCCATCAGTAATACTCTTGGTAGTTTATCTTAGAGAAATGAAAACTTACGTTCACACAAAAACCTGTACAGAAAGGTTCATAGCGGCTTTCATCATAGTAGCCAAGTATTGGAAACAAACCAGGTGTCCTTCAATGAGCAAACTGCTAAACAAACTGTGTTACACCCGTGTCGTGGAATTCTACTCAGCAATAAAGGGAACAAATTGTTGATAAAACAACTTGTATCTATAGGGCATTATGCCGAGTGAAAAAAGTCCATCTTGAAAGATAACTTACTGGTTAGTGCCATTTATATATACATATATATTTTTTAAAGATATTATTTACTTATTTAAGATAGAGAGCATGAACGGGTTGGGTGTGGGCAGAGGGAGAGAGAGAAGCAGGCTCCCCACTGAGCAGGGAGCCCGACGTGGGTCTCAGTCCAGGATCCCGCGATCATGACCCAAGCCGAAGGCAAGCGCTTAACCAACTGAGCCACCCAGGGGTCCCTATAATATTTTTTTTTTTTAAAGATTTTATTTATTTATGTGACAGAGAGACAGCCAGCGAGAGAGGGAACACAGCAGGGGGAGTGGGAGAGGAAGAAGCAGGCTCACAGCGGAAGAGCCTGATGTGGGACTCGATCCCGGATCGCCAGGATCACACCCTGAGCCGAAGGCAGACGCCTTAACGACTGCGCCACCCAGGCGCCCCCCCTATAATATTTTTAAAACTACCACATTAGAGAACAGATTAGCGGCTTCCAGGAAGTTAGGGAGGAGGGGAAAGGTGGTCAATTTGGGTATAAAAGATACTTGTTTGCCAACCAAAGGATTACACAGTTCCATCACAAGACCTGCTGAGGTTAGATTTCATAGATTTACAGCAGACCAATTGACATAATGAAGTGTGTTTGGAAATACATGATCCCAACCTATGACCAACCCATATCACAGTTAGTAAACACCATACAGATATTCACAGAAACTATAATGCATCAGCTCAACACTTCACATATTCATGTTCCATTCCAATGAAAACGTACTGCATGCTGTACTCCTGGGCTTTTGAAAGCATACCAAATGACATCCTGGTGAAAACATGGTCAAATAAACACAGCGTGATGGTACTAAAATGAGCATTAGAACCAGGTAGGGGAAAAATCAGCACTTCTGTGATACCAAAGAGTGGGAAAGACAGATTTCTGCTTGGTTCTTTTTTTTTTTTTTTTTAAGATTTTATTTATTTATTTGAGAAAGAGCGAATGAGAGAGACAGAGAGCAAGCACAAGCAGGGGGAGCAGCAGAGGGAGAAGGAGAAGTAGACTCCCCATTGAGCAGGGAGCCAGATGTAGAACTCAATCCCAGGACCCCGGGATCATGACCTGACCTTAATGCGGGCGCTTAACCAACTGAGCCACCAGGTGCCCGTCTGCTGGGTTGTCTTAAACTCTGTGCATTTGTGTGTGTGTGCAGATGTGCAGTATGGGTGAGTTGAATTAAAGGCTTTTTTTTCCCAGATAAAAGAAATGTTATTTTTATCTTCAAACCCCACAAACCAGGGTCCGTTCAGCAGCATTGCTTTTGCATTCCACTAAGCCCTTCCACTCCAATTTCGGCTGTGAGGAATGAAATGCAGACACTGAGGCGGTGCTCCACTACCTCAGTATCTAGAGACAATGTTTCTATTTGGGAAGGTTCACTCAAATCA
Source organism: Ursus maritimus (assembly GCF_017311325.1). Lineage (NCBI taxonomy): Eukaryota > Metazoa > Chordata > Mammalia > Carnivora > Ursidae > Ursus > Ursus maritimus. The sequence continues at coordinate 41,058,953 of NW_024423564.1, read as the reverse complement.
CATTTCTTGATGGCAGGTCCATCTCATGCATCTTAATATCCCAACCAGGTACTTTTATGGAGGGACACAAATATTTGTTGAGCAATTGGATGAATTCACACGTATTACTGAAATCAAACTTTATTTCTACCAGTTTATTGGGCTTTATGCAGGATACCAAAATATTTAATGCACTGTCCTTTCCCTAAAATGTTTACAACCAGAATTTTTACATGTCCTCTTATCCACAATGTGACCTTTGCTGACAGACTAGTTTAAACTTGTTTCTTTAGTGAGAAGCTCATGTGCTGTCACATATAAACCAAAGTCCCTCTCCACCCTACCCTTGGACTAGAACACCAGCAGTCAGATTAGCTTAAACATCCAGGGTTTCAGACCAAGGGCAATTTCAACTAATGAAATCAAGAGGTTCCAAGACATCTTGAAAGGTTATGAAATAGGTAGCCTTTTGGGTCCAAACATTTCTGACCAGTACGGACCCATGAGCAATTATAGCTGGCCTGGTTTCCTTAAGGATTCTAGCAATCTATTTGAATTTGCCAATTCAAAGCCAAAGACCTATTTATCTTTGCCATCAGAGTAACTTACACTAGAAGATCGTGGGGTGAACGGACCACAGCAGAGTCCATATTTCTGCCTACAGTCAATACTGTACTCAAATTAATTCAGAATAAGAGCAGTCTGTCCTTTGCTTTAAAATTTCAAATGAGAGTCTCATGAAAATACATTCAGGAGTTGCAAAGCCCCCATCATTATGGGGAGTCCACCCAAGCCAAATATCCTATAACTACAGAAGAAAAGCAGTAAAGAGGTCTGTGTGTCCTGCCTGATGCATTCCATCATTACTTACATGTTTTGAAAACAAATCTATGAATAAAAACCTAGATTGTAATTTTTTCCAAGAGTTTCATTAATAAATGTAAACATTTCTTCCATACCGTAAACCTGTGAAAGACAGAGATCACCATTTCAACAATTGGGCATGTTTTGCTTTTGTCAACTCAAGAGAAACAGGATTTTAAAAGGTAACTAGTGGCAAAACTGTCCAGAAGAGACGTTTGGGACCTGGAGTGACACATTTTAATCCATATTTTAATCCAGCAACACTGAAAGCAGGACTTTCAACCCATGGGCTTCCTGGTTACTGAAAGCTGATGGGTCAGAGGAACCTCCATACCTCTCATACCCCTCCACATTGGTGGGAAAACTGAACAAATAGATCTTTCTGGTAGGATCGAGTAATGGGCACCAGCAATTCTATGATTTCTTTTTTTCTTTTCTTTCTTTCTTTCTTTCTTTCTTTCTTTCTTTCTTTCTTTCTTTCTTTCTTAATATTTTATTTTATTTTATTTTATTTTATTTATTCTTGTTACTGAACTAAAACAAAGTAATAGTAAAAAACAAAATACCAAAAGCTCTAAAAGAAAAAAATTGCATAATCTTGCTATTAAGTGATAATCACTGCAGATAAATATTTTTCTAAAATTAAAGCAGCATGCTGATTTAGAAAATGCAAGCATAGAGAAAACAAATCCAAATCCATCACCCAGTCATCTCTCTAATCACACCTACATACAGTTATCTCTATAATTTCTATGAGGGTCATTCTCTATATTGTACCCTGCATCTGGATTTTTTTACTCAATTGTACTTTTGGGAGATCTTTCTATATCAGGAAATATATTTTTTGCATCCTTTTAATATATTTTTATATTATAAAAATTTATATTATAAAAATTTTATATTATAAAAATATATATCAGGAAATATATTTTTGCATCCTTTTAATGGATGCAAATAATTCTTTTAAATGGATGGATGGATGTTTTAGAAATTGAGCAGCCAGTCCCTTATTTATGAAAAGGAAGGTTGTTTCTAGCTTTCTGTTCTCTGAAATAATGCTTCACTGATGCTCTTTGTACATGTATCCTATACTTAATAGCTCTAGATAAATTTCTAGAAGAGGAATTACTGGGTGAATTTTGATATCTATTTCAAGACTACCAAAAGAAAGATTAAGCACTTATGCTTTCACTAGTAATGTGTAAGAAAGGTGGATTCCTCATACCCTTATCAGTATTACTAATATTTTCCCAGCTTACTAGGAGAAAATGAAATATTTACCCCATTCATTAGGTAGAAATTATAGGTCATTTTTACTGGTTTTTCATTAATGGTGCAGTCAAACATCTTTTCGTATGTTTATTGACCATTTTATTCTGTGAACTGCCCATTTCCAAATTGGGATTTTTGTCTTGTCTAAAATTGCTTTTTAAAGATTTATCTTATCTTATAAATACATACTTCATGTCTATCATGTATTGCAAATATTTTCCCAATTTGTTATTTGTCTTTTGTGTTTTGACTTGTTTTGGATGTTTTTAAATTATGTATGAATTTTAATACCTTCATATAACACCTAATACATAATTTTATATCTGGCTTTTTTTAACATTGTATTGCTTTTACTTTTCCTCATTAAAAATTCAAGTAAAATATTTTAATGAGTGTATAAAATATGTTTTAGGAATGTACCATTATTTATCTTACTGTAATGTAGTTTCCTAGTGATTTTTTTTCCCTACTGCTGGTTATATTGATATTGTATGTTTCTTACCACTGTAAACAATGCTGGATTAGAGGACAGCGAGGTGATAAGCAGACAGAAAAAATAAAGTGGTGGGGCTCTTCAAAATTTTAGTAATAGGAGAGATTGAAAGTGATGTGAGACACTCTTTTTTTTATCACCCTTGCTAGAGGGACAAAGATTTAACAAA
>NW_024423564.1:41019619-41056166 GCF_017311325.1 Ursus maritimus | reverse complement strand
TTTCTTTCTTTCTTTCTTTCTTTCTTTCTTTCTTTCTTTCTTTCTTTCTTAATATTTTATTTTATTTTATTTTATTTTATTTATTCTTGTTACTGAACTAAAACAAAGTAATAGTAAAAAACAAAATACCAAAAGCTCTAAAAGAAAAAAATTGCATAATCTTGCTATTAAGTGATAATCACTGCAGATAAATATTTTTCTAAAATTAAAGCAGCATGCTGATTTAGAAAATGCAAGCATAGAGAAAACAAATCCAAATCCATCACCCAGTCATCTCTCTAATCACACCTACATACAGTTATCTCTATAATTTCTATGAGGGTCATTCTCTATATTGTACCCTGCATCTGGATTTTTTTACTCAATTGTACTTTTGGGAGATCTTTCTATATCAGGAAATATATTTTTTGCATCCTTTTAATATATTTTTATATTATAAAAATTTATATTATAAAAATTTTATATTATAAAAATATATATCAGGAAATATATTTTTGCATCCTTTTAATGGATGCAAATAATTCTTTTAAATGGATGGATGGATGTTTTAGAAATTGAGCAGCCAGTCCCTTATTTATGAAAAGGAAGGTTGTTTCTAGCTTTCTGTTCTCTGAAATAATGCTTCACTGATGCTCTTTGTACATGTATCCTATACTTAATAGCTCTAGATAAATTTCTAGAAGAGGAATTACTGGGTGAATTTTGATATCTATTTCAAGACTACCAAAAGAAAGATTAAGCACTTATGCTTTCACTAGTAATGTGTAAGAAAGGTGGATTCCTCATACCCTTATCAGTATTACTAATATTTTCCCAGCTTACTAGGAGAAAATGAAATATTTACCCCATTCATTAGGTAGAAATTATAGGTCATTTTTACTGGTTTTTCATTAATGGTGCAGTCAAACATCTTTTCGTATGTTTATTGACCATTTTATTCTGTGAACTGCCCATTTCCAAATTGGGATTTTTGTCTTGTCTAAAATTGCTTTTTAAAGATTTATCTTATCTTATAAATACATACTTCATGTCTATCATGTATTGCAAATATTTTCCCAATTTGTTATTTGTCTTTTGTGTTTTGACTTGTTTTGGATGTTTTTAAATTATGTATGAATTTTAATACCTTCATATAACACCTAATACATAATTTTATATCTGGCTTTTTTTAACATTGTATTGCTTTTACTTTTCCTCATTAAAAATTCAAGTAAAATATTTTAATGAGTGTATAAAATATGTTTTAGGAATGTACCATTATTTATCTTACTGTAATGTAGTTTCCTAGTGATTTTTTTTCCCTACTGCTGGTTATATTGATATTGTATGTTTCTTACCACTGTAAACAATGCTGGATTAGAGGACAGCGAGGTGATAAGCAGACAGAAAAAATAAAGTGGTGGGGCTCTTCAAAATTTTAGTAATAGGAGAGATTGAAAGTGATGTGAGACACTCTTTTTTTTATCACCCTTGCTAGAGGGACAAAGATTTAACAAAGGCCCAATTGTAATATCATTTTAAAAAAGATGAGATGCATATTAAGAAAAAAAAGCCCTGGGCGCCTGGATGGCTCAGTAGGTTAAGCAACTGACCCTTTGTTTCAGCTGAGGTCATGATCTCATGGGTCCTGAAATCAAGCCCCATGTGGGGCTCTGTGCACAAGGAGAAGTCAGCTAGAAGATTCTGTCCCTTTGCCCCTCCACCTGTGTGTGTGTATGCACTCTCTCCCCCTCTCTCTCTCTCACACACTCACTCTCACATACACTCACTCTCTCTCTCTCTCTCTCACACACACACACACACACATATACACACACACATTCTCTCTCTCTCTCTTTCTTAAATAAATTAAATCTTTAAGGAAAAAAAGAAAAAAATAGCCCTGGGGGAAGATAAATAAATAAACAGGACAAGAACACACTAAATTTGTGTGTTTTAGTAACTCATGGTTTCAAATGAAGCTTTTAGATTTTATTTTCATTTTTTTTGCATTTGTCCCATTTATGTTAATGGGATATAAAGTCTTCTATTCCTTAACTGTGGAGTCCCCTCATGATCTCTATCACATTTTGTTACTCCTGGCAACAATCAAATGTATCCAATCTCTTTAGGTTTGTCTAATATGTGGCATTATTGCATCATTCAAGCATTTAAATTTGATTGATGAGTTTATCCATAAAGGTTGTTCATAAATCTGTTAAAGTCATTTATTTCTGATTCCAGTATAATTGTGTATGCCAGTATTAATGCTGGTTTCCAGAAGATTAACCATATGTTGTAGGGCCTAATTTGGGGTTCAAAGTAGAAAGTGGTGATCTTTTCAACATGTGATTTATTGGAGGAAAACGAAGCTTGATGGGGACAATCTGGGAGCAGACAGTTGGGAGGGAGCCCCCACACAGACCTTGTATTAGTTTGCTGGTATTCAGCAATTTATATTGTGGGACTTCTAGTACCAACCAGGGTGAAATATAGCCTCACATTTTACTACCGGCTCTGTTGTTTCTCTCTCTTCTTCACCAAGACCAGGGAATAGAACATAAAGGTCGACAGCTTTATCCTAATCTGAATTGTTTTGAATATTATACTTGTATTTTCATCCTTCATTGATTTCTAACATGATGTGATGTATTATAGCCATATTCATTATTGTGTGCAGCACCAAAATTATGCTTTAGAAGTGTGACTTTTAATAAAAGGAAATGCTTGTGATTATTTGTGCCTTATCAACTGTGTCACATCAAGTCCTTCATATACTGTAATTCAGTAGGGGCGTTTTCCCCAATTTCACAGCAATAAATGCAGCACATCCGTTCCATTGCCTTATCTAGGTTTTAGAGTTGTTTTGAACAATGGGTTTTGCTTGTAGTTTCCATGGCATTTCACCTAAATCAGTTAGGTGAGTCTACCCCAACTAGTAAGGGTCAGGTGCATAATTGGATAGATGTAAGTGAAAAGGTGCCTTATTTTGGAAACGTGTATGTCTTTTACTCTCGCCTAGCCTCAGTATTATCATCTTTGCTCTTTGGGATGTGGCCCCTTGCCATCCACGCTCCCCTACCCCCATTCCTGTCCAGGGTTAGTTAATCACTCCCAAGACTTCAGGTTCTGTTCTTGTCCATACCCACACTATATTGTTAAAGTACCTCTCTCCCTTGTGTGGGTCTTAAGAGTAGAATTCAGGCCTGTCTTCTGTATATGCTCAGGGCTTGGTGCCTGCCATGGGCCCTAGCACCAGGGGATCATTTGACGAATTCAACCGAGTGAACCCAGTCTTGCCATCTTAATATATTGAGTGATTAATACATACAGGCAACTAATGATGAAAAACAGAGTCTGTCTTCCTTCAAGCCTTCCTTTCTTCCTTTCAAAAATATTTTCTGAGTGCTTGCTTATATTGCGAACATCGTTCTTGGCACAGAGAATAATAGTGGTGAAAATGAGAGAAAAAAACCTGCCTTTAGGGGGTTAAAAATCTAATGAAATAACTCAATAGTCTTCTTTGTCCAATTCACATGGTTTTCAATTTCAGGTTGGATAAACAAATCAAGTATCCCCTCATATTAAAAAAGTAAATTAAAAAACTGCATCTGGGACTTTGCTACCGGCAGCGTCGTATAGCAGAGAAACACAAAGAGCTGTGTAATCCACTGTAGTAGCCACTTGCCACATACGGCTGTGAGGACATGCAGTGTGCTAGTCTGAATTCAAATGTACGACAACTATAAAATACACACCAGATTTTGAAGATTGAGTATGGAAAAAAGAATGTAAACTATCTCATTAATAATTTCATGTTATGTGTTGAAATAATATTTTTTGTATTTTGGATTTAATAAAATGTTATTAAAATTAATTTCACCTCATTTTTAAAATAATGTATGTGACTACTAGTAATTTAAAATTACTGATGCAGTTTGCATCTGTGGCTTGCATTATATTGCTATTGAATATTGTGAGTAGAGAGTAGTACAGCATAGGCTGGAGAATGCTCCTCTATTGATTTTGATCATGTCCTCCTACAGGCTTTGTGGCCTTTGGCAACTTACTAAATCTGCCTTTAATTCTTTTGTCTTATCGTCTTGTAAAATCGAGATAATCAGTAGTACCTAACTCATGCCATTGCTATGAGAATAGATCCATACAGACAGTATCTGGCATATAGTATACACTCTTTATGGATTTGTTAAATAAGTAAACAAATCTGGTCGCTACCACGTCTACGCTAGTGGGTAGAATGATCAAAGGGGTAATGTCTTTAAATAGCAGTGTTGTACAAGAAGCAACAGTTGTTGGTGAGGATGCAGGGAAAAGGGAACCCTCTTGCACTGTTGGTGGGAATGCAAACTGGTGCAGCCACTCTGGAGAATAGTATGGAGGCTCTCAAAATAGTTAAGAATAGAACTACCCTACAATCCAACAACTGCACTACTAGGTATGTACCCAAAGGATACAAAAATACGGATTCAAAAGGGTACGTGCACTCCAGTGTTTATAGCAGCATTATCAACAATAGCCAAGCTATGGAGAGAACCCCAAATGTCCACTGACTGATGAATGGATAAAGAAGATGTGATATACGTATACAATGGAATATTACTCAGCCATCAAAAAGAATGAAATCTTGCCATTTGCAACAGCATGGATGGAGCTAGAGTGTATTATGCTAAGTGAAGTAACTTAGAGAAAGAAAAATACCATATGATCTCACTCATATGTGGAATTTAAGACAGAAGACAGATGAACATAGGGAATGGGGGAAAGAAAAAAAGGAGAGAGGGAAACAAGCCATAAAAAAGAACAAAGTGAGGGTTGCTGAAGGGGAAATGGGTGGGGGATGGGCCAGATGGGTGCTGGGTATTAGGAGGGCATTTGTGATGAGGACTGAGTCTTGTATGTAAGTGATGAATCACTGAATTCTACTCCTGAAACCAATATAGCATTGTATGTTAACTAACAAAATTTTAATGAAAATAAATAAAATAAATAGCAGTGTTGTAAATAACCCATCGCTTTCTAGGGCAGGAGTAGTGATTGTAGACTGACATGGGGAACATTTTGATAGTTTATTAGCTCAATTCCCTTCTCCCTACCCTCCTCTTGGCCCAGAACAGTTGGAGGGAAACGAGTAAAATTCAAAAGGAATTAATTACCTTTCTCTCTAGCAAGCTATTTGGGGAAAAGATGCTTAAGTGAATGGCAAATCTACAAGATTTTTCTTTTCACATAATTGCAGGCCCCTGTTACTTTGTGTGGGTTCTTAGAAAGAAGTCTAAGATATGAAAATCCAAGCTTCTATGTTAGAGAATAGATTCTTTGCAAAACAGCCCCACTAAAGAGCATTGTTAGCAGCCACTCTGTAATCTCTGTGTACTTGTTAACTAACTGCAGAGGAGACACTGGGAAGTCAGTCAAAAATTAAGGTATTTATGACACCTGTATATAAAGGAAAAAATATATGTTGATTGTGGCAGAGAAGGTCTAGAGCCGCCCCCGTGTTTCCTGCCTGTAACTTACTTCTAACCAATGTAACAAGGCAAAAGTGATGGGATGTTTATGATTTTATGTGTGTGATAACATAAGAAAGTGTCTCCCATCTTACTGAAGTTTCTCTTTCCCTTGATGGCTTTGAGGAAGTAAGTGTTCCTATTGAGGGATTCCACATAGAAAGACACCGCTGAAAGCTTCTAGAAGCTGAGAGCAGCCTCTGCTAACAGCCAGCAAGAAACTGCAAAGAACTAAATTCTGCCAACAGCCAGATTGAATTTAAAACCGTATCCTCTCCCAATTGAGCCTCAGAAGAAGCTGTAACCCCTGCCAACACCTTGACTGCAGCCTTGTGACCCTAAGCAGGGGATCCAGGAAAGTCCTGCCCAGACTCCCGACCCCTGAAAACTGGGCAAGAAATACGTGTTATTTTAAGCTGCTAATTTGTAGTAATATTGTTATTCAGCAATAGTTAACTAACACACTTGGTACTTTGACTTATCCAAGTTGTAACCATTAAGCATATTTTAAGTAAGATATGTGCGCTGAAATTATTGGAATTCATTGTTCCTTTTCTTTGATTTAGTAGCCTCTGCCATCTTCTCAAGCCTGGCTAAGCGATTTAAGTGTATATTTAATAATAAATCAGTTATATGTATAATAGTTTATAGCATTTTAAAGTTTCATGTAATAGACTTTTGGTTGGTAAATGATAATTCAGTTTCCCATAGTTTGGTTTGACATGATTCTGTAGTTCAGAGTGTACCAGGCACATACATCTAAAGCTCCAAAAAGAGATATGGACCAGATTTTTTTAAAAAACATATTTTATTTACTTATTTTGAGAGAGAGAGCAAGAACAGGGAGGAGGAGGCAGAGGGAAAGGGAGAAGCAGACTCCCTGCTGAGCACGGAGCCTGATGTGGGACTCGATCCCAAGACTCTGGGTTCATGACCTAAATGCAAAGCAAATGCTTAACTGACTGGGCCACCCAGGCATCCCTGGACCAGATATTTCATTCAAATCATTAGCATCTTCCAGATGGTAATTAGAGTTATTAAAATGGATTAAATCACTTGTTATCCCTAGAAGATAAGACTGGACAAGGCTCAGGAAAGAAACAACATTTAGGGGGCATACAGAAGAATCAGCAAAAGGGAAACCAAGTCAGGAAGCTAAAAAGATTTAAGAAGGAGTTATGTCAGGGATGCCAAGAGTTTCAAGATAAAGAGAGTACCAAAAAAAAAAAAAAAAATGAAACCTGAGTTAATTGGGTGTAGGAATTAGGAATTGATTATTGATCTTAGTGAGATAGGATGGAAGTTGGATTTCAATGAGTCACTAAATAGCTTAGGAATGAGAAGTTGAGATAAATACTTAGGAATAGCTAAAGGGGAACATTAAATCAAAGACAGGGTTTTCTTAAGACAGAAGAGACTTTCATGTTTGTTGCCATGAAGAGTTACTAGAAGAGAGTTTGTCAGTGTGGAAAAGAAAGGGGATTACTGTACAAGTGAGGTCCAGGATTTGGTGAGAGGTAACTGGTGGTGTGGCCAGCATGAAGAATCAGCTGCAGATGGGGGGAGAACATCTTTCTTTCAGACTAGGAGGAAAGAAATGAACCTACATGTGGAAGTAAATACATTCATAGGTGTGGACATGAGAAGTCAGGGAATTTATATGACTTTCGTTTTCCCACCTGCCTTGAGTAAGTGGGGCTGGGCTGAGTAGGGGCTTTGGGGAAGTGGCTAAATGGGTACAACCACTGACGGGAATTAGAAGGGAAGTTCATTATACACAAACGAGGGTCTTGCTGAGTAGAGCGGAGTTTTCAAGAGGAGTTAAGACTCTCACCCAAGCTGAAAGCTGTCCCACTATGAAATCTCCCTTGGAGTTGAAGGTGAATGGATTTTGGTTTGTCCATGAACATGAGAAGCCTGAACTTGGGAAGTAACCTCGTAGCCCAGCTTCCAAGGCTATTACCAAGGCCATCCGTCTTGCACTCATATGAACTATTCCCACACCTCTTGACTGACAAACTAGGCTTTTGTTTTGTTTTGTTTTGTTTATTTAGCATAATAAAAGAAAAATGTAGGTCTTCAGGTTGAAAGTAAGGTATTCTATTTGTACGACAAACTCCTTAGAGTGGGGTGACATGCACACCTTCCTCACTAGAAGGGGTGATACTTTTTCTTCTTCTCGTTGGCACTATTTTCAGTCCCCACCTCTTTCTTCATCCGATTTGAGTGAAACGAGGTCAGAATCATCCTTCATTTTTCTCTCTGGCTGGTTCTTCTGGAAACAGTGAATGCATGCATTACAACTCTTCAGAGGTAACTTGTTTTTTCTTCAGAAGAATCTAAAACCGTAAGGCTGGAATTGTTTTCCATTTCATTTCTTAAATGGAATCTTAAATTTTTGCTCCTGGAGAAATGGTCTATAAAGAGAGCAGCCTCCATATCTACATCATCTGTGAATAGATGGAGCCCTGGCAGTAGCTACTACCAGAGAGAGCATCCAGATCATCCCGAATTGTTATAGCAGTTTATTCTTTCATTTAACCTAATGAGTAAGTACTGCTACGTGTCTAGTGCTGTTCTAGGCTCCACATAAAGAAACCTGCTTTCAGGGAGCTAGCATTCTTATGTGCATGTGATGGGGGGAGAAGAGGGAGAGGGAAGCTGAAAATAAACAATTGAACAAATATGTTTTAAAAAGATCTAGCAGATAGTGAGAAGTAGTGAGTATGGGCAAAATAACAGAGATGTGATATCTATTAAATATAGATACGATAATGACTGGGAAGAGGCTGGCTTCAGACATCTAGAATATGCAGAATTCAAAAGACTATCAGACTGCAACCAGACAGCTAAACAGTCTGCAATTACCTTGGCAAGAACGGAGGTGGTGTCAGACCTGCTGCATATATATTTTTGGAAAGCTTAATCTAAATCAGGAGAAAGGAACCCAGAGACCCATCTCTGACATCAGCTGTCCATCCTTTCTTCAGCCAAAAAAAAAGGCCTGAAAGCCAGAAAAGCCTTACAGATGAGAAAAATAATTTTTTAGATGTCCAGTCTTTTGTAAAGAAATTGTCTTGTTAGTATATTGGTATTGAGGCTCTCACCTGTTACTACTCTTCTGTCTTACATTTTTAAACAGTTGATTACATAACATTAATGATACATTGCCACCCTCTCTCTCCCTGTTCTTCACATGGATGGCCTCAGATCTCCATCTTTCTTTTCTTTTGTTTAGGCTTTGGTTTAGAACTTACTTTAACTACATTCAGACTCTGGAAAATGGAGGTTTCTGAGGTTACGTTTGAGAGATCTTTGACTGACAGTCTCCCTTTGGCCACACAGAACTGCAAGAGTGCAATAAAAAATGTGGATTTAGCTCAAACTCTGGCAGCGTTTTTTCCACCTGAGAGATGGAATCTGGCTGTGGCTAGCCCTAGGGAGTGTAAATAGAAACTTACCTGTAATTAACCCAGGGCGGCTCTTGTTCTCCATGCAAATGGAGTTATAATTGTATTTCCTTTAGTAGAATAGAAAGCCTGTGTTTCAAAGGGGAGCTGGCAGTTGAATAGAGGACAAACTATCTAACTATGACAGCTCCCTCCTATCTCCTTCTAGAAAACCTGAATGATAATAAAACTGGAGTTGCATTTGATGTAAGACATATGGTAATTACTATAATAATATTATCACCCGGGTTCTGCAATGGTTTTGTCAGTGAGGTACAGTTTCACATGTTGTCTGCGATAAAATCCCCGTTTTTTGGTTATTGATAGCAATGCCTTTCTAAAATGGTATAGGTGTTTTGTGACAGCTGCGAAGTTCCTGCTTCATATCCAGGTAATTGGGTTGAGAATAAGGCCTGCATGCTAAAACCTGATGATGTGAGAAGTGGGGAAAGCCCAGGGAATACTCTGAATATTTTGGTAGTTATTAACAGGCTAAAAGGGAAACCTTTGCTAGTCAGTTCTTCTGAAGCAATGCGGAAGGAAAAAGAAAGAGAGAGAGAGAGAGGGAAAGAAAGAAAGAAAGAAAGAAAGAAAGAAAGAAAGAAAGAAAGAAAAAAAAAGAAAAAGAAGGAAAGACCAGCAGCCCCCTTTAGAAAGCCTCTGTGGAGTCTTCAGTCAAAATTTGGAAATTTTGAGCTAATCAATTGTATCATGAATCTGTACTTAATATTTTTAAGGCCTTATACAGTATTCACAAATTAGTCTATAAATACTTTCATTCATGCTGCCATTGATTGTTTCCTAAGTCAGATTTTACTTTGCTTAATTGCTGATTGAATAGAAAATACTTCAGCATAATAAGAATGTACATATGTTTATTGGTCATAGGAAAAATTGGTTCTATAGGATGTTATCCTGAACGAGCTGTATATATTCAATTTTATAGCTGCTTCCAGGGAGCCAAATATTGAAGACACTAAGAGCATGTTAAAATGGACTACTCTAAATCCTTTTTTGGAAATATGTGGGAAATAAATAACAAATAACAATAGTATGTCAAAGTGATTTTATTGTTTAGATTAATAAAAGGAAACTAGTACAATGACCGGATTGGGGAAAAATCAGATTATGGGTTTTTCCTTTTTTAACGTCTTCTCTTATGCAGAATTCGTTTTTTAAAAATCCCACCAAAGACCCATAAAACAGTGAGCTCTGTTCAGGAGTTATTATTTAGGCACAAATCATCACTAGTGGCAATATATTCAGTGAGTGTGGCATTATATACTTGTGTTGAATTGAATAAAGATGTATATATAAAGGTATAGGTTGGCAAGTTAATTATGCTGTGAAGTGCTAAATAACTAGAAGTAATGGTAATAATTTAGGAATAAAATTGGTGTTATTGGTCATTATGATTTAAATTCCTTAGTTAATTCTTTTTTTTTTTTTTTGGAAAGGGGAAATTGCCCAGATGTCAAAAGAATTGAATTGTAAAGTTAGCACAAAACTGAAGACCTTTGGCCGTAGCATTTTATAGCAAAACATTTGGGATTTGTACAAAAGACCTCCAGCAAGGTGGTAATTCAAATCATTTGGATGCAATTTAATTCAAGAATTATTATTATTATTAAATACCTGAAAAGTTCAGACCCTAGGAATATAGCCACGAACAAAATTAAGCACAACTCTCATGAGCTTTCTAGATCCTAAGAATACAGCTGTGAACAAAATTAAGCTCTACTCTCATGAGCTTATACTTACTAGGCATAGATTCTGTGCTAGACCCTGTAGAACATCTAAGGTATAATCGAGGATAACTCATTGACGTATCATACCAATTTCTTACCAGACATAGTTGAGACTCTGAGTAGTCATTTGTTGGTGCAGGAAGTGTAACCAGACTAATGTGACTCCTCCCCTTAGTGAGTTACTGCTAGAGATGACACCAGGTGGAGTTGTGACACAAAGTACTCTTTACTGGCAACCAATAAGAGAATCATGTAATTTCCAAAGCTGTGACACCCTGAGCAGAGGTGAGCAAGTTTTCTTTATTTGGGGTTTAGGATGAATGTTTAGAAAGGTGAGCTTTGTCATCACATGTAAAAGCGGGCATGGGGTTGTGCCTATGAAGGCTTCGTACTTTATGTTAATGAACCTTGGGCTCTCCTAGGGTGGAGACTTGAACATTATAATGAAGCAGAGGTAACTGTTGGAACACTTTTTGGCTCATCTGCATAGGCGTTGACATGGTAGCCAAGCTTAAGCTTGTTTTTTGTTTGCTTGTTTTTTTAAGATTAGTACTACTCCCCACTGAGCAGGGAACCCCACTCTATCCCACGACCCCAGGATCATGACCTGAGCCAAAGGCAGAGGCTTAACTGACTGAGCTGAAGCTGGTTTAAACTGGCTTAGTTGGTTGGCCAGTAGGAAGTCTAGGGTCATTCTGCGGTGTAAGACCATTCAGGCGAAGGAATACAGGGCCTTGCTTGTTCGTAGGCTGGAACTCTTATCAGTTGACCCTGACTCCAGGCTTCCGCCAGAGACAGCTAGTGCATTTGTTAGTGGAATCTGAAAAAAAGCAATAGGCAATTAAGGAGAAACAGTTCTCTGAAAAATAAGCTTTAATTTTTCTGCTAGTCTTAACCTATTAACCGTATGGGGCATAGTTTCAGAAAGAACCAGGAATTGGTTCCTCCTGTCTGACTTTCCAACCAAGCACATGGAACTTCTCCCTAGTGTAACAGAAAGATTATCTTCTGTGGAGATAATAAACATTCTTAATTTTTCAAAAGAAACATAAAAGGCACCCCACCTCTAGTTGGGTTGAAAATTTTTTACGTATTTGAAAATTTTGCTCATTGTATTATTTTTTTATAAGCTGTTCTTTGACTATTTTCTCAGGGTCTTAGTATTTTTATATTTGAAGCTCATTACATAATTAAGATATGTCTTTGTCATATGTACTATTAATAGTGTCCCCATCTATCAGTTTATTTTGTTGGTATACAGCTCTTTAAAGCAAATGTCTAATTTACTGTCTTATTTGAAGCAACAGATCTTTTCTTAAAGAACCAAACTTGCAGTTTATTTGGTCATTCATACCTTAAAATACAGTAAGGAAAAGATATACACCAAAAATAATGGCATTTTTCTTCTTGTAAAAGAGTCTTTCCCCTTGGAGAAAATTTCACTGGCAAGTTTCATTGAGACATTTTGTGCGTGTATTATTGGAATTTGAGAGGAAGGAATCCTTTCTATGGAGTAGTTCCCTTTGTGGGGTCAACCCTTCATTTAGAGAACATTATTATATGGTAATTAAATATATATTTATGAGGTTGCCCAAATGGAGTAAATCTGGGAGATTTATTTTCAGTTTGATAATCACTTAGCTTTTGAAATTGCATTAATTGTTGCACACCTAATAATGAATTGTAGATATTAAAGATTTTTCTCAGGCCCCTAGCGATTTTTTGGTGATGTAGTGGAAAGAACATTGGATTTTGTACCAGAAGATGTGGGTTTTCACCTGCAAGTGGGAATGTGGACCAGATGATTTCAAGGTCCTTTTAGGAACGTATGATTCTAGGACCGTTGGAAAAGTCTCTTCCATTTTTAATAGAAGTTATTTTCCTTTTTTTTCTTCTCCTCTTTTCTAGGGTTAGAGAAGTTCAAGAATTCAGTTGTACATGTTGAGTCTGGCTCTTAGCTGTATGGACTTGAAATCCAAATGAAAAATTTTAAATGAATGCACATTTGGAAGTTGTTAACCGGCAAATATTATTTAAAGCCATAGAAATAGATAACATGAGAAACATATGAAATCAGAAGAATTCAGGATGAAACTGGAAAGATCCAATATAATGGTTCTGTAGAAGAGGAACTGGCAAGGGAGACAGGGAACCATGTCCAAGAATTAAAATGCCATTTGGTTGTTCTGTTAGATGCAGAATTAAAACAGGGTTAGTGTCAAGAAATTAGCACAGATAAATCAAAATAACAAAGAAGTGTAGCCTAAAATGATAAAATAAATAAGGGACTGGAAGGTCCATGTAGTATACCTTATTGTTATAATTATTGTTTGAATTCCTACATAATTTAGGACTTTGAAGAAAGAAGCCTCTTATCCAGTTGTAAAGGGAAGGGGGGGGAAGGAAGGGGGACCAGGAAGGTCTTCATGAAAGAGGAAATAATTAATCTGGGCTAAGAACGATAGTGGGAGAAGCCAAAGGTGAAGACATTCTAGATAGCACAAGAAAACTAAGCCAAAGTAGGAAAAGGGCATAAATTAGGTACGTTCAGAAAGCAACATAGGGCAGAGCAGGCTGTAGCCAGTCGAACACAAGGGAATTGAAGGCTGAAGAGGACAGGTAGGTAGGGCCCTATTATGAAGAGCCTTAAATGCCATTTGAGGAACTTATTCATAACCAGTCAGGTGACTGGAAGTTACCAAATGAATTTGAAATAGAGAAATTGATGCTAGATAACCAGTTTAAATGGAGATTTTAAAATCATAGAAGTAGAATAAATAAATATCATAAAAATAGACAAATAATTTTGAATTTATTTATTAAGCATGATGAACTAACACTTGAACACATTCAGACTCAGAGAGCTTCCTTTGATTAGAATCAGAAGTGTGAGTAGAAGAAAAGACACAAGACTAGACAGGAAGCTGTCCTCTTGTTTACAAGGTTATTCCCATACTCCATCATTAGTTCCCTGGTATCCCCAAGAAACAGGAAATTCCCCATATTCAATCCAGTGTGTATTCTTCTAGGGAGAATACACATCCTCCGACTGAGCACCAACTAGCTTCTCCTTTCTCTTTATTGATGGAAGGATTTTAAGACAGAATGCAAAATCTGAGTAGCATAGGAGAAAAGGGCAGGCAGTTCTCAGATTCCTAAGACCCCAACCAGTGTTCCAGCCTTCATTCAACAAATACCTTTCAACTACCTTCTAAGTGCCAGATACTCAGAAAATCGGCCTCATCCATTGTTGACAGCCACCAGATGGAACAAATTTGGATGGTTCTCAGGATCATCTGACTTTTTTCTCCTCTGATTTACCTGAACAGTAACACTTATCCACATAACTCATCCCCTTCAAGTAAGTCCCATGAAGAGCTAAGGCTGATTCTGACTGGAATGGAAGGTTAACAGCCTATTTCGTCTCTCATCAGTTCCCCTTACTGTCTATCCCTCTGTCTATCTGAAATGTCAGTGTGCAAAGAAGGGATGGAGTCAGAGAACAATTCAACATTGGTGGATTTCTTCAGGCCAAAGATGAGGTCCTCAATGAGGGAGAGACAGCAGAATTAGATACAGAACTGTCGGATGTAAAGCTATTTCAGAGTGAGAATCAATAGGCGTTTACTACCCACTGAAGGTAGAAGGTCAGAGAGAATAAAGACTCAAAATGGTCTCAGAGGTCACAATCCAAATTAGGACAGGAAGAGGAGAAGCAGAGCCTGTGGTTGGGTGGGGGGCAGGGGGAGGGGGGCTCATGTTGGTAGGATAGAAAGGGGAACTGTAAAATAAAAGGCTTATTTTGCATACATTCGTTGAAGATGCCATGTTGAGATTTTTGGTAGATAATTGAATATCACCTACCTCTTCAGAGAATGGTCTGGCCTGGAGAATATAAGTCTCCATAAGAGTGGTTAATTGAAGCCAAAAGGAAAGATATGACCCCAGCAGGTCCTAAGCTGGCCTTGAAGGTGGTTTTTGGGTTTTACTTGTCATTTCTTTTTGATTGTTGTTTTTGATGTTTGATAATACAAGCTTTTCTGAAAAACTGAAGTTTTGCAAATCAAACACTAAAAAATAATAAGACTTAATGGGGGAAATATAGATAAGATAGAGAACTCGAAACCCAGAAGTTTATAACTAGAACATTAATAAAAACAACAATAATCTCAAAAATTACCAGTACAGTTAAAAATCATGTTAAATTCACAATTGTGTGTGGGGGGGAGAACGTTTAAGTTCTACTCTCTTAGCAAATTTCAAATATATAATAAGGTGTTATTAACTATAGTAAATAGTAATCAGTTATTGACATCTACTGATCTTCTAGATGAAAGTTTATACCCTTTTACCAACCCATCCCTATTTTCCCCAACACTCCCCCACTCTGGGGCAACCACTTCTCTACCTCTGTTTCTGAGTTTGACCTTTTTTTTTTTTTAAGGTTCTGTATATCAGTGATACAATGCAATATTTATGTTTCTCTGGTTTCTTTCACTTAATAATGCCTTCAAGGTCCCTGTTGTCACAAATTGCAGAATTTCCTTCTTTCTCATCTGTTGATGAACACTTGAATTAAATAACTTGGCTATTGTGAATAGTGCTGCATTAAACATGGGAATACAGATATCTCTTTGATATCCTGTTTTTATTTCTTTTGGCAGTGTACTCAGAAGTAGGATTTCTGGGTCATATGGTAGTTCTATTTTTAATTTTTCGAGGAATCTCCGTACTGATTTCCATAGTGGCTACACCAGTTTACAGTCTCAGCAACAGTGCACAAAGGATACCCTTTCTTCCACATCTTCACCAACACTTGTTATATCTTGTCTTTTTGATGAAAGCCATTCCAGCAGGTGTGAGGTGATATCTTGTGGTTTTGATTTGCATTTCCCTGATGATGAGTGATGTTGAGCACCTTTTCATGTAGCTGTTGGTCATCTGTATATCTTCTTTGGAAAAATGTTTATTCAGTCCTCTGCTCATTTTTTAATTGGTTTGTTTGTTTGTTATTGGATTGTATGAGTTCCTTATGTATTGAATATTAACCCCTGCTCAGCTAAAATGATGTGCAAACATTTTCCATTCATGGTTTAAAACCATGTTAAATTCCCAATAATTTCTTTAAAAAGAAAATGATGGATAGTTTGATGGCAGATGGTGTAAGGAAGAGTTGAAGCTGCTGAGTTGTAGAAGAAAGAGCAAATGTACTGATTAAGGCAAACACCCAATAGGCATTTCTAAGACAGAGCGCAGGCAAACTGAAAGAAGAACAGGGAATGAATGTGTTCAGCTAGTAAGTGCACGTTGCATTCAGCTACTGTTATTGGTAAGATGATGAGAAAAACCAATATAAAATCACCATGAACCTGTACCTGATGTCAGCCCCCATTACCAGAGAAGCACATAAAAAAAATAGGCTTTTGTTTTCCTCTGATCCTATATGACCGATAATATTTATGTGTATAATTCATTGCTCTCAGAAAGGCCCCTGAAGAGATCAAAACTGATCGTATTTCAATTTGAATGCCTTTAGGACTAAGGTATTCGATATCCAATTGCCACAGGCTCCACCACTCCCTATTGTCTTATACACCTTCATCTCCCATCCACTTCATGCATTTATGTTTCCTGCCTTGTCTCCGCTACATTTTTTAAAAGATTTATTTATTCATTTGAGAGAGACAGAGAGAGCATAAACGGGGGGAAGGGGGGCAGCTGGAGAGAGAATCCCCAAGCAGATTCCCCACTGAGTGTGAGCCCTACTTGGGGCTCAATCCCAGGACTCCGAGATCATGACCCGAGCCAAAGTCAAGAGTTGGCCGCTCAACAGACTGAGCTACTCAGGTGCCCCTCTGCTGCATTTTTATTTCCAAGGCCCTTTTGTAGAGAAGAAAAGCACTTAGGGGTAAAGCTCCCATTTAAGGGCAGGCCAGGGACTAAAAGAGGTAGATGGAACATCAAGAGAAAATATTAGGTCTACAACCAGAGGAGGGGAGGATTTCAGAAAAGTAGTCACGATTGTAAGATGCTGTGGGGAGATCCTAAGAGATCCTTGAATGTATCGAGTAGTCTCGCATTGGTCACTCTGACAAGAGCAGCGTTTGTGTGGTGTGCTCAGGGCAGAGTCAGGTTGCCACACCCGGGAAAGGGGGCTGCGGAGAGGGAGGGAGGGAGGAAATGTGCTGCACTCTCTAAAAAGGTCTGGTAAGGAAAGAAAGGAGACAGGAGCACTATGTTTACAGGAAGACATGTTGAGGGAATTCTCTTAGTACGAAGAGGAGCTCTTGACCATATTATTTTTACTGAGAAGTAACTGCCGTGGAGGAAAGGGAAATATTTGCAGATGATAGATCAAGAGCAAGACTCAGTCCTCCGCGCCATTACGTGGTTCACTAGACAAGCGTGGACCCGTCTTGGTTTCATTTTGAGCTCCTTCTGACTGGACGTGTGATTTCTGACAATATATTTACAGATTCTCCCCTGTCCCCTCCTCACCGCCCCCCGACACCTGCTCTGTGTAGCTCCTTTGTAAAGATACCTGTTCTACTGGAGAAGGTGTCTGCCGACAGTGGAACCACGAGGACTCCACGCAGGCCACGTGCGCTGTGACACAGCCTGGAAGGTGCTTAGCAGATATTCAGGATGAGTGGACCCCTTTTATTGCTGAAATATCACCTGTCTCATTATGCTTAACATTTCAAACAGTATTAATTTTTAATTATTTACATTTAATTATCTGCTTTACTTAAGCATCCAAATTCCACAGCTAATGTTCTCGATGAAATATTTACTAAACAATCAGCCCTCTTGGATTCCACAGAGCTGAATGTTTTCAATTTGCAGTAAACCTTTCCGGGAGGCCTCCTTTGCACCCCAGTGTTCTGGAGGTGGCTGCACTCCCGGCGCGGACGGCTTCAGCTGCAGCATCTGGGCTGTCTCAGGGACACTCTGTCAACTCTAATGGGATGGATTGCCCTGCTCCGCATTAGTGTTAGCAGGTTGAGTGCCATTGGGACACGCATGCCATCTCCCTTCTCATTTCTCTTCTGTTAGGGCTGGAAACACATTAACAAGGAGCCGGTTCTAGTGATAGAAAAGCGAAACAACTTTATTTGTGGTTGAAAGGTACAGGCATGCTGAAAACTAATCATAGCTCTCACAAGAGGTGGTCACTCACACAAACTGATCGGCCAGGCAGTTTTTCCATGGCGAAATCAGGACCCGCTGTCAATGGGAATGTCATTTTCAGAACAAAGGCCAAGGGAAACAGCCTTATCCATCTTAGCATCCCTGACACAAATACCCCATAACTCCATCATCCTTTGTGCAGAAGGTAAACAAAACGTGCACTGGCTTCAGCTGGTTTTCCAGGACTGAACATAGAAGGAATGATGCTAATCTACTTATGTACCCCAGTGGGGTCTCCCTTGTTACCACTTACATGATCACAGGGAGGGTTGATTATATGATCTATACAGCACAGTGGTTAAGAGTGGGAGATATGAATTAGGCATTCATCCCACAGGTATTTACTGATCACCTACTATGTGCCAGGCACTGTACTAGGCACCAAAGAGATAAGCAGACAAGACAGATATGGTGGCTACATTCATGGAACTTACAGTGAATATAAGACTCTGGGATTTGAGTCATGATTGCCACCTATTAGGCGAATGACTTTGGATAAGTTAAGTAACCTCTCCAGGCCTTAATATCCTACCTGGAAAATGAGAATAATCAGAGTAATTCCCTCATAGGGTAGCTGTGATGAGTGTTTAATTATTTACATGCAAATGCATGTAAAACTCAGACATATTAAGACCAACGCCTAGGCTGAGTTCACTGGGTTGTCGTAGCTTAGTTATGCATGTATAGTTTCACTGAAGACTTGTATTTGGGGCATTTAACAAAATTTGCATTTTAATTATGAGTATTAAACTAAAATTATCATTCCTGGACACAGTTCTAGCTTAAGTAGCAGTAGGAGACAAGATACAGAGGACGTGGCTATGGTGACCAGATATTAGAGAGGATGGATTTCTGAGTTTGGGCAATGGATCAGACACATTAGTATCATACCTGGCCTGAAATAAGTGCTCAGTAAATGCTAGTCATTGTTAGTGTTATTATAATTATTGGGCCTTGAAGCTTTCATAAGTAAATAAGACTGACTTAATGGAGCAGAAGTGTGGTGCTTATACGTTATCAAATAATTAATAAATGTTAGCTCACCCACACCTGTGAACACACACATTAGTCTGCACCTTTATGGCAGGCTATTCCAAGCATGTATGAAATGGAAAGGCTTTTAGGAATGATGTCATCTGGCTTCCTCTGGATGATGGAACTTGGGGTCTGGAGAAGTAGCATAACTTGCCCAAGTCTCACAGTGAGTAGTAAATTGGGAACTAAAATCTGCTCTTTTGGCCCAGCTGGAAAAGGTCTGCTGTACCCCACACCGCCTCTTCTCGCCGCTTCATCCCTATCTAACAACAACAACAATGAGTTACATCCATCCCACAGGGCAGACTGCACACACCTTGACCTTTCACGCAAACACTTATAAGCTTTGGAGCGCAGCGATTTTGCCTTTTCCTGGCTCCTCACCTTTCTGCCACCTGTGTGGGCTCATAATGAAACTAAACCCCAAACCCAACAATTGTAAGACTGACAAGTATAGCTGGTCTCACCGGATGGCTGTGGCTTAGTTGTGCTTGCAAAGATTCACTGAAAACTTCTCTTTGGAGCCTCACAAAAATTAGCATTTTAATTGTAATTAAATAAAAATTGTCTTTACTGGACACCGCTCTAGTTAAGTAGCTGTTGGAAACAAATATGGAAGCTGTGGCTGTGGTGACCAAATGTCAGGAATGACAGCTCTGCGGGTCAGACATTTTGTTATCACACGGGCCTCTTAAATACTACCTTTGTTCATTCTTAAAGAGTCGGTGCTGTGTCCAGCTGTTGCCACTGAACACGGAACACGCAACACTTGGGCACGTTAGTAGGCAGCTTCTTCTAAAATGGACCTGGATTTATCTTTGTATCACATAATTCCCCATGCTGAGGAGTTCACGTTACTGTCACCATAATAGGCTCTGTCATCCTTGACTTTCCTGTGAGGTGATGCACAGAGTTCCGCTTGGACCCCACACACTGAATTAAGAACTGGTTGCTGTCCTCACTCGCTGTCGTCGATCGAATAGTGGCTCCCAAAAAGATGTGTCCACTTCCTAATCAATGTGACTCTATTTGGAAAAAGGGTCACTGTAGATGGAATTAAGAATCTTGAGATGAGATCGTTCTGGGTGATGTGGGTGAGCCCCAAATCCACTTTCAAGTGTCCTTCTAAGAGACAGAAGAGGAGACCACGCGAAGACAGGCAGAGACTGGGGTGATGCACCCCCACACCAGGAATTCTAGAGCCACCCGAAGCCGGAGGAAGCAAGAAATGACCCTCCCCTCAGAGTCTTTGGAGGAAGGGCAGTCCTGCTGACAACTTGATCTCAGGCTTCTAGTCTCCAGAACTGTGAGAGAATCAATTTCTCTTGTTTCAAGCCACCAAGTTTGTAGTGATTTATTACAGCAGCCCCAGGAAAGTAATACATTGACTGCAAGCCCAGGGCTCCCTGAATGAGAGGGGCTGGATGGAGCAGGGGACTGAGTCCATTCTGGAGAATGCTAGTCAGGTGGGTGGAGAGATGGGCAGGCCTGTGAGGGAGGAGGGGCCCTACCTGCCTGAGCAAGATGGCAGTAGGAGCGGCCTGGCCCTGAGCTGCTGGAAGAACAGTTTACGGAGCCTCTGCACACGTGCTTTACTTCCAAAGGGGCGGCTCCTTTGCTTGTTTTCTCACATACGCTTCCAGTCTCCCCTTCTTCATATGTATGTGGTGAAGCGATGCCCAAAATTTGCCTTTTTCTTCTAACCTACAGTATAAGAACAGTTTGGACCTCAGAATCCACCACGTTAGCAAACAGTGTTTCTTAAATTGGTTTTTTTTTTTTTAATTCTTTCTATTGTTGACTTAACTTAGCATTCATTTTCCCCTTACCATTCACTCTCATGCATCTGTCATATGACACGCCAATGTTCCTTTATGATTGGTTTGGGTTCACCTATGGTAGGTAAACCAGTCAAGCCGCTCCCAACAGAGTACTCTCCAAAATAACTGGGGCACTTGGTATTTCCAGCACCAAAGATTGGGAGCATCTGGAGAAATGCCGACTGACATTCACACGTTTGCGCATTCCTTCCTTGGGTCTGTGGAGACGTTTGTGTGTGCCAGGCGTTGTGCTCGGCACAGAGTGCTCAGGCGCACAGAACAGGCCCGGTGCTGCCCTTCGGGAGCTCTGGGCACAGGAGCACGTCTGGATCGTGACAGACCAGGCTTGGTGTTGGCTGAACCTTCTTGGGATCTAACGTCACTGGTTTTCTCTTGAACACTTCCCCCTCCCGGTCTGAATCAAAGCAACCTGGACTCCCAAAAGAGAGTTCTGATAATGACAAGGGCACCCACAGAGCTTCTGGGAATGTCCCCTCCCCACTCACCCTCCACCTGCACAGACCTCCAGAGTACCTCTCCCCAACCCAATTAAGAAAGAACCCGACTCAAGATCCACAAACAGCCCATTTGCACTGGATTTGTCCCCGATATGCAGCAATCTGAAGAGCTACCCCTCTAAAAGGCTAACGTGAGCCATCATAAATCCCATAAGAAACAACTCTTCTTTTTGCCCTAAAGTGATAACAACATTAAGAGTGGGAATCGTCGCTTTTGGAGAGCCTGACTAGCCAGTTCCACTTGCTTCTCACAAATAGCCTCTGCATCTTCCTTCCCTCTAGCCACAATGTCCGTTTATTGAAATATTGATCCGCCCTGCACTGCTCTAAGCATCTTTAGAAGTGTTAACTCATTTGCTCCTCCTAACAACCTGAGATAGGGGCACTTATTCCCATTTCCCAAATGAAGAAACTGAGGTAAAGAGAGGTTAAGTTACTTCCCCATTTTCAAAGTGGCAAAGGGGTTTGGTAGTTTGGCTCCCGAGTCCACAGTCTTAGGCCTTAGGCTAGGCTGCGGTTACAGGGCCTGGGCGTCAGGCCTTGTGAACCTGTCTGTGGTTGACGTTGGGTCTTTGCCGACACATACCGATCTCTCTGCTCTGGACAAAATAATTGTAGAGAGAGGGAGATCGAAAATTAAAGTGCAAGGCAATGCACTGAAGCCTCATTTCTCACTGATGTGAAAGAGTTCCCAGTTGGACAGCACCCTTCTGCAGAGTACCCTTGCACACCCTACAGGGTGAGACCTCACTGCGCTGCCTTCGGCCCGAGACTGTGCAAGCCTGAAACATTTCCAGATGCAGCGACGCTCCCTCACCAATTTCTACCAGTGTGGGGAGGAGGCCACCTCGGTCCATTCATCAACAATCAGAGACCCAAGTAACATCAGAGTTTAACTGGAATCTTTTCTCCCCAGAGTCTCAGTATAAAATTCATGCTTCTAATTCATTATTGTGACAAGATATTGCATCTAATTCATGGAGACCGCTTCTAAAATGTGACCGTAAGTTAGGAACCAAACTTTGGTCAGGAGCGCCTGGGTGGCTTAGTCGTTAAGCGTCTGCCTTTGGCTCAGGGCGTGATCCCGGCATTCTGGGATCGAGCCCCACATCAGTCTCCTCCTCTGGGAGCCAGCTTCTTCCTCTCCCATTCCCCCTGCTTATGTTACCTCTCTCACTGGCTGTCTCTCTGTCAAATAAATAAATAAAATCTTAAAAAAAAAAAAATTTGGTCAGTACACATATGAAATCGTGTGGGATTTCTTTGGAGTACACAATACCCGGATACCGCATTCTTTAAGAAAAGTAGGGTGTGGTTTGCACATCAGGGTGCAGGAGTGTTGTGGGGGCCCAGCAGGTGATTTATTTAGTGGTCTTGGGCTGAGGAGCGCAAGGGCCCAAGTGTAGGTGGATCAAAAGAGAGGAGGCCTGTGTGCCTCCGGGTGCCGCTTCTCTACCCCAAGGCTGCCCGAGGCCATAGTTTTCATCCCGGTAGGACACAAAAGTGCTTCCCCTGATGTATGGTGCTGGAAATCTAGAGGTAAACGTGTCCTGGTTCTATCTAGAACACTGGTAACAATTCCTGTGGAATTGCTTTCATTTTCTAAAAGCAAGAAATAGAGAACTATTGTGTCGCTTCCACAGCCAACAGTTTATAGGTCAAGATGAGCTGGAGCTAAGAAATGTAATATTCATTATGACACAGCATGAAAAAGAGAGTCTTGTTTGGTGAAGAATTTTCTCATGTATCACAGGCCCCGGAGGGATGAATAGAAAGAGGTCTTTAGCGTAGGAAAAATTCGATTGCCCGCTCTCTGTCTCCCTTTCTTATCTTCTTAATTATTTATTCGGCATGCCCTGCCCACCCCACAAGAATGTAAGCCACATGAAGGCAGGGATTTTTGTCCATTTGCTCCGTTGAAGGTGCAGAGCCTGGCTCATAGTCTGTATTCAGTATATATTCATTGGCAAGCAAATGAATGAAGGAGTGAATTGCAATCTGCAGAACAATCCTTGCAAAAGGATTCACGTGTTAAATAAGCTAGTGCTTTGCCTCCCAAGCAGCTTCCCTCGTTAAGTGCTGGCTTTTAGGTTAACATTCAATAGCATAGCGTTCGCAGTTCCAGCATCCAGCCCAGCGACATTGCTTTCCCACAGAATCTGCTCTCTGCTTCCCTCCACCAGTTTTTCTTTCCTAGCCTCTGTTTTGGATCTGCAGTTCTAGCTTTTTCACCCCAGAATTCACCTGAGGAAAGATTGACTTTCTCTTAAATTTGAAGCTTAGCAAATTGAGTAAAAGCAACTTAGGTGAACATCCAGCCACCTTTTGAAACGTGAGATGCCTGGAAGCTCAAGACAGACAGTGCCACTGCTGCTTTGGGGGATGCTTGGCAGCTTGGGCTCCACTCAGCACGGCTTCCCCGGGAAACCAGGACTGCCTCTGGATTCTCTTCTGGCTCAGCGAAGTGCAGGCCGTGCCAGGGCGGCTGGGGAAAATGACGTGGTTGGGGGCTGGAAGACCCTCCTTGCTGTCTCGCATCCCATCTGGCATTCTAAAGATTCTAGGACCCGTCTAAACCTGATAAAAGGTGTCCAGAGGGCCCAGGGCTAACGCTGAGTTGTTCTTTAAATACAAGATTATGGTTTCCAATAAAATGGATTTGTGATGCCTGAGGTGATTTTGTGGGAGAAAAAAAGGAAGATTAAAAAGGCTGTGTCAAAATAGTGTTTTGATTAGACCAAAAGCATAATTTTAGAAAATGGAAAGTAGTAGAAATGTAGCAGAAAATGAGCTTGGGGCCTACCCTCCCGAGATGAACCGAGGTCATAAATCATCCCCTCTGTCCCCCGTTTTTCAAGTGTGAGGTTTTTTCTACATTATGTCGACTTAAATTTTCTACACTGTGAAAAACTAGCTAATGCACGATCCCCTAACATTTAAGCTCATATTGTTATATTTGCCATCTTTTTAATTTTTTGGAAGATCTTTCATTTACCCTTCTTAGGAATACATATGATCCTGTGCTTTACTTTCTCATGCAGGAAAGAGGGTAAAACAATCAGCTCCTGGGTTTAGGAGGAACTGATTATTAAATTTCCCTCCAGTTCTCCAGGCTTGTGGCAACTAACTTCCTTCCTGACAACTGAACTTTGCATCCCAGCCTCCATTAGTCTTAATAGAAGCCATGCATTCTCTCCCCCTCGCTGTGATATAAGAATAATTTTTCCTCTGAGTGGAATAATGGTTGTGAAGTCATTTAGGTATTCACAGAAAAAATAGCCTTTTACTGTTGTTGTTGTTGTTGTTTTTTATTGATTCCAGGAATGAGGCTAAGAGTAACCCTGCTCCATTTTACTGTAAATACTATTAATCCAGAGATGAGTTCTTCATGTAGAGAAATGATTGATTTGAATTCAAATGAGTTAATATTCAGCATTTCCATCTAGACTCAGGTAAAACAACAAAATTATCCAGTGACTGTGGATAAATTGTAGAGCTTCTGCTCAGATTGCCTGAACAAAACCTTGTGTTTTCAGTGCACCAGATATGAAAAAAGAATAAAAGCTCCACTCCTCCATCTGTGGTACATGAGATCCTAAAAGTATATGCTTCCCCTCCACCATTATTGATTTATTCATTCCTGACCTCATTCCCAAAGCAGTTCACCCATTGCTTCCACCCTTCCAGGACCCATGTCTTATTTTAAGAGAGAATTTTTCACTCTGGAAAAATAGGTTGACTCTTGAATTTGACAAAGCAGACATTGGAGCTCTGGTGCGTTTTAAGAGAAGAACTGGGGAGGCCTGATTCTCAATCTACATAATAATTCAACAGAATTTAAGGCTGTCTTTAGCACTTTGCATTAGAAGCAAGTAATTACCTCCAACTAGAATGAAATGTGGGTCAAGAATGGTTTCAAGCAATCAAGTGGAAGTGTTACTTGCTTTATTGAACATGCTAATACAAAGCTGTATTTGGAAGAGTTAAAGGAGAAAAATGCCTGCAACCCAAATTGCCTTGTGAGCTTTTTTTTGCAAGAGTGGGCCAGAATGGTTTGTAGCTGATAAAAAGTTGCAGTTGTTTAGTTTTAACACTTTAAATGACTTCACCTAGGAATTTTAATGATTTGGGATTTATGCTTTTGGATCTAATTTTAATGATGCATTCTCTGTACCTAAGGATAAGCACACATCCATTCTTTGTACATGTAATTTAACTATCTAGTTCATATGGGTGCACCTACTTCAAATGGATAGGTTGGCGTCCCACCAGATCACAAAATTAATTTAAGTAGGTAGGAATTATACAATTTTAGTAGGTGGCAATATTAGCTGAGTCAAGAGAAAACTGATTCAGTTTTCTCTTGTGAAATACTAGGCTTATAAAACACTTACCCAAACTCAAACACATTTTTTTTTATTTACTCAGGCATCCATGATTCTAATCTGCATGGGCAACAATTCAAATTCACAACAAGAATTTATTTATTAGCAACAATTTAACTTTGAGAACAAAAATGCAACCACATCCAGAATTCATGACTTTGCTTTTTTTTTTTTTCATTAGATATGAACCGAAGTTTAGGATGCATATTTTATACATCTAGGTTTCTCACAATATAAATAATTCTGGCCTAAGAGCTATGTCTTGTAGCTTTTAAAAAATTGTTCTCTATCACAGAGCAGGAAATAAGTGGACTTTAAACTCAGTTAAAATGATTAAAGAAGACAATTTCAGGGATGCAAACTATTTAACTATTTCAGAAAGTGGGCAGTGTCCATTTTCAAGGGTCTAGAGAACTATAAAATGGGGTAAGAGGCAGGAAGTTTTGTAGGATAAAGAATATGGAACAGGAAAAGAAAAATGTAAGTGGATTGGGGAAAAGGAAGTAAACATAGCCCCCAGAGTTGGCTTGGTTTTTGGGATTGGCTGACGGGATATACCATGTTTTCGGTCAGCGTGGCAACTACAGGGTCATGAACCTTATCAAGGTTCCCAATGCTGGCATGGTGCCACCAGGCAGAAGCAGCTCCATCTTGGGCCTAGAAATTCATTTGGATAGTTCTTTAAACTAAATGAGTAACTTTTAAGTGAGGGACTCTTCAAATTCGATTGTGTTTATTAAAAAGTTATAAAAATATTGAAAGTTTATCATTCAAAACCAATATTGAAAGTTTAATTCACCTTTAAAGTTTTATCTTCTCTCTTAAAAGCTTTTTCTACTACACATTAAAATGAAAAAAGGAACAGTTAGGGAAAACTAGGACTTTGGAAAAAAAGTGTTTAAAGCAGAAGAGAACATTTGGGTGTGTGTATTAATTCTCCTCAAATCCCTCTCTTCTGGACTGATACATTCATATTGTGAAGGAGCAGGAGACAAATGCAAAATTGTTAATTTGGCAGAGGTTCTGCTTTTTTGGCCCCCTTTTCATCCTCAGGTGAGATGGGCTTGATAGATTAGAGGAAAATTCAGGAAAGGGTAGGTTATGCTTCAGGAACAAATACACCCTAACGAGTAAGTTGTTTAACACACTAAGGGTTTATCTGCACTCGCTCAGAGTCCAAAATGAAGCAGATGTCCCTCCTCCATCTTATAACCTGCAAGGTTACTGTGTCAAGGAAAGAAAGAGCTAACAGTTTGCTCCAAATGTTTGTAAGGGCCAGCTTTGGAAGTGTCTTGTGATACTTCCCCCCACATTCCATTGACCATAATCAGCCACGTTATCCCAACCTAATGCAAGGGATGTGGAGCAGTGTGGGGCCAGTGAGAAGACACAAAGGGGGACTTAGAGTCTCTGCCACAGGAGACTTGCTAACTCCCTTAAGGTCATCCCACCTTAACAGTCAGCTCCCTGTTTTCTCTCCTTTGAACCAGTGTCCCTCCAAAGAAAGAAAACTTTCCAGTGAGAGAGAAAGAAAGAGGCATTAAATGAGAGCATTAGCTTTCCTACCAAGCCTAAGAGTACAAAATTCCAGAATGGTACCATATTTCAGTGTTACACACTTCAGGTCATCCTGCACATCATTTCTTAAAGAGTAAAAAGAGAGAAACATAATGCTATTGAAATGAGAATATATGCTTACACTACTGAAATAAATAAGAATATAAATAAGAATATACTTATTCTACTTCCCTTCCTCCGGTGTAATTACTCCCATTGTAGTGAGTATGATAAACTGTATGTCTGATTTCCTTATTCCAAGAACACATCAAGAACCTTAAGCTTCCTTAATCTTAAGCCACCTGGCTGTCAACCTTATCTTCATTTCTTAAAGGGTAGCTACTACTGAGCCATTTCATATTCTCCTGAATATTCAGTGACATTGTGGTCCCCAGCATGAGTGACACTTTCTGGACTCATCCAACCAACATTTTGAATGTCTTCCAAGTGCCAGGCCTTGTGCCAGCTTGTTCCTGAGGCTGCACTCCTCTCCAGGAGCTCATGGTCTAGCAGCTGCCATCTGAGTCTGGACAGATACGCTAGGGGAACCATAACCACTGTTTCTTGTAATCCACGCCCGGAGGTGTGCTGCTGGGTCTGTGCTAAGCCAGAAAAAGAAGGCCCTCTGAGGTACCCTTTGCTTTCTTACTGCTCCCAAATATTTCTATCCAGGATGGGATGGCACATACATAAAAGACAAAATATTTGCTATTCTTACAGAAGTTAAGAATTGGGATTAGTCTTTCCCAACGCAAACTTCAACTCTCTCCAAATGTCTGTCAGATTTTATTTGATAATTGGGGGGCAGGGGAGAGAACAATGTTCTGAGCATTGCCTGTTTGTGCCTCTCTGGCGCTCCCTTTTACCATCAGAGATGCTCCTTGCTGGCCATGGTGGTGGCCTGTAGTGGGTGGACCTGGAGTGGGACAGGAGCTGTAAGCCCAGACTCGGGGAGGTGTGCTTCCTAGACCCAGCTTTTCCACTTATTAGCTCTGTGACCTTGGTGGAGTCCTTTGGCCCTCTGAGCTCCAGTTCCCTCATGTGTAAAATCGAATGTTTGGACATGACAGGGCTCTCCCAGCTGTGACACCCTGTTGTGGTGGGCTTCTGCATTCCTGCCTCTGTAATTGAGGTCAGCAGCCCTGTGTCCTGCAGGATCTGCAGGGAGGATGGATTGGAGCAGCGTCACCAGGCTGATCACCTCAAAAGGGATTTGCTCCACAGTGACTTGCCAAGAGAAAAACCATTAGACACGTCACCTCTAGAACTCTTTGGCATTGGGTTTTTTTCTCCCACAACCTCCAGATGCTCACTGTGGTCACAGACTGAAGACAGAAATAAATACTCCTCCAGCCAGTAAAGCCAACAAATGGAATGGCTGGGTCTCTTTGTACCCACAAATACATCACTGAGACAGCCTCGCCAAAAGATATTTAGCCCATGGCTGGGGGAGAGTTCATGGGTTTATAGAGAGAAAGTTACTGAAGGCAGAGAACTGCCTGTCACTGGGAGCACAGATCAGCCCAAGGGGACTTACCATACAACACTGGGAAGTTTTAGACCTCAGAGTTTCAGAGGCTCAGCCTCCTCCCCACATTTACACGCATTTTGTAGACAAGAGAACTGAAACCAAGAGAGGTTGACTAGCTCAAGGTGATGAACAATGGATAGAACTGGAATGAAGCTTGGATCTTCAGACTCCTGACTCAGAGGCCCGTACTCTTATTCTATCCCGTGCTAGAGAATTCGTGGACACACTCACTGAAACCTGAATCCGGTATCAAGAATGGTAATATGGTGACCATGCCAATAATGGTAATGATGCATATCATATGTGTTACACATACACAGTCACACACACACACAACATTAATTGTGTAGCCACCATAAGCCAGGCACTGTGCTAGTCATTTTATACACCTAGCTCTGTATTGTACAATAACTCTACAGGATATAATCCCTTTATTATTGTTCCCAATTTATAGGTAAGAAAACTGAGGCTTAGAGAGATGAACTGACTCATTCATTGGGTGACATATAGCCACTCATGCCATTGAACCAATTTTTTTTAAGTCCTTACTACGCACAGGCATTAAACTAGCCATTGTGGTGGAATTTAGAAATAAACTAGAAAGGAGCTCGGCCTTCAAAGAAATAATAGTGACGTCTGACATATAACAGCAACATAAAGGAGAAAGTAGGACTGGTGTCAGAAGAAAGATTTGGCTGCATTGCAGGGGAATTAAGAGAAAGGTCTGTATTTTGTTTTTCATATTGAATGGATTAAGGGAGGAAAGACAAGGGTCAGGAGGTAGCTGAACTGAACCTCAAAAGAAGGGTAGGTCCTGGGCACTGGAGTTGGGGTAGAATAAATAGGGCACAGAGCCTGAAAATCTAGCTATGCCTGGAACCAAATGGCAAATCAGTCCGGGAGTCTGATCTCTGACCAGTGTGTGGCTACAGCAAAAGGGACAGGGAGTATAAAACATTTAGTAAATAAAGAGCAAATATGACTAATCTCATGAACCACTTGCTCTAAAGAAATCTTGCTTTCTGATTTTGTTATACCAAAAGAAATGGGAAAACCATTAGAAAACTTGTAAACTTGGTGTCTGAACTAAAAGCAAAGTGGAGCTGACAACACTGTGAGCATCTCTTCGTGGGTAAAACTAAGAGTGTTTTCCTGTAGGGCCCACAGGATTTATATTCGTAATAGGTCGTTAATTCTGAATGCAGAAATCTGAACATACAGTGGGTCAGATCTGCTTCCCAGAAACAGAGCATCTGCAAAAGAGAAAAGCCTGATGCGACACAATTAATCCTTATCACCACTTTAAAGAGGAGTGGTGATTTGTCCCCACGGAACTAAGAACAAAAAGAAAAGATGAGGCTGAAGCCCATGTTGTGCTGGGAAACGTTTAAACACTAGTTCTTTTTTTAAATGTGCATATTACATGTTTAAGCTTATTGTGAATTTTATTAATATAAAGGCCGCACACAACTTACAGGTAAGGATAAAATATACAATACTCTTTGTTGTAAATTCCGTATAGCCATCAGTTCTCGCAGAATGCTTTCATGGATTTTTACCAAATTCTTGTGTCTGCAGCCAACCTATAAGTTGGAATTAGTTGAATGAGTATAGTTCCAACATGAATGGGCTTGATATTTTTGGTTACTTAATGAGTAAGATTTAAATGAAACAAAAAATACCTAGCTATGTTGGAACTTTATTCACTCCTCAATAACATATGACTTCTTCGCTGAATCAAACAGTAGTTTTCAAATAATAGACAACTCGTTTTTATGCTATTCATGATACAATAGCTTCAGACAAAACACACTTTTAATTTTATAACATTAATATTTTCTCCATCCCTTTCTTAACAGTCAACAGTATAATAAACCAAGTTCCAACTTGTAATGTTTGCTTATTTCTGTGATATAAATCCTCCCCCATGGCTGGTTTCCAGCTACCAATGAGCTATCACTGAGTGCAGAGTAAGGAAGAGAGGCGTGATAGCAGACCTTATATAATACATGGTCTGCCTAAAAGATCTTTGTCAGATATGTGGTTTGCAAGTTTTTCCTCCCAGTCTGTAACTTGTCTTTTCATTCTCTTAAAAGGGTCTTTTACAGCACAAAAATTTTAAATTTTGATGAAACCCAGTTTATCAATATTTTCTTTTATGAATCATGCCTTTAGTATCATGTCTGAGAACTCCTCACATAGGTGAGATTCTGAAGATTTTCCCCTATGTTTTCTTAGCTTTACATTTCATATTTAAATCCATGATCCATTTTGAATTAATTTTATATGGCGTGAGGCTCTAAGTCAGGGTTCATTTTTTTTGCCCATGGATGCCCAACTGTTCCATCACCATTTGCTCAAAAGATTATCTTTTCTCCATTGAAATTTCCTCTGTTTTATATGTAATTTATCCTCTTTTAAGTTTAATTGTTAATAATGGCTGTGGTTTGACCTCCAGCTCACAAACTCCCTGATAATTTGACCATGGGTTCTAGATCCAGCAAACTATTGATTTTAACTGTGTTGCATGGTTTTGATTTGGGGAAAGGGGGTGAGGTGCTGTCATAGAGATGATTAGGGATGGTGAGCATGTGCAAACACTGCAATATATAACATAAAACATTATAAAAGTGTCAAGGCCCAGTGGTGGCATTAGTACCATCTTGCAGAAAATTAAAACTCAGGTTTGAAACTCACACTTCATTAGCTTTGGGGAGAGGGAGCAGGAATTGAATGTAATTCATATTGTTAATTTGAAATTGCTCAATTAATGGGTTTCCTTCATACTAATTTCGTAGCCCAGAAACTTGGTAAGACAATTGTGACCTCTGTGGTCAAACAAAGCTGGGTCTGAATCTTGGCCCTGACATTTCTCAGCCTTGAGGAAACACCTCATTGACCTTTATTCTCCCCTGGTGTTAAAATGGGAAGAAGAATCAAAAGCTGTGTTCATTAATTTATTGAATACTTGATGAGCTCTAGGCTATGTAGAAGGGATTAAGGATGGAGCAGTGAGCAAAGTCATCATGAATTTTGCCTTCGAAGAACTTATGGTCCAGTGGGAAGGTGGGCAATGGAAAATCAGCACACTAGTAAATAAAATGGTATTATAATTGTGGTAAGTGTCATAGATTAAAAAAAATAAAAAAGCAAGTGCTGTGATTCAAACAATCAACAACAACAAATCCCAACACAGTTCCAGTAACAGAAACTAGCTAAGGAATTAGGAAATTGCTAAGTGTTAGCTATTTTTTTATTATGGATTTGGGTAAGTTTCAGAGCAGCCCAGGCAGACATTGGAGACCTCATCTGAGGGTCTGACTACTGTCGTTTTTGCTGAGTATTGTAATGTTCACTTTGCTTATAAAGCTGAATTGGAGGTACTTAAAGGTCCCGCTCCTACTCTAAGAATCAGTGACCAAGTCATGTGTCAAGAAGGGATTTGTTTCCTTTGTTTACGTTAAAGACACAGATAAATTCAGCCAATATGGTAGTCATTAGGTCTGATGCTATATATATTTATATTTTTAATACTATTTTTCTAGCATACTCCCTAGTCACTGTGCCCTTCTAAAAATGGACTAAATTATGAAAAAGTACTTGGGGAGCTAGAATCTGGAACCCTGGGTCAAAGAAATGACTGCTGAAGTGTTTACCAATTTTATTTTCAACTCTTATACACATCAGATTTTGTTCGAAAATACGTTATTGTTAATCAATGTTTTTTTGTAATGAAGTCCATAAATCCACAGTAAATAAACATTCAGACTTGTTGGTATGCTTTTGCTTTCCTGCTTGAGTTTGTGTGTTTTCATCAGAATTGGAGTCTTTCTGTTTTTTTGGTTTTTCGGTTTTTCCTGGTTTTCCATGAAGCCTCCCCTGACTCACTGAGCAGCCAGCCCCTATGTCAGCTGCCTGGGCAGCGGCTGTGGAGGCATCTGAGGGCTTCTGCTCCTTGGCTGGTGCTCTTATCCTTTAGAACAAAAGGATTCGTCTTTCCTCTCTACCACTAGGTCTATTACCTCCATTTTTCAGTGGGAAGATGGAGGACTAAGAGGGACATGGTTAGTTATTTTTTGTTTCCGTTCTCTAATATTTTCTGATTGAAAAATCAGTGCTGGCTTAGTGTAGAAAATTTGGAAAATAACAAAAACTACAAAGAACAAAAGAAAAGTGGTTCTACAGTTAGCAGAATTCTTCTCCCAGACCTTGAAATGCTGGGCATGATAATTCCAAAATTTCAGAGTTGGACTCTGTCAAAGTCATTGCTTCCATGTGTACCACAGTTTGAGACTAATGGGGGAAGCCATGTACCTAACCTGGGTCCTGATCCAAGAAACAGGCGCAGCTTCAATATGCATGATGCTGTGGTGTGGGAATGAGTCTAAGCACTTTGCAGATTCATTTCTTACAAAAGCCCTTGAAGAGTCCTACTACTACCCCCGTTTTTCTAGAGTCACAATCAGGCACATAACCTAAATTCTGGCTCAGGAAGACCAGTTCCAAGTCCACAGGCTAACTGACTTTGTTGGATTACAGAAAGCCAACTTCCTCCCTTCTCCTCAACATATCCCCTTCTTTGTTTCTTTGTCTCCACCCAAGCCCAGTATTGACTTTGTTCATATTTTGCCTTCTTACATGATATCTTCTAACACTCCTATAAATGGAGAATCTGTTTTGTCTCTTTATCTTCTTTGAATCATCCTTTTACGCATTTCTACAGAAGGCCAAGTGCGTTTCCATCATGTAGAATATAACTCCTAACTCCCTCCCCAGATCTGAACATCTGGCTGTTTTGCCTAACAGCCAAAGTCACATGCAGAATTGAGCATACGTTTGGGGAGGAGGGCAGTGCTTAAGTGCACCTGTTAACATGGAGGTAGAAGGGTTTCTGAGGTCATGGGGTCCAGCAACCTCTTATAACTATTAGGATGATAGCTATTTCTTTGATTTTTTTTCTGTGCATATAATTTTTAAAGTTTGTTTGTCTTTATTTTTTCCCAACTTGAGATTTTGAAATATTTCAAACCTGTGGAAAAACTGGAAGTAATTTCATTAAAGAATTTTTTCAAGATTTTCTTTTTTTAAAGTAACTCTGCACCCAATGTGGGACTCGAACTTGCAACCCCAAGATCAAGAGTCTCATGCTCTACTGACTGAGCCAGCCAGGAACCCCTCATTAAACAATGTTTACCTTGACCTTGACCTACCTAGTTTCCCAGGACCGCCATAACAATTACTACAAGTTGAGTGACTTACACAACAGAAACACATTCTCTCATAGTTCTGGAGGCTAGGTGTCAAAAGGGCTCTTCTCCCTCTGAAGGCTCCAGGGAAGATTCTTCGTTGCCTCTTCCTAACTTCTGGTGATTTTTTGCAGTCCTTGGGATTCCTTGGTTGTATCACTCTGCCTCCATTGTCACAGCCTTCTCCCTGCGGGTGTCTCTGTGCCTCCTCTCCTCTTCCTATAAGGTCAGCAGTCATATTGGATTTAAGGTCCACATGGTGTTATCCCTATGTGTGCATCTGTATCCAAATTGCTCCTTTTGATATGGACACCAATTATATTGGATTGGGGCCCACATCCTATTCCAATATGGCCTCATTTTAATTTAACTGATGTTATCTGCAAAGACCCTATTTCCAGATAAGGTAACTTTCTAGGCTTCTGGGTAGACATGAATTTTGGGGGTATTATTTAACCCAGTATACCTACATTTATTAATTATTAACATTTTTAACCATTTATTTTACCCTCTATCCATGCATGCATGCATGTATCCATTCATCTCCACACACAGATTTTGCTGATCCATCTGAAAGTTAGCACTAGACAGGAATTTTCACCCCTAAATACTTCAGCCAGCTGGTATCTGCTAACACAAAAAGACATTGTCCTGTATAATCACAATATTATTATGACAACAATATATTTAACAATTAAAAATTTAAAAACCATAATTTATCTGCGATATAAGCAATATTTAAATTTCCCATTTATTTCAAAAATATTCTTTATAGCTAATGTCTTTTTTACCAAATCTGGATTGAATAAAGGACCAGGTGCTGCATTTATTTATTATGTCTCTTTGTCTCCTTTTGCAAGAAAAAACACACCCCCTTTTTTTCATGTCACTGACATTTTTGAAAAGTCCAAATCAGTTATCTTTGAAAATATTCCATATTCTAGATTCATCTGATTATTTCTTCAGGCTTAGATTCAGGCTAAATATTTTTGGAAAGAATACTACGTAGGCAACATTGTATGCCCCTATTACATCACACCCTGGAGGCTTAGAATGTTCATTTGCTGCATTACTGGTGATGCTAAATACAATCGCTTGACTAAGGTGCTGAGAGCCACTTCTCTCCATTGTAGTGGGTTCTCAATGATTCCCCATTCATTTAATTCTTATTTTATATTGTCTTCGAAAATTTGGAGCACTTGGGTGACTCAGTCCGTCAGACTCTTGATTTCAGCTCAGGTCATGATCTCAGAGTCGTGAGATCAAGCCCCACACCAAGCATGGAGTCTACTTAAGATTCTCTCTCCCCTCTGCCCCTCCCCGGCTCCCTGCCCCTACTCTTACTCTCACTGTCTCTCAAATAAATAAATAAATAAAGTAAGTAAGTAAGTAAAATTTGTCTATTTCTGTTCCAAACTTTTGAATTTCTGATTAGAGGTGTGGTTTTTTTGTTTGTTTTTTGGTTTTGGTTTTGGGGGGCAGAGTGGGGTGGGGAGGGGCAGAGGGAGAGAGAGAATCCTAAGCAGGCTCTATGGCCAGTGCAGAGCCTGACCTGGGGCTCGATCTCACAACCCTGAGATCATGACCTGAGCTGAGATCAGGAGTCTGACACTTAACTGACTGATGATTAGAGGTGTTTTAAAAATATAGTAAGTGCTCTTTTACAGACATTTAATTCAGTTTGAGGGTTGTGCTACAGTTTTCTTCTGCTTTGTCGTTTTGCAGGGAAGAATTTTCACCCACTGAAATATTTTGATTCTCATTTTCCAGGGTTTTACAGTGACTGGGAAATGTTATCTGCTGTTTTAACTTTGAATTGTCTCATGTTTTCCTGGACCAGCAATAGCAGGTGATTCTCTGTAGACAGTGGTAAGGTTTGGGGGAGGCTCACTTGGTGTCTTAGTTCAAGAGAGCTAAGTTCTGTTGATACAGTTAAGCTTACTTTCTTTAAATTAGATCGTGAGGTGCCTGCGTGGTTCAATCAGTTAAGTCTCCAACTCTTGATTTTGGTTCAGGTCATGATCTCTGGGTGGTGGGATCAAGCCCCATGCTGGGTTCCACACTCAGCAGGAAGTCGACTTAAGATTCTCTCCCTCTCTCTCCATCTGCCCCTCCCCCTTCTCGCCCATGCGTGTATGATATCTCGCGTGCTCTCTCTCTCTCTCAAATAAATAAATCTTAAAATAGATTGCACCTTTTGTTGGGGGTGAGGGGTGCCTTCTTTTCTGATCGACCCATGATCTCAAACACTTGCTTCCTTCTTTGACTTCACTACCGAGGCTCCAAGGACACCTCCCCTCTCCCAAAGAAGGTGCCTTTCCAAGGCTGCCCCCTCTGTACTTGTGCACTGGTAGGCTCTCCCTTTATGTCTCCAGTAGCAGTACCTTAATCCAGCAGGTTATAGTCCTTTGTCAGTGTTTATCCTCTCAGAGCATGACTTTGTCTTACCAGGAAGGATTTTTATCTGTGCTCCATGCTGTCTCCCCTCTGTCCCAGGCATTCTCCAGCCGACCCAGCTCCAGCAAGGTTGCAGTGCTGGCTCTGCAGACTCCAGACTTCT
>NW_024423564.1:40770613-41019610 GCF_017311325.1 Ursus maritimus | reverse complement strand
TTTCCCTATCTCTGTGTAAATTGAGATTTGTAACACTCTCGGTCTCCTACTGATGCTGTAGACAGGGGTTATGGGTGGTTTTATTTGCTCTCCTTATTGATCTCTATAGGTTTTGGAGGAATGTGTAGAGAAATCCATATTTAGTTAATGTAGAAACTCAAACCCTGCATATATTTATTCGTACTTTCTTGGTGTTTTAGTGTAAATACAATTGTATACTTTGTATTTTTTTAAACCTGTCATGGTAGCATAATTATATCTATATTTTTCTCTTTTTTCGCTTTTTACACTTAACTCTAACTCCTCTGGAAGTATTCTTTGCTTTTGGCTTTTCTTCTGGCCTATGGGCACAGTAGAATGTAAGGAATCTTGGTGTAATTTGCTTAGAAATGGAAGATGCTTAGAAAAACAACATGTAAACTAGGGCCTTGTCCAAATGTGGGTGATGCTTTTTGAAGCACCAAGTGGACAGGGACTTGATTGTAAGTTTCTTAGAAAAGTTGAGTGCCAGCCTCTTGGTACTTGAGGCTCTCATTTCTGCTGAGTGTTTTGAGGACTGACTGCCCTTCAAAGCTGGCTGCTCATCAGATTTCTCAGAATAGCTTTATGGAATGTCACATTCTTAGTCACTTTCTTATGTCCCAAATTCTCCATTCAGGTTTCATCTTTTCATGAGCAACTATAACTTTCTTCTCTCCCAGGGCACTCAGAGGAGTCTTGTGCAAAGTCGGTTCTCAGGGACCATTCTAACACCTTTGAAA
The DNA here is from genome assembly GCF_017311325.1 of Ursus maritimus. NCBI lineage: Eukaryota > Metazoa > Chordata > Mammalia > Carnivora > Ursidae > Ursus > Ursus maritimus. The sequence goes on along the minus strand of NW_024423564.1, from coordinate 41,018,849 downwards.
GCCTGCATCTACCTTGAGATCACAATTGGTGTTACATCAAAAGCAGTTTATTTTTCTTTAGAGACTGATAAGAAAAGAAAGACACCTGAGTAGAAATGAGTGTAGAAGCACCTGGGTGCTGTGCAGCCTCTCAGAGGCCAGCTCTGCAGCTGGCTAAGTAGACCTCTTCATTCTGCTTGAGAAGTGGCGAGAAGGCAGGGCTATCCATCCCCTTCTTTCATGTATATGTATCTATTTCCTATGGGTATATCCAACAGCAAATGTCCAAGGAGCTGCCCGAGCATTGCCTGAAAGCACTTTTGAAGGGACTAGATCATAAGTTCAATTAAGAATCTGCATTGCGGGGCACCTGGGTGACGCAGTCAGTGAAGCGTCCAACTTTGTGTAATTCTAGCACAAATTTCCACAGGATGCAAGAGGTATACCTGATAACTATGCTTTGAGAAGCCAATTCCATCTCTATGCTCACTTGAAGTATAACCTAATAACTCTGTCAAAAAAAGTCAAGGGTGCCTGGGTGGTGCAGTAAGTTAAGCGTCCGACTCGGTTTCAGCTCAGGTTTCAGCTCAGGTCGTGATCTCAGGGTCATGAGATCCTGCCTGAGACTCTCTCTCTCCCTCCCTCCACCCCTCCCCCATGCTCGCGCTCTCTCTCCCTCTCTCTTTCTCTCTCTCAAATAAATAAATCTTAAAAAAAAAAGAAAAGAATCTGCATTGTATTGCAAATTCAAAAGGTCATTAGACCTTTCTGAAGTCCTGTGAGTTACCCTGTTTACAGTTGTTTTTCATAACACACACATGTCCCTGAGATATAAATAAGTAAAGACAGGGGGACACTAAAATCGAATGATGTTACCCTCTCTTGAAAAAGCCCTTCAATAGTTTTCCTGGTTTGGGGATAAGAAACAAATTTTTAGAGGCTATAAAATCCTCCATTGTCTGCCCCATGCCTGCTTCTCCAGCATCATCTGCCATCCTAAAGTCCTTGCTTTCTGGCCTCGTTTCCGTTTCTCAAACATTCCATGCCTCTTGCCACCAGAGGATGTTTGCATATGTTGTTCTCACTCTCCGGCTGTTCCTGCTCCCTTGAAGGTACCTATACTATCTCATCCCTTAGTAATACTTGTATATCTTTCAGCTGTCAGGTCAAAGAGCACTTATTCAGAGAAGTCTTCCTTGAATGTTCCATCATACATCCCCACAGTAACTTGTACTTCCAAGGTATTTATTGCAGTTATAATTTTAGATTTTTGCAGGGTCATTTCACTAACAATGTTCTCCTCCTCCACCAGACCGTAACCTCAGCACATGTAGAAACAGAGTTTGTTTTTGCCAACCATTGAATCCCCTGTGTTTAGAACAAAGACTGGTCCACAGAAAGTGCTGGGTAAAAAAATTTTTGTTGGATGCATGAATTAATTGATTGATTTAAAGCAACTAACTGTCCAAAATGAAACAAATAGTGAACAATCATTTAATCAGATAGACCATAGGCTGATTTTTTTAAAAATCATTATTTGGTAATCTCTGAGAAAGAGTCTGAAACAACTGAACACATGTAGCCTGAGAGGCAGATGGAAGAACTAAGAGAGAAAATTGAGGAAGAAGGTTGAAGAAAACATGATAAAAAATTCAGAGCTACTTGCTGGTGGTGTCTGAAAGCACAGTGTTCATTTCTAGTCACATCACTGCTGCAAGGAGTTTAAAGATAGAGTGAAGAGAAGAGCTTGGGACGGGCAGCCTGGGTGATCCCAGATCAAATGTCAAGCAGCTCACAGAAAGTTTAGAGACTTACAGTGGAAAGTCAAGAGGACTTGAAGGAGATGTAATTATAGATCCAAAGCTCAATATCTGTATGTGATAACGTTGGCTGCTTTCATTTTAACAAAGACCTGTTTATGCAATGCAGATCCTAGAGTGGAGGTCTGGAAAATTCAAGGCAAATTTATGAAGTATTTTTTATTATCAGTAACAACTAAAGGCTTTAAAGGCATAGGATAGTGTCGAGTATTGAAATTGATAACTAGGGTAAAGCATTCTTGTATCTGTGAATGAATTCTCTCCCTCTCACACACATACGTACACACACATACATGTTTATTTTAAGAAAAGTATAAAAAATAAAGAGTATAACGCAGAGATGGTGTTAATTTGATCTTTTAAAGCAAAATACTATATATGCATCTTGCATTTTAATCAGCCTCTTTTTTTTTAGTCTGAAAGAAACAGAAATATGACTGTTTCTACTCAGTGGGTTCCACTGATTCCAAAGTGAAGAGAGATTAGTAATTCCTTAATGTTTACCAAGGGTTTTGAAGGGAATAAGTGAACATTGACTTTTTTTTAAGAGATTTATTCATTGGAGAGAGAGAGAGAGAGAGCATGAGTTGGAGAGGCAGAGGGAGAGGGAGAATCTCCAGCAGACTCCTTGTTGAGTGTGGAGCCCAACGTGGGACTCGATCCCAGGACACTGAAATCATGACCTGAGCCAAAACCAAGAGTCAGACACTTAACCAACTGCACCACCCACACACCCCTGACTTTTTTTATAGAGTTGTTTGTTATACTTCAAATGAGCATAGAGATGGAATTGGCTTCTCAAAGCATAGTTCTTGAAATATATCTCTTTCATCCTGTGGAAATTTGTGCATAGAATTATTAGAGACATCTGTGAGAGATCTGGTGAGAATACAGAAGAAGGGAGTTAGTAGGAGACTGGGAACAGGTAGGGCTAAGGAGAGACTTGGGGAGGACTGTGATAGGAAAGAGATATTGCCCAACGTACTCTCTATATGGCTAAAGGCTCAAATAGCCCTACATTTTTTTCCAGCTAGAAAATAAATCAAATTTAATGTGACCATCCAATGCTTTATTGATAATAGGCTAAGATCACACAGTGAGTGCTCTGGCCAGTCAGACTGCTGTGCATTTACAGCTGTTCCTATTAGAACAGATACACCCCTGCCTATGAAAACCCCATGGAATTGTGCATAACCAAAGACTTGAGTTGGTCGGAATGTCTTTTGACCTTGAGAAGAGATAAGTGGGACAAAGCAAGATGGGATGAAGGAACAAATTCAGGACAGGCCTGAACTGAAGAGTGGGTGTCTTAATTATAGGATGGCCTAATTTAGGTGATATAGAGAATAGGTTGGGAGTCTAATTCAATAGGTAGGTAGAGGTTACCAGAGACATGAACACTCTCTCTCAAAAACACATAATTACTTTGAGTATGTCCTTTTCTCTCCATTTCCCCCATCTACTTCTGTGATAGGCAGAATAAAAACCCACAAAGATGTTCCAATAAAACAAAGATGTCCTAATAGGTCCTAATAGATATCCTATTCCCCAGAACCTGTGAATATGTTACCTTAGAGTTCCTAACCTTACCTTACCAAAAGGGACATTGCAGATGTGATCAAGGCTATGGACCTTGAGATGGGGAGATTATTCTGCATTATCCAGGTGAACCCAACCTAATCCTATGAATTCTTAAAAGGGGATAAGCTTTTCCAGCTGAAGTCAGAGTCAAAGGGAGATGTGACTACAAAAGAATGGTAAGAGAGATGCCACAGGGCTGTTTTTGAAGGTGGAATTTGGAAGCCAGGAGCCAAAGAATGGATATAGTCTCTAGAAACTGGAAAATGCAGGGAAATGGATTCTTTTTAGAGCATCCGGGCAGGATCACAGCCCTGCCAACACCTTGATGTTAGCCCAGTGAAACCTGTATAGGACTTCTACCATACAGAATTTAAAATAATAAAATGTGTTGTTTAAGCCCCTGTGTTTATGGTAATCTGTTTCAGCAGCCATAGACGACTAATACAGTCCCCTAACCTGAGCCACCGACATCACTCAGCTGAACTACAGCAGTCCCCTCCTAACTGGTTTCCCTGCTCCCAATTCTGTCCTTCTGGAACCCACAATTATTCAGAGTTGTCCTCTTGAAAAATATCCTATCAATGGTATTTTCTAGCTCAAAACTGTTCAATGATTTGATTGCCCTTAGAATAAAACCCAGAAGTCTTAATGACCACTCTTGAACCTCATATCATACTGCTAACCGCCTCAATGGATGCAGAAACTTCCCCCCAGAGGGAACTTTTCTGACTTTTATAATAATCACTTCCTTGATCTTATTCATAATTTAGTCATCTATGTGTATGTCATTGACTTATATAATTTAGTTGTGTCAGTTTCTTGAACATTATATAAATGGAATAACACAGTCAATATTCCTTTGAGTGGCTTTCACTCAGCACTGTCTTTGAGAATCAGGTGTTGTGTGTAGCTGGAGTTTATTCATTTTCATGTTAATAATCCATCTCTGAGTTCTTTTGGATTTGCTATGTAAACAATCAAATGATCTGTAAACAAAGAAAATTTTATTTACTTCCAAATCACTTTTATTTCTTATTCTTTCTTTATTGCACCTCTGGTACAGTGTCAGAACGCCTGGCTGGCTCAGTCTGTAAAGCCTGGAACTCTTGATCTTAGGGTTGTGAGTTCAAGCACCATATTGGGTGTAGAGCCTACTTTTAAAAAAAAGAAATAAAAGAAAGACCTCTGGTACGATGTCGAATTAAAATAGCAACAGCAGCTATTCTTGTCTCATTTTTCCTTTCAGAAAGGGTTTAGCAACATTACTTCACATGAGGTATGAAGTTTGTTGAAAGTTGTTTTGTTTTTGTAGATAGCATCTATCAGATTAAAGAAGTTCTTCTCTGTATCTCATTCGCTAAGTGTTTTGGACATGGATGAATGTTGATCTACTGAAGCGATCATGTCAATGATATTTCTCTTTTATACTGTTAATAAGTGAATTATATTAACTTATTTTTTAAATATTAAACCAACCTTGTATTCTTGAATTAAATCCCATCCTATCATGGTTTGTGTGTGTATGCGTGTGTGTGTGTGTGCATGCGTGTGTGTGTGTGTGCACACGTGTGTGTGTGTGCGTGTGTGCTGCTAGATTCAGTTTGCTATTTTATTCAGAATTTTTACTACTATGGTCATGAGTGAGATTGTCCAGTAATCTTCTCCAGTGTGTTATGTGCTGATTGGACTTACTCATTTATTCTTATGCACCTGCTTTAATTACTAAAAACCTACAGAATATTTAAATTTCTATTAAAACTAGTTCTTCCTCTTTTTCCCGACAACTCTAGTTTATAAAATTGAAAATCAAATTATCTGGTTACAGGAAAAAACAATGTTGGTGTTTTTATTAGATTTGAATTAAAATTATTAGTTAGCAAGATTGATACCTTTATGATTTTGAATCTTCATATCAAAATACGTAGTATGCCTTTCCTTTGTTCCTTTATATTCTTTATGCCTGTTTTAGAGGCTTTTTTCCCCTTAATAAAAGCCGGCAGGTTTTCTTGGTAAATTTATTCATAGGTGCTTTATTATTTTTGTTGCTGTTGTAAATGGAGTTTTGTACGAAAGCTATTGATATCTATGTTAGTTTTATAAGTTGATACATTGCTACATTTTTTATTGCTAGTATAAGTTTTTAGATATAAAATCTTATCATTCCTTCTCCTTCCAATTTTTATACCTCTTATTTTTTTCTCATGATGACTTTATGGATTGTAAATCTGGAAAATCGTTAAATAGTGATGTTAATACTTGGTATCCTTTACCTGTGAAAATACTTACAGTGTTTCTTTATTAAGAATGACACTGATGGGGCACCTGGGTGGCTCAGTCAATTAAGTGCCCAACTCTTGATTTTGGCTCAGGTCATGGTCTCAGGGTCCTGAGATCGAGCCCCATATGTCCCTGGGCCTGGAGCCTGCTTAAGATTCTCTCTCTCCCTCTCCCTCTGCCCCTACTGGGTTCTCTCTCTCTCTCTCTCTCTCTCTCTCAAAAAAATAAAATAAAAAATAAAAGAATGATACTGGCTTTGAGACAGAGGTAACTACATTATCTCCTGTTAAGCAACTAACCACTGATTACTGTTTGATTGAGTGTTCAACAAGAAGGGATGTGGATCTTTCACATATTTTTGTATCTATGGAAATTTTCATATTATTTTCCCTTTTAACCCATTAAAATGATAATTATATCTATATATTTCCCAATATTGAACCATCTTTGCATTCCTGGGATAAATTCCACCTGGTCATAATGATTTTCAATTCTGCAGGGCAAGAATATTTAGAGCAGCATTATTTATAACATTCAAAACCTGGAAAATAATCTACAAGTTCATCAACAGAATAATAGACAAATTGGGATACTTTCATACACAAAATATTTAATGGGAATTAAAGCATCAGAAACATGCACTAAGACAAACAAATCTCATAAACCAATTTTGAGTTCCTCACGCCTGAAAAAAGCTAGACATGAAAGAATATATACTGCATGTATGGGATAGGCTGGTGATGGGTAGTAAGGAGGGCACGTATTGCATGGTGCACTGGGTGTTATACGCAACTAATGAATCATCAAACTTTACATCAAAAACCAGTGATATACTGTATGGTGACTAACATAATATAATAAAAAAATATTAAAAAAAGAAGAATATATACTGCATGATTTTATATATATGAAGTTCAAAAGGGGCAAAACCAAACTATAGTGTTTAGGAATGCATACTTAGGTGATAAACATATAAAGAAAACAGTTTTCATGAAAGTGAGGATAGTGGTTACCTTTAAATGAGAAAGGTGATTGGGCATAGTTACCAGTGAGGTTTCTAAAGAGCTGGTGATGTTTGATTTCTTGATCTAGGTAGTATTTGCATAGACATGTGTTTTTTAATAATTTATGGAGCTTTACCTTTATATTTAATGCAGTTTTTCCATGTGTGTATATTGCATAATGAAAAATTTTGAATTACTTGCTACATATTTACAATTTTTGCATCACTATGCAGAAGTGAAATGTTTTCCCTTGCTTTTGTTTTTTTTTTCAAGATATACAATGGAATATTACTTAGCCTTAAAAAAAAAAAAGAAGGAAGTCTTGTCATTTGCAAAGACATGGGTGAACCTGAAGGATATTGTGCTAAGTGAAATAAACGAGACACAAGACAAATACTGCATGATATCACTTAGATGTAGAATCTAAAAAAAAAAAAAAGTCAGACTCATAGGAGCAAAGAGTAAACTGATGGTTACCAGGAGGTAAGGAGGTGGGGAAAATGGGGGGATGTTTGTCAAAGGGTACAAAGTTGTAGTTACATAGGATGAGTAAGTGTAAAGATCTGATATGCAGCACTGTGACCATGGTTAATAATACTGTGTTGAATACAGAAAACATGCTAAGAGAATAAGGTTTTAGATGTTCTCATCAAACATAAAATGGTAACTACATTTGTAGTTACAAACTACATTGGAGATGATTTCTTCATTAGCTTGATAATAATAATAATTTCGCAATGTATATGTGCACCAAACCATGTTGTATACCTTAAATACATCCATTTTATTGGAAAAATCAAGTATTTTTAAAAGGAAAGGAATTATATGTAGATCTCTGTGGTGATGGCTAATGGGTGCAGAACTTCCTTATGGGGTTATGAAAATGTTCTACAATTGATTGTGGTGATGAATGCACAACTCTGTCAATATACTAAAAGCCATTGAGTTGTACACTTTAAGTGGGTGAAAAGTATGGTATGCCAATTCTTTCTCAGTATAGCTGTTTAAAAACTAAAGTCCCCTCTCCTACAGGTTTTCTGCTTATTTCTCTTTGTAAATATCCCTTTTAGGTTTTACTCCTCCAATCTACTTTTTTGAGTACCTGTGCAGTTTGTAACTTATATTCTGCTTTGTGAATCATATCCTTCAGTATTCTTTTTTCTCATTTAATGCATCTTTGCCTGGATAAACAGGAAATAATGGCATTGAGATCACAAATCCTAGACTGGCTTAGGTTTAAATTCTTTCACAGTTACTAGCTTTGTGCCCCAGTTTCTTCATCTGCAACATGGACATAATGATGGCAACTATCTTGTTGCTTTTGGGGAGATAATTGTGTAAGTTAATAAATATAAAGCACTTAAAACAGTACCTGGCATTGGGGCACCTGGGTGGCTCAGTCGGTTAAGCGTCTGCTTTCAGCTCAGGTCATGATCTCTGGGTCCTGGGATCAAGCCCCACATCCAGCTCCATGCTCAGTGGGGGTCTGCTTCTCCCTCTCCCTCTGCCCCTTCCCCTGCTCGTGCTCATGCTCATGCTCTTTCCTTCCCTCTCTCTCTCAAATAAATAAACAAAATCTTTTTTTAAAAAATACCTGGCATATGGTAAGTGCTATATAAATGTTGGGTTAAACATTGTGTGCTGTTAAGCTCTCTTAAGATCATGACTCCTGCTTTCTTTTAGTTTGCATTTGCGTGATATACTTCTGTCCATTCTTTGATTTGTTTTTTTACTTTTTTGAATCACTTAATTTTAAATGTATATCTTATATGCTGTATATCACATCTGAAATCCATTTTTGTTTAGTAGGTAATTTTGGCAAAGTTGGATATATTTTGTATTAGTTCTATCACTTCATCTTATATAATGTCGTCTTGCTAATTTTTTTTAAATTAAAGTGTTCACAGGGGCACCTGGCTGGCTCAGTCAGAAGAGTACGCAACTCTTGATCTCAGGGTCATGAGTTCTAGCCCCACATTGAGTATAGAGATTGAATAAATAAAACTTTAAAAATTAATTAATTAATTAATTAAAGTGTTCACTCTATGGTCAGTTTTCTTCACTTCATTTCCCTGGTGAAGTTTTTTTGTGTGCTCTTCTCGGAAGGTTTATGGTTTTTCTATAGTTACCTTTCATTATGAATTCCTTTTAGTCTTCTGTTTAGTGATTGTCTGTTCTTATTAGTTATAACTGTGGATAGTTAAACATTTAGTGCATTTCCTCCCCTTCTCCCCCTCATGTCTCCTCCACCATATTGATTTTAGTCAGTATTATTTTTCTTGGTATTTGTCTTGATATAGTCAAGTAGGCTTAGGTTTTTATTTCTTGATTTGTCAACTTTATTTTTTTTAAGATTTTATTTATTTATTTCAGAGAGAGAGACAGAATGCATGAGTGGGGGGGATGAAGAAGCAGCTTCCCCACTGAGCAGCGAGCCCCACGCGGGGCTCAATCCCAGGACCCTGGGATCATGACCTGAGCTGAAGGCAGACACTTAACCGACTGAGCCACCCAGGTGCCCTTTGATTTGTCAACTTTAAATGAAATCTTTTAGTACCCCGTTTTTACACAAGACAACAAACACCTTTATTCTTCCTAGTGATTGCTTTCTCTCATTCCCTCCCAATCTTTCAGTTGTATCATACTATATCGCCCACCCTAGCCTACATTTCTTCTAGTTTTAGTGGTATTGTTAAATATATTCATGCTCCTCCAATCTCTTCCCCAAACTACTTGATTGACTGAATTTTGTCCTTTATTCACTTCCACAAAAAGTGATCAGAAAAATAGTATTTCTCCAGTTTGTGCATCTTGAAATTATTGCGTGTAGCCTTTGTACTTAAAGAAGAGTTTGTATGTAGGTACAGTACTTCCCTCAAGCTTTCTTTTCTTGAGACTCTTCGTAGGGATTGTATCTGGTATTCAGCTCTTTTGTATAAAATTATAAAACTAGCTTGAGGTTTTTTTTCCTCCTAATTAAATTGGCTTGATTTTTCACCTGTTTACCTGAAAGTTTTGTTTATCTTCTAAGCCTGATAACTTTACTGGCCTCTCTCTCATCGGTCATTCTGGGTCTTTCTTTATTTCTATTTCATTGCATTAAGTATCTCATTTCTATTCTCTGTGAATCTACTGTGTTTTCCATAGCATCTGTTCACTCTTTTGCTCCTTTTTGCTGTCACTTCTTAAACTCTCTTTTTTCCTGGGTCGCCTGGGTGGCTTTGTCCGTTAGGCCACTGCCTTCAGTTCAGGTCATGATTTCAGGGTCCTGGGGTCAAGCCCTGAGTCAGACTCCCTGATCAGCAAGGAACCTGCTTCTCCCTCTCCCACTGCCCCTCCCCCTGCTTCTACTCTCTCTCTATCTAATGAATAAATAAAATCTTTTATAAGATTCTATTCTTTTCCTTATACATTTTTCTGAAGTTCTACCAGTCTGTACCTTATTTCCTCCTATTCTCCCACCATATTTTCCCTAAATTCAGCCATTTCTGCATTATTATCTATCATCTTTCAGCCAGGGGAGCCCTTTATTTTGAAGGGTTTTTTCCCCTCCAAATTCATGGCACAACATTCACAATTTTCATCTGCCCTATGGTAATAAATTACAAAAAGATAGACAAAAGGATGTTCAAAGATTTTGCTCCTTGTCTTTTGTCTTACAGTACATTTGTATAGACCGTGTGATCATCTTCTTATTGTTTTATTTTTTACTTTATGCATCACTGAATGATTTTCCTTTTCCTAGACCAGGCATTCATTAGTGTTTTCCTGAGTCCAGGCTGGCATTCCTTTCTAGCACAGCTGCAGAGTGTAACGGTTCTCCTCTTCTCAGGGCTTCTACAAGAATAGAGTATCTCCTAAAAGTGTGCCTCATCTGTCCGAATCTTCCTTTGGTCTTGCTTCCTCCTTTTTATTGAAGTCACTATGGTTCTCTTGGGGTAGAAAGTGACCTTTTGTTTCCGCACGCACTTTTGCCAGGAAAAGGTCTAACTTCCTCCTCTTAAGGCGTATCTCTCACTTTCAAGAAGCGAATTCTTTGTGACATTTCCTGAGATCTGTCAAGCCTGGGCTCCAGCCACTGAGATCTGAAGATCTCTCCTCAGCATCTCTCCACTTCCTTGTTGCTTTTAGAAAATACTTAAAATATGTTTTAATCTCTCTTGAAGTTCTATTCAAAACTGTGTTTTGTCTTGCCTTTCCATTTTTCATTTGCTTTGGGGTGGTTTCTAGATAGAGAAGGTATAAGGCAGCATTACACAGCCATGGGTATACACTGACCTTTACTCCATCCCCAACTTCCACCCAAAGGATATTCTTTTATATTTTTGAAGATTCTTTCTTCTGCCACCTGAGTCTCTTGAACAGTAGCCAGAAATACTTTTAGAACATCTTCTTTGCAACGGCAGGCATTGCTCATTGTATGGCAACCTGATTTATGAAACTTCTCTACCACAGAATTGATGGTGCTGAGCATAAACTCAAACAGCAGTTACCTGAAAACCCACACACATGAGGTTTCATCCCCCAATCTGTCAGTTCTGTCAGGGTGAAATGTGGACCTTCTCGGCCTTCTGCTGTCTCTGTTGCTCATTTCAGAGTGGTTGTGTAGAAATGCCCAGAGGAATAATCTGGGGGCTGGCTTTCCGGCTCTATACAGACAGCTAGAATCTAAAGGAAGACAACCTGTTCCTTTCCTGATTCCTTCCTGCCCTCTCTTCCACCGAACGTTCTCGCACACACTCCCCATTTACTTCAGGAGCCAGTGGAAAAATGGGTCACTGACAATTGAGAAATTTTTTATGAACTAACCTCTCCTGGCAGCAGGAACCAGAGAGCACACTCAGAGTGGGTTATTTGAGGATTTAATGAAGGGACTATTAATTAACCCTGTGGAACTGTGAACTGTCCCCTAGCGTTTGGGGAAAGCAGTCAGGGATGCTGCAGTATCCTGAAGAGTGGGAGTGGTATGGGAACCATAGAGGGTCTTATTTGGAGAGGGCTCCCGGAGGGAGCAGTGGCCTTCAGTAGAGGGATGCAGACCACATAAGGAGGGAAGCAGGGGGAAGAATCCCAGCCTCTCTCCTCTCACTCTCCCAACTTCTGCCTTGCTCTCATTGGCCAAACCCAATTAAAAGCGAGATGGCAAACAGAGCCCATCAAACAATCTGTAAAGATCAGGCTCCCACGGCAGAGGGGAGGAGAGTGGACAGTGGATCTGGAGGGGCCGACAGAAGACAAGCAGCACTCCATGGATCCACCAATTGATTAAACAAAATTTGAAAGGGACTTTATTCTGTAGCAAACATGTCGCAAAGATTGTTAGCTTGCAGACAGCAAATACAAGATTATTCTAAAGAAAATATAAATCTAAGGCCACGTGTCAATTAAAGGATGAATTTTAGAGTTCAACACAATTATGCCTCATTATGAGCAAAGGAACAAATCTCTAGATTTAAAAGCTAAGGCATAGAAATGTTCCAACACACGCCCACTGAGCACTATTGAAAATCATCAACTTTTTATCACCATTTTATCCTGAATCTTCCAACCACTTCTCATTCATTCTCCATAAACAGCCCACCTCTTCCTACCCTCATTTTCATGCCTGGCTGGTTTTCCTACCTCAGCCATCTTCTCTGCTGGTTCTACTCTTTCTCTGTGGGGGGGTGGGTGCTTTTCCAGTTCTTTGATGTCAGTTTCTACATCTTCTCTAGTGAGATTCCAAACTATTTCTGCAGGAGTTCCAAGCCCACAAATCCAGATACCTACTGGACAGCTTCACTTGGGTGCCTTACAGACATCTCTAATATACATGTTGAAAACCTAACTCATTATCTTCAGCCCTCCCAACACCCCTCTCTTCAACACACACTCCTGTGCCTCTTTCTGCTGTCTCAAACTTATTTAACATGGTGTGGTCTCCATGTTTTTTGTTGTTGTTGTTTCCTCACAAAAATAGATAAATATATGAGGGGATTTCTTTTTTAGCAGAGAAATAAATAAATTTTCAAAATTTTTCATTGGTGCTTACTAAAATGAAGCAGAAATCAGAAATTTCTATAGTCTATGTAGGAGTCAGTTTCCCAAAGGTATTCCTCAACACCTTCTCTTCCATTCCCCACACACCATGTGGTCATAAGTCTCTCCACTTCCTTCCCTGCTGCTACCATCCTTACATAGATCCTCGTCATCTTCTTCCTGGAGCACTGACAAGACTTCCTGTGTTCTTCCTGCTTCCCAATAGTACCCCCGCCAATCCTTTCTCTTCACTGCAACCACTTACCTTCCTGAAATGTAATTCTGGTCCCACCGTCCTCCTTTTTATATAATAAAACAAAATAAAGACTGCCACTAGCTAGCTCTTCCTTGTTTGCTGGGCACACAAATGGTTTGTGTGTGTGTGTGTGTGTGTGCGTGTGTGTGTGTGTGCGCGCGTGCGCTCACCTGACAACGTACCTTACATTTGAATTTACAGTCTTTTTAGGCAAGGTGTGTCCTCTCTAGTTACTCACTGACCCATGAGCAGCTACCTTCCAGTTGACTTCCTCTTATTTCTAGCGTAAAGAACCAACTCCTTAGGGTGGAAATCAACTTATCTTCCCAGCCTCATCTCCCTCCCCTGACCCATTCACTGCCTGAGAACTTGGACACATCAACCTTTCACAGTTCCCTCAAATGTTTTCTGGGTCCCATGCATCCTTTTCTCTCCCAGAGGAGTTCTGACTCATACTTTAAGAAATGCCTCAAATATCACCCCCACATGATGCCTTCGAGACCTCTCCGGCATTAGTTACTCCTACCTCTGTGACTTGGTGGTGCTCTACCTCTGAGCTGCACAGTAAATACATCTTTACATTTCTGTTTACTCAGCTACCTTTCGAGCCTCAAAGGCCTGGACTGTACTGTAGTTTTTCTTTGTCATTCCTCTTCTCAGTGCAAAACTTGGAAGATAGCAAGGGCTCCATCAATGTTTATTAAATTAATGAACCCTATATTAACCTGATTTATTGAGCAGTCTTAGTACCATCTCTCTTATGTCTCAGTGTTATGTTTCACTGAAGGTTGCTTTAATGAATTTTGTGAGAAATATGGACTATTGTTACAGTATCCTTTGATTGTAGGGGACTTTAATTCCTGTTTATACTTTTCTTGTATTACTAGAAATAATGACTTTCCCTGAAATGGCAAATCTCTGAGATTTATGTTTGAGGAAATTGTTACGGTTAGAGAAATTTGCCAGGCCTGACTCTGCCAGGCTCTATTCCATGTATCTGAGCAATTAATTCTCTGCTGTGTTATGTTTAGCTTTCAGCTCTAGAAAATGCTCATTGTTCACCTCCTTTGTGCAGATTTATCCAACTGTCTCCTCTTTCTTTCATTAAACTCTCTCAGTAAAGCCATATTCCTTCTGTTTTCAATTGTGAATTTCTCTTCTCTAGAGCTTCCTGACATAGAATCTATTTGAGGAAACGTTGGTTGAAAAGAGAAAGAGGAAAAAGACTTTTTTTTAAGGTTCCCTCTTCTCACCTAATTGGAAGAAATTTCTTTAAGAGTAAACAAACGTGTTGTAAAAGAACATACACTGTGAAATAGACATGCAACCGCGATGTCGTTATAAATGTATTTTCTTATCAGAGAAGGCAACAGGCACATCAGCCATCTTGGCAAGGTCATATTTCATAGAGACAGCTGAATTCACCCACTGTTGAATTATGTTATGAAGCTAGTGATTTCGCGTTGTCATCCCTTTTGATTGACACCAAAAGCCTTCCGGGACAGTAAATGTGAAGACATTAGAAAAAAAATCGCTTACAAAATAGCTTGATAGCTCCTGTTAATGAGTTTTTAAATGTGCTACAACAACTTAATCAAATCAGACAGCTCCATAAAAGAATTAATTTGGTCATTGGCTGTCTTTACAAAATGACTTTGTTTTACTCAGTCAGGTGAGAATTTTTCTGTAACTAAAACATTACAACTAAATTCAGAATGGCATGGCCTGCGGTAGGAAACAGATTTTCCAAAGTTTCTCAGAGCTGTTTGCGTTGTGGACTCCTGTTGAATGAGCTGTACACCTTTTCTTAAATTTCATTTCGATGAAAGAGCAAAAAAATGCAAATGGCAGGTATTAAAAACCATGAGCCCACACTTGGAACCTCCATTTTAGGTAACATGTATGTGACATCTTAGGAATTGGGATGACTCAGAGATGCTATTTATGGGCTACCAATGGGAGAGAATTGGGGAATGTCCCCGTATTGTCCTAGGGCATACCAGTCATGTCTTACAACATCAAGAGAAAAACAAACATGGGACAATAATCAGCCAACGGCAGGAAAGTCCTCCATTATTTTTTGCTAGACTTTTGGCTCAAACTCCAGAAGATATTATTAGAAAGGTGGTTTGGGCTCCTGTAGAACTGTGGGCTTTTGCCCAGAGTAGAAACCTAGGAAGACTCATTTCCTGTCTACCCCACTTCAACCCCCAAACTTTTTAGTGTCCCTCAAAAAGGAAGTTGATTCTAAAGTCAACTTTAAGGAGAAAATTGCATGTGGTCAGAATTACCCACCAATTGGTAAATCCCCCACCATTGGAATGGATCAGTGCCTCTTAGATTGATCACCAGATTAGTCAGCTCGCATATGGGCCTGTTACATGAAACTCCGTATCTTTAAATATCAGGAATCCCCTTCAACAGGGCACTGAGAAGAGCAGATTCATAGACCCTACCTCACACTTACATGGGCCCCATTCTTATCGACAGCCAAGATACCTGTGCTTTTCAGATTCCTATTTCTCCTCTCTCTTCCCCTTCTTTTCTTTCTTGAAGTCCTATATGTAGTGCCTGCCACCATTGCTATTGGACATTTATATTTGTGTTTACTAAACATGTTTCTGTGTCATCTACGAACTTGTCCCATGAAGGAAAGGACCATGTCTCTGTTGATGTACTGTTTCATCTCAGCAACCAGCACAGAGCCCAGGAAGAGCAGAATACGTTTATATGAAATGAATGGATAAACAGAAGAGAGAGACCACTAGATTTCACTGTCTTTAAAAGCTCTGCTCTTAATAAATGTGGCTCGATCATGTTGCAGTGCTATAAGCACCTTTATCATTTAACAAAGCTTTCACAAACAGGTCCTTATTACCAAGATGACGAGCACGATTACCCTACCCCACTTAGAGAAGGGATTGAGAGAGTGGAGAGGCTAAGCAGTTTGCACGAAGTTGCATAGCTAACTCATGGCAGAACCAGGCTCTGAACCGATCTCCTCAGCCCGAGCCAGGCCACTCTACAATGTGCCAAGTTTTCAGGTGGCACACGTGAATGAGATTTTGTCCTTGCCCTCAAAATACTCACCATCTCACACTAGCCTAGGTTTTTGAACATGTACATTTTCAACTTATATTGTTGATTTTTTTTTTTGATTGAAATCCTACCCTGCCCGCAGATACAATAATATGCAGGTTAAATGGGAGGAAAAGCAAGGTTTGGTGGCTTGCACATACATTAACAACTATTGCTTCAGGTTTGAAACAAGATTTTAATCATTCTGCACCTATGTTCGGCATCCTCACGATAGTACTTATTTGCAGAGCTGAGGCCAGAAGGCTTAAATTTATGAAATGACTGTGGAACTTTTTCATCATGTACAGTTAGAGCCGGGATGGGATCGTCAGGGAGTTAGTTGCATTGGAAAATACTGGCAGCCAGTGCATTTTATCTTTCCCCCTTACTCCAGTGTCAGAGTTCCATAGAATTCCAAGTGAGAAGAGAACCTGCAAAGGTGTGAGGTGGAAATCATATTACCACATTCGAGCTGGTGAGATCCTCAGAGGTCGTGGGGAAGAAAATGGCACTTGAGTGCAGCAGAGTAATCTTCCAGGGTTTGTAGCAGGATGTGTTATATTTTAACAAGAAGAGTTCCCAGAAGGGTCCGTTTCAGGAATGTCACTTGAGCCCCTGGAGAAGAGAGGTGGTTGATGGGCTCTCACACTCGCAGAGGGAGTGTGCTGGGTGAAGCAGCGTTGGGAGAGGTGAAGTCCCAAATTACAAAATAAATCCATTGTTTTGTTTGTCTCACAATAGATGACTTTGAAACAAAAAGAGAATAAAAACCCTGTAAGTGAGTAGAAATTCGGGAAATAAAGTAAGTGATAAAGGATTTGTTTTTCCACGGAAGAGGCACACAGTGTGTATGGGTTTGTGGCAGTCGTAATTCCTGGCTTCAAGATAGGGTAGAAGAACACTCGGGGAGGAGACGATTAAGAGCAAGGGTACAGAGGCAGAAGGCACCTGACAAGGCTGCAAGGGGTCTAGAGGGACTGGTTTTGTATGAAACATGGAGCATGGCAGCAACAGATTAGGCCAGCTTCAGCTCAAAATGACCTGAAAATCTTCTATACAAAGCTTCCAACCAAGCAGTGCTAGGTCATTGAAACCCCTGCCATATGGATTGAAATTTTGTTGGGATTTTTATTAGTTAATCCCTCTTAAACAGGATCCAGGCAACTAAATTACCACTCACTGACTACTAGAGTGAATAGCATGTCAAGATTCCATCTCTTCTTTCATTTTGTACTAAAGAAATAAAATTAGATATCTATGATATAGGTTACATTTGAAACGAACAATTTTGGGTTGTACCTAGCATAGACACATTCTATGAATGACATTTTAAAGGGAAAAAATGTTTAGGACAATTACATTGTATAATTGGACCAAGTATATTTTTATTTCAGATCTGATGACCATCTGCAAGGACTATGTATGGACAAGGAGATGAACTATGTCCTGTGCTGAACAGAATGAAGGGCATTATTCACAAGAAAAGAAAATCTAGTTTCCTTTACATACCACTTGACTATTGGGTTTTATTTTTTCTCCTCATGATGAGAACTTAAATTTTTAAAGTTTAGAGTTTTAAAATTCTCCAGAGACTTTGAGCCATCATTGAGTAATCCATCAAAAATCCAGAGGCATTAAAAGTTCTGTGACTAATATGTGTGAAATGTTTGAAGATGAAACTCTCTTTTGTAATTATACACTGCAGAATATGGAATAGTTTCTGCCGTGTGAATTACCTACCTGAGGATACTATTTGAAAGTTCTATCTTGCGTAAATAACAGTCAGCCTCTTCTAAAAAGAGTAGCGCTGTTTTCATACCTGGAATGGAGATTATTTTAGAATCATTTCCATGCAACATTTTTTCATTATTATTTAGATCTAGTGACTATGGAAGGGAAGTAAACTCACACAGCTGGCTCTTTTCAGACAGAGTGATTCAATTTATTTTTGTTCCAATATTGTAGCAAAATAAAAAAGGCTAGAATTACCTTTTGGAGTCGATGTGGTATTTCCCCTTGATGCCTAAACAAATGGAAGACAAGCAGCTTTGCCAGCCGTAGGCTCCAGGATAGTAAGGGATTTCCCTTGTAGGGTATTTTATCGGGAATCTGGTGCTTTTCCATAATAATGAGGGATTTAGATACTGAACTTAATCCTTCAAACAAACCCAATGTTTTGTGACTTCTTCAGATATTGCCCTGGTTCCTAAAGAGAAAGAGACTTAAACTTTAATTCTGACCTAGTGTGTAAGTATGTTGTTTTGATTAAACAACAAAACAGTTCAGGAGATGGGATGATCTCGCACAAACCTGTTCCTTCCCCGGAGATAGGGTGCCTGGTAGGTGTAAGGTGGGCTTCAGGAACACGTAGGGTTTTTCTCCCTTTATTTCAGTAAGATTTACGTAATATACACTTTACCATTTTAACCATTTTTTACTGTACAATTCAGTGGCATTAAGTGCATTCACAATGTTGAGCAACCAACACTACTATCCCTATCCAGAGCTCCATCATCATCCCACATTGGAACTCTGGACCTATTAGACAGTAACTCCCCATTTCTCCTTCCCCAGCCCTACTTTCTATCTCTATGAATTTGACTATTCCAGGTACGTCATATGAGTGAACTCATATTATCATACAGTATTTGTCCTTTTGTATCTGGATTATTTCACACAGCATGTTCTCGAGGCTCATTCATGTTGTAGCACAACAAAATTTCCTTCCTCTTTAAGGTTGAATATATTCCATCGTATGTATAGACCACACTTTGTCTATCCATTGTCCATTAATAGACATTTGGGTGTTTCCACCTTTTGGCTATTGAGAATAATGCTGCCATTGACATTGGGATATCTGTCAACAGATAGATGTTCAAGTCTCTGCTTTCCGTTCTTTTGGTATATATCTGGCCGTGGAATTGCTGGATCATATGTTAATTCTATTTTTAATTTTTTTGAGGAACCACCATAGTGTAGGAATGTATGGTTTTTAACCAACACTCCAGGTGGTCCTGAGATCAGGTAATTTGGGAAACACTTGTTTATCGGTGGCATATTGCTGCAAAACAAACCACCCCCCAAAATTAATAGTGTAAAATAATATTCATTCATCCAGCTTGCAATTCAACTGGGTGGCTCTTCTGAGCTGGGATGGGTTTATCTGATCTCTCTCCATCTAGCTCAAACTTTCTTGGTCACATGGCTGGTCAGCTGGGTGTCACCTAGTCCCAGTTAGCTTTGGTCATGTGTATAGTGGTTGTTCAGCTGTTGATGGAGGCAATGAAGTGACTGCGCCTAGAATCTCTCATTGTCCAGCAGGCTAGTCCAGGTTTGTTCACATGGTGGCAAGGTTCCAAGCCGCAATGCACAAGCACTTTTCAAGTGTTTTCTTGCATTACTTTCCCTGTCCCACTGGCCAAAGCACATCACCTGTTCACACCCAGAGGCAGTATGGAGGACGCTACCAAAGGGTGTGGATCTTGCGAGGCAGAAGAAGAGCTGAAACCGTTACTATTATCTTTCCACCACAACTTACCTGCTTAATTCAATTGTCTGACAAACTCTTGAGTTACCCAAAAACTTTCTCTTGCCATTGTAGAGCAGCGAATGGAACACAGTAGTCCCTGAAGTTGCATGCAGGCCTCAGAACTACGTGTCCCAACTGCTCTAAAATGCTCTCCATGTGTGTGTTCACTCATTCATGTAATAAACACTTACTGTGGGGGCACCAGGCTGGCTCAGTCAGTAGCTGACTCTTTATCTACAGATCATGAGTTTGAGCCCCACATTGAGGCTAGAGTTTACTTTAAAAATGCATACATACATTCATACCTACTTTTTGTGCATCTGCTTGTCTCTGGGACTCTTCTAGGCTTGGGTACAAAGCCATCAACAAATATTCCAGGTTCCTGTTCTCTCAGGACTTGCATTCAACTGTAGGTGGAAAGTTTCAGAAGTGAGAATAAATGTGCTTGGATCCCCCACGCTCCAGAATGTCGTCTAAAAAAAAAAAAGAAAGAGAGAGAGAGAAAGCCTAGAGAATATGCTTTATTTCCCATTCTGCACCCTTTGTGCTTTCATGAATATTTGAATATTCATGATAATTTGGCTAATTAGAAGTTCCAAATATTTGAATGCCAGAAAGCAGATGTAAAGCTCTGTAGGACATGAGAACAGACTTTCAACTTGTAATCTTGATATAAGACACATGGGTCTCACCTCTTTCATGCTTTCTGCAAAGTTTTGTGGCTAAAACTTTTGGCCCCCCAACTGCCCAAGGGAGAACACCTGATCTTCACAGCTCAAAGGGCACTGAAGGGTCACATACAACTGAATAGCGATGGATGTCTAGGACAGACATTTTCTTTGGACACTTCTTTCTTTTTTATTATTGTGTGTGTTTGGTCCTGTGGGAGTAGAATGGGTTTCAGTGTTTTCAGAGTAGCACGACTTTGTTGGAAAGGTTGATTTTTATAGACTAAAAGTAACATCAGCTTAATGTCCAGCCAGTGGTTCAGAGTTGCTGGGACACTCAGTTCTAAGTAATGTTGCCAAAGAAAACTCACTATATGCACAAGAGCTTTCTTTGGATAGCAGCCAAGCTTCATGTTTCTGTGTAGTCAGACATCCCAGGGGGAGAGAAGCAGAAGATTGCCAGTGGAAGGGTTCAAAGCATGCACTTCACAGTCAGACAGATGTGTCGGTTATTAGCATTGACCTTGGGCAAAAGATTTAACCTCTTCGAGTCTCAGTTTGTTTATCTATGAAATGGGACAATAATACTATCTACCTCATGAAATTTGGAAATGTTAAGAGATTGCATATGGACCTCTTAGCACAGTAATGGTAGTGGGCACTTGATAAAAATACTAGCTAAAGGCTGTTATCTTAAATGCTGTTATGATCTACACTTCCATCACTATAAAAAGTGCCTTTGACTTAGCTGTCAGTGCCAGAAATTAAGCTACAGGGGAGGTGCTCTTTGAACCATCCTAGCACCATTTCAAGTGGAGACAAAGACATTTATGGAATTAAAGCTTGTTGTTTATTCTTAGCCTGTCAGGGATTCCTTTTTGGGCTATTGCCCATTATTTGAGCAATTTTTCAGTGTCTTGGAGTTTCCGTAGAAGCAGTCCCAAATCAATCTTTTCCCAACAACAGCAAACAGCGCTTCAAATGCTAGCACCTTGCCTGGAATGATTTTAGGGTTGCTAGAAAGAAACCCCCCAAAACATCTCCTGGGTAGTTTTCCGCAGACTTTCTGGAAGAGCCCACTATGAACATGTGAATTTATTCAATCTCATGTTTTCACTTTGGGCTGAGATGAAAGTAGCAGCTGGACCCAGTGGGAGTGTAGTGGGGAGTAGACTTTGATGGATGGGAATGGAGTTTTCTGAAGTAAGAGAAGGGACAAAGAATTTTGGATTATGGGTAGAGGAACAATGCGATCTACATTTTCTGGAACCGTGTGACTTCATCATAAACATGAGATACTAGGGAGACGGTCAGATGCTACCTCCGGGTAGCTGGGGTGGGGGTGGGGGGATTGCAAGGAGTTGGTGCTGGGGAGAACAGTGGGACAAAGAAGTCAGGGGTAGGAGAGGAACCCAGAGAGGAAATGAATGAGGGTAAAAGGCAAATTTTTAGACTGAGTTCTGTGAGCGACACTAACTGTAATGCAGTGGGGAGAATATCATCTTCCCGGCCTCCCCCATGTGACAGGAAGCTGATCTGCCTGCCTCGATTTATTTCCTCCTGTGGCTATATTTCTCTCCTCACTTTTGTCTCGCCTCCTACCTTGTTATAGGTGATCTTTTTCCCTCTGAGAAAATCATAATTCTATCACTGTGGAAATTGAGGTGCCTTCAACTTTCTTACTAGTCTTAGAGTATTTTCTTAGGACAAATTGCCAATTTCCTCTTTTATGGAAAATACTAAAATACTTTTTTTTTTTTAATAGCGTGACCTCGATCTTTTCCCATTTGCTGTTCTTTCTAATTTCTAGACAAGAGCTAGAAAAAATTGAATTGACGGGGTTGTCAGCCTGGTGGCAATAGCCACTGAGAGAGCTCAAAATGTTTGCTCTCAGAGTCCTTGAAGCAGAGGCCTTGAGCATTTCTACCAGTGACCATCCATGAAGTGATAGTACTACAGACATGGAGCTTCATTATGTCTGTTTTCTCCAAGTATAAGCATAGGGCTTGGTATACAATCAGTGCTCAATAAATATTTATTCATTGATCAGACAGGTTATCTATGATGTAAATAATAACCATGCGAGATATAACTGAAACCACTGGGGTTAATGCCTCCCAACAAGTGGTCCCAGGCAGCTCTGCTCCGGGTGGCATCTCCCTCCTTCCTTGGAGCACTCTCCTGCAGCCTAAGACTCTGCATTTAAAATGTGTGGCCCATGGTCTGCGCCCTAGGAAGCCAGGAGACAGCATGTGTGTCAGTCACCTGAACCATGCTTCCAGGACACCTGGGCATTCTGGACTGAACACCTGGCCAGTTTCTCCTTAAATATGTCAAAGATCACATTCTAATTAGTTTGGGAACGGAAATTCTCAGACTATTTCTAAAAGCACCTGCAACCTAGGGATGAGTTGATTCAGTTCACCAGTTCTCCTAAAAATGATGTTTGAAAGGAAAATTGAGATGCCTCTATCTTGCCCCAAGAAATCTGCATGTCCTGTTGAGGACCCTCAACAAGCAGAAATTTCTTCATCCCCTGATGGTTCAGGGGAGATAAGAAACTTTGATCATTTTCCTTGAAGTCTGAAGCTACTGCTGTTGGCCTCTTTAAAGCAGGGAATAGAATGCCCGAGCACTTTCTGGCTGGTAAGTGACTCCTCACTGGGACTAAGCTCTGCCTTTTTTTTTTTTTTTAATATTTTATTTTTAAGCAATCTCTACACCCAACGTGGGGCTCAAACTCACAACCCCGAGATCAAGAGTCTCAGGCTCCACCGACTGAGCCAACCGGGTGCCCCAGCTCTGGCTTTTTTTTAAAGGTGAAACATTACTGGAAGGGTGCACTGTGAGGAGCCCTCGCCGGCACAATAGTGATTACAGCAATGAGAGCTTTATTGGGGAATTAAGAGATGGAGAAACATTTTTGTTTTATGTGTCTTGGTTTCTCTGGCCTGTACGAGGTCACCCACACATCAAAACAGGAGCGGACTCTTAGGGACACGAAAGTGTCATTAGTGGAGGCAGCCCCAGGAGTCACAGGGCACAGGTTTGCTGTCCGGGGACAGAAAAAACATGAGAATATTCTCCAGGGATATAGCCCAGTTATTTTTGTCTTTTAACAAGTGGAGCACCTTGCCTGGAATGATTTTAAAGCACAAAAGGGTTTGGGAATAAGTATTTCTGAGAGCATCCTCCCATGTGTAGTTTACATAGTTGGACCTCAGATGAGTTGTGCTTGTTTTCTTTTTATTTCCTATATAATCATATTTTATTTTCATTTTTTGTATTGTGTGTATGTAGTATATAATAGAATATAATTATTTTGTATATCGTATCTTTATATTGTATTTTATTTTGTAATATAGTGGTAATGGTAACATATTAACTGTGTATAAGGACTGCTTATCATATACAAGATATTGTTCCAAGTGTTTTAAATACATTATCACTTTTAATTCTCACAATTATTATTTGAAAGAGGTGTATTATTGTCACCATTTTATTTTTATTTATTTATTTTAAATATTTTATGTTTATTTGACACAGAGAGAAAGAGAGAGAGAGAGTGAGCACAAACAGAGGGAGCGGTAGGCAGAGGGAGAAGCAGGCTTCCTGCTGAGTAAGGAGCCCAATGCAGGACTGGATCCCAGGACCCTGGGATCATGACCTGAGCTGAAAGGAGACGCTTAACCGACTGAGCCACCCAAGCATCCCAACCATTTCATTTTTTAAATAACATCTTTATTGAGACACAATTTACATATCATACGGTTGACTCATTTAAAGTATGTGGTTCAAAAAAAATTTTTTTTTAAGTAAGCTCAAGGCCAAACATGGGGCTTGAACTCACAATCTCAAGAACAAGAGATGCATGTTCTGCCGACTGAGCCAGCCAGGTGCCCCATCACCATATTATAGATCAGAAAAGAGAGACACAAAAAGCTGAGAGATCTGCCTGAGATCTTACAGCTAACAAGTGGTGGGCTGGGATTTACCTCTGACCTGGTGATTCTGGTGCCTAAGACTTTTTTTGTTTTCGTTGTTGTTTTTAGTATAGTTGACACACACATTTGTTTCAGGTGTACAACTTAGGGATTTGACAACTTTTAACCACCACACTGTGCTGACTGAAGTGACCAAGAGCGTTTGGAAATTCAGAGAGCACTGCCTCATCACTAGGCAGCAGAGAGGTACAAGAGTCTAGAAGAGAGAGAAACGCCTTCTCTGCAGAAGGAATGGTTGGGAGTTTTTTGAGCCTTAGATACACATAGACCTTCTGTCTGTGGCCGGGAGCATGCTTAGTCAATTAACATCTACAGACTTCGCAGAACCCCAGCAACCCGTCTGAGGTGGGTGCGGAGTCACAGGAACCCCAGGTGCCTGCTTGCTCTGCAAGTGACAAAGGAACAGCATCAATATGAAGCGGCTCTCGCTCTTTACCAGCCTAGCGGCGGGAGGAGGTGCGGCTTCCGGTGCCAGTTAAAACTGGGGACAGTAGAGGAACAAGTACAAGATATGCCAACATAACTTACAGTTGTGATTACAGGCCTTGTTAGGTTTTCTGTTTGATGGAAACCCTCCTGTACTGAGAGGAAAGAAGACAAGGCCTAGTTGAACTGAATGGACTTTCTCTTTTTTTTTTTTTTTAAAGATTTTATTTATTTATTCGACAGAGACAGAGACAGCCAGCGAGAGAGGAAACACAAGCAGGGGGAGTGGGAGAGGAAGAAGCAGGCTCATAGCAGAGGAGCCTGATGTGGGGCTCGATCCCACAACGCCGGGATCACGCCCTGAGCCGAAGGCAGACGCCTAACCACTGTGCCACCCAGGCGCCCCAATGAATGGACTTTCTCTTGGTTGGGGAGCCCGTGAACGCTGTGAGCCATTGGAAGGGCTTTTATAGTAGTCGAGTCTAGGTGCTTTCAGCTAAGGTTCCAGAAGATCATGGGTTGATTGGAAGAGTTTTCTACTACATCTTAGGATTCATTTATTCATTCACAAACATCTATCGAGTACTTTTGACCAACCAGGCAGTGCTCTAGGGGACACAGAAAGGGATATAATGAGGGGGATATAGAAATGAAGAAAAATGGTCCCTTTCCCCAAGAATCTCACAGTTTGAGGGGTGCAGACAGACAGAAAACCTGCACCAGCTTCAAGTGCTGTTCCCATAGACATATTGGAGAGTTACTCTGGTAACGGTGAAGCCAGGGCACTTCAAACCTCTTGGGGGTGGGAAAGTCAAGCCCAAGAACATCCCCTAAAGGGATCTTGCATTACGTCATGAAAGATTTGCAGTTGTCCTGGCTAATGTGAAGGTATCAAGGGAGTAGTGTGTAATAGAACATAAGGCAAAGGGGGCCCCTTTTCCTTAGGTGCCTTATGAACACACAGAACTAGCCAGCAGGCTGCTGAACTCTTAGGAAATCTTTGAGGAGTACTCAGACCTGGATCCTGATCTTCAGCACCCCAAGCCTGGGTCTATGCGNNNNAGCAGGAAGTCAGAGTCCCTGTTTCTTCAGGCTCCTGTGATTCTGTGTGTAGTTTCATACTCCTACCACCTGGGAGGTGGATGATAGTAAAAACCATTCAGCCCCTTTTGCTTGCAAAACTAGAATTGCCGAGGAGGAAAGACGCTAGTATTTCTTGAGCAGTGGCTGTGTTCCAGGCACCAGGTGCCTTTTGGGTAGTTAGGGTTTTTTTTCAGGGGCAGGGGCTGGTGTTTGCTGCCTTTACCAGCAACTTGTGCACCAAACTGTAGCAGCTTGCTTTCATAGTCACTGAGAAGCATCCTCTTTTAACCAGAGAGGAGTCATGACTTGTTTTCCCCTGAGTTCTATTTGCGTTTGGATTCATCTCCTTCCTCTAGGAGAAGCACGTCTAAATCCTCATGCTACATCGTATTTCCCAGCTGCCACTCATCCCTTAGGGACTATTAACATTTATTTACATCGACATGATGGCTTACCACCTTAAGTGAAAGGATAAACAATTACTGTCCCAGCTTGTGGCAGCAGGCTGGCCTTTCTGGGACACCATTAGGACTTGTCTTAGAGAGGGCTGTGCAAAATGGCTGCTCACACCCAACCTTAACTAATTATTCAATCAACGATTTGGCAGGTCAGTCAATGGGAAACGATGTACAGTCGGCTGAAATTGATCACACTTCATTTCCCATCAATTGTCAAGCCAAATTGTGGATAAAGTCATAAGTAAAGGATCATTGCCTGTCGTTCCTGGGACAGAAGTGTTTCCCTATCCCTTCCACTTACTTAGACTCCAGGCTGATCAATAAAAGCAAGTATTTTGCTCTTACAGAGGGACCCAGTATAAAATGTTTACCAC
This sequence comes from Ursus maritimus, assembly GCF_017311325.1. Classification (NCBI taxonomy): domain Eukaryota; kingdom Metazoa; phylum Chordata; class Mammalia; order Carnivora; family Ursidae; genus Ursus; species Ursus maritimus. Next base: position 40,992,294 of record NW_024423564.1, on the reverse strand, counting down.
CTTCTGAGATGCAAGGGGAGGGGAGAGTGTTTGCTGTTTCATAATTGATGTGGCTGCAGCCATATAATCCCCTAACCTTGTCAGGCGGCTCGGCTGTGGAGGTTGGATTTTAAATCCCATGATCCATTATGCATCACTTACTTCCACATCTATTACTGTTCCGTCGGCCAAATGACAGGATTCCCCATCAGGGCCTCTGAATGTGTGGGGCCCTTCAACGTTATGCGTATGGAAAGGCCTGTGGAACTTCACACATGGGTGATTTACAGGCAATTAGCGGGAGGCAGTGGCAGATTTAGTGTAGCTTTCCCGAAAGTGAGGAATAAAGGATATAAGGAGGCAGATTACCACCCCCCTAAAAGGCTTGGAATGATCCAAGCAATGAATTTTGTGACTCTAACCACTGCCCTCTCAGAAGACGTTGTAAAAATGGAATGTGTTCTTGACTTAGTTGATGGGCTGCTTCCAAAAGCCGCCACTGGCCCCGCCAGGTAGAGCCCCACTAGGCAGCCATGAAGAGAGCAGGGCCACCCACTCAGATTCGCATGTGCCCTTGCCCCCAAGCCACCGACCTCCGTCCTTGCACTGCGGGTCCTGATGGGTCCTCATGCAGAGACGGCCTCTGGGACCTGTGTGTCAGCCACCAGAAAACAACCGGGGTGGAATTTTCTGAGAAACATGGCCATGTGCAGAAATTATCACATGTTTCTCACAATGATTTGTGAAGTGGGAAGGGTGGAGTTTTTAAATCTTGATTTTACGGCGTAGAAAACTTAAGGTTTAGAAATCTGAGTGACCTTCCTTCATGTGTGGCTACTTAATGACAGAGCTGGGTTTAGATTTTACGGCGTAGAAAACTTAAGGTTTAGAAATCTGAGTGACCCTCCTTCATGTGTGGCTACTTAATGACAGAGCTGGGTTTAGATTCCATGTCTCTAGGGCAAGATACCTCTTTCTCTACAGAACATTTTCTCAGTCAGTAGATTTCCATTCACTAATGTTCTCATACATCTACGCCCTCTTTATTCTCTTGTTCGCTCAACAAATGCGTGTGGAGAGTGCACCATGCGCTATATGATTATTACTCTTTGCCTCCCCCCCAGGAGCTCACAGTCTAAGGAGAGACAGCAGTAAGCATCAAAATGACACAGAACTGACGGTACTGAAGTAGTTGAGGTGGGGGTGCTTTGGGAGGACAGAAGGGTGCCTATTTCAGTCTTGGGTGTGGTCTAGCAACGTTTCACCTGAGGAAATTGTGTAGAGCCTCAAGGACAGGAAATGGTATAAGGCCTCAAAGAGCCAGGTTCAAAGGACTTTTTAGGCAGAGGGAACAGCATATGAAAAGCGCCAGAGGCAAGACAGAGCTTAACTGGCAGACGGTTGGAGCTTAGAAAACAATGTGGGAAAGGGGAGAGGTGGGCTGGAGAGGCTTCCAGCCTATTCATGGAGGCACTTGTAAGCTTGGAACTGGCTGTTTCCACAGAGCCAGGCTTCTGGGGGGTGTTCAGCTTCAGCCCCAGCCAAGTCCTTGTTCTCCTCCTCCTCTTCCTTCTCTCTAGGAGGAAAGATGATTGACTTTGAGTCATCATCAGTCATTTCTGGAGTGGCCACAGCAGAGGTAATGGGTCTGTCTCAAAGTACACAGCGGTGACTCCTCACTCAAACATCCCCCCCCCAAAAAAAAGTCTCTGTAGGCTAAGGGGTTTGCTGAAGGTCCTTGCTGCTAGTCGAGGAAGGGCCTGAGGTTGCCACCAGCCTTTCTGTCCCAGCTGCGTCCCTAGTGATACTTAAACACTCCCTTTGGCCTTCTTGTATGTCGGTCTTTCCACTCACAAACTCACTGGGTTGCATGCTCTTTTAATCATACTATTTTCTTTCTCAAATAGTTTCATACTGAAGAAGATAACACCATTTCCAAGCCTTCGAACTGCCCTCTGTGCATAGAAGGGACGGGGGATATTGCACTGAAATGGGGAGCTTCAGCAACTTCTTAAATGTTTTCTTTTTAATTGAGTGTAAGTAATATGCTCACAATTGTTTCAAAAACAATGTGATAAGCCTCATTATTAAGACTCCTTGTTTCTGACTTACGTGAGCAATTGAAAAGAAGGAAAATTGGCAATGACATGAACGGGACGTTATGTGTTACAAGTCTGGGTACAGCACCCCAAAAAAAGAGAGACTGGGCCTTCCTGTAAGTCAGAGAGCATACAGGGAGCAAGCAAGCCTGGCCCTAGCTGTGTGCTGCAGACTGTAACCAGGAAGAGGTAGAAAGCAAGCAGAGACGAGTGAGTGCCTCTGCGCTCCCTCCCAAGCGGTACACGCTGGAGGGGCTTGTCCTGAGGGCTGCTCTCGACATGCATGACGTCACTTTCTATTTCCTTCAGCATCACAGTGTCAATGAAGTAGAACAGTGGATGTTTCCACAAGATAGTAAGTGACAGACAGTCTTATCCTCTCTTCACCGGCCAACAGAGCTAGTAGCTATCTAGTCGTATGGGTTTAGGGGGTGCAAATAGAGACATCTCAAGGAGCCAGGCAGGAGCTGTAAATATGAGACTGGCCTCGAAAGTGCCAAAGGCACAGGGGCAAGTGGATGCCCTCCCCACACCACAGGGCTGCCGCTCCGCTCCACCTGACTGGGACGGTGTGGGAACAGGGACCTGGTGGCCCAGTTCCTCTCCATTTTCAAGGAAAGCTCAAATTCTGGATTTTGCATGTTTCTTTTATATTTTTTAATTGGAAAGCTCCTGACTTTGAAGTGCTGCAACCCTTGGCTTGTATCCTTAGCTAGTAAGGGGAAAAGTGATCATTTACTGCTTATTACTGAAAGTTCCTAGATAGGACTTTGTAGTATTTGTAAATTTCAATAATATGAAAAGAAGTAAGTGTGAGGTAAGGATTTGGTATTCAATACTAAAAACAAAACTTGTTCAAAACGTGGAAGCTGGGATGCCTGGGTGGCTCAGTTGGTTGGGCGTCTGCCTTTGGCTCAGGTCATGATCCCAGGTTCCTGGGATTGAGTCCCACGTCCGGCTCCCTGCTCAGCGGGGAGCCTGCTTCTCCCTCTGCCTGCTACTCCCCCGGCTTGTGCACAGTCTCTCTCTCCCTCTCTCTCTCTCTCTCTCTGACAAAAATAAAAAAATCCTTAAAACAAAAACAAAACGTGGAAGCTATACTGCAGAGCTAATATGGCCAGAGAGGTAGAGTGGAAAGAGCACAGGAAAATGGAGTAAGAATTTCGGAGTCTCGGTGTGTCCACAGACAAGGGCTTCAGTTTCTTTATCTGTAAAGCCAAAAATTTGATTCAGTTTCTACCTGAGCACTCTTCTAACAATAATAACCCCGGTGACCCACCCCCCCATCCCCCCACCCCCCCAACCCCCACTTCCAGTGATATCCATGCGGCACCTCATCAGGGATCCCCTTTTAGCACTGAGCAATTTTTGTTTCATTCTGAATTCATGTTCTCTTCTGTAATGTAGTAATGGAAGAAGAAGAAGAGTCTATTACACCAGGGGTGCAGAGAAAATTAGAAACACAAAGGGCAGAAGGAGAGTTCCAGAAAGAGCCACCCTTTGTTGGTGCACTCTCATTCTCCTGCCTCAGTATCTTACCTCTTCTCTCCTGCCAGGTCCACTCATTTCACGGATGATAATTAGACTTCTTATCCACAGTGAAGAATCCTAACAACAGTTAAGGATTCAGGATCCTAGCAGCAGCAACCATCTACAGAGTACTGAGCGCACGCGGGGCACCACGCCAGCTACAAACGTTCCTACTCCTCCCAACAGCGCCAAGTGATAGGTTCCTAGAGAACCGTTACTGTGCTCACTCCACAGATGGGAGAATGGAGGCTTCGAGAGGAAAAACCATTTGTGCAGAACGCGGTGAGGAGGAAGCAGCCTAGCAGGGACTCTGGCTCCAAAGCCCCAGACCTGAATCACGCCCAGGAGGCCAAGTCCTGGGCTTCACCTTTTGGGCTCCTGGAGTCAGACTTCGGCTCAGATCCAGCATCTGCCACTGGCTGAGCGGCTGTGGAAAAGTATTTAATTTCTTTGAAGCCTCACTTTTCTGATCTGTGATGGGGAAGAATTTAAGTACCTGCCCCAAGTTTTGAGCATCGGTGAGCTAGATAAGGCATCTCAGGTACTTGTAAGCACTCAATCAATGGTAGTGGTTCTTGTGGTTGGTCCATTATTACGCTCTATTGTCTTCTTTCTCACTGAACAGTAAGAAGAGGCTGCAAACTTTCCCCATCCCATCAAGTTGAAAAGCATGGAACCTGCAGAACAGATGAACGTGATGTTTCCCCAGGGAGCCAGAGGTCAGGGCTAGAAAAGAACTCGAGGGGCCCCCACACAGCCCCTTGGCCCTGCCCACTGGACTTGTTGGTTCATGAAGCCCTGGGGAAGCAGTGAAACCTCATAAATTCCCTTGAGCTCCTGGAAAGGAAAACAATGCACTTTCTGCTTACACTGTTCCATCGTAAAGAAATCACGCTCTGAAGACAGGGCCGCAGGAGAATACGCCTGGATCTTCCCAAATGCAATTTGTTCCGGGCACAAGTATTAACTGTCCCCCACGGCTCAGTGGCATGGAACATTGAAAGACACATCCCTTCTGTAGATAAAATTCGAAGAGGGCGAAAGAGGCTGTCCTCCTGCCAGCCTCGAAGCAGTAGGGGCAAGCTGCTTTGTTGTCACTGCAGAAGTGCCTTGGGCCACAGGTGACCCCGGGACCCACCCAGCCACCTTTGCTTTACTCATCCTATTGTGATGCGTGTGCTCAAAGCCCTGGGGGTTCTCACTGAGGGAGCCTGCCCCTTCAGAGCCAAGGGGAGGAGAGAACCAAAAGCACACCGTCCAGGGCACCAACTCCTTTCCCACTTCATGTTAATTCCAGAGTCCAGCCTGGAGGCACTTCCGCCAGACTTCATAAATAGATCGGTGTGCTGGAAAAGGCACGCCTGGATCCTTTGTTTACAACCACCTGAGTCACAAGAGGGTTCCTGAAAGTTCTTGCCCAGTCTCAACTGCAGTGCTTTAGGAGGCTAGTTCCTTCTGCTAGAAAGTCCCACCTTGGATGTGCCTGCAGTCCTGGGACACGGTTAAAAAAAGTGTCTGTCACATTGAGAAACTGACATTTTGCTCACAGTTCCGGAAATGTAGGAGTGGCTCGTGTGTCCTTTTCCTCCTCCAAATTGCTGTTTTTTACTTTAAACTGGCCTGAAAACTAAAAGGTCTCAGAGTCAGACCACAGACATCAGGCTGTGTTTCCAACACGATACTGTAGCAAGAAGACGCAGACCGTGTTCGACATGGAAACCCCTCAGGTTGCATTGTACTGTCCAAATGATGCAAAGAATGGAGCTAAGTATCCGTATTATTTTGATAAGGAGGAAAACTTTAATTGTACTAATGACGTTGAGCAATGGCCTTTGAACTCTGAACTATAAATTGGGGATGCATTTTCAACTGTAGACTCTCCTCATGAGCCATTTGAACTGACAAGTGGGCTTTAGAGGGGGTTCTCCTGGGGAACTGGTACCTGCAGTGTGTCTCGAATGTGATTCTGAGAGGTGGCTGGGGCTGTGGTCTTGAGCTCCTGAGGCAGGATCTGCAGCTTCCTCCTCATTCTAGTCATGTAGTTTGCCCGGCAGCGGGTAATGGTGTTTAGCTGTGCCTTTTACGGAATTATCAGTAACAACCTACTCGAAAGTTGGCATAAAACCGCAAGAATCACTTATTATTATTAACTCTCAGTCCTGAGGGTTGACTGGATCGAGCGAGGCTGGTCTCCCTCAAGGTCGCTTATATGATTCATAGGTTTGCGATCAGAGAGAGGCTGGGGCAGGGCTCAGGACAGGCTCTCCCATAGCATTGGGGGCTGATGCCAGCTGTTGGCTGGGACCTCACACGGAGCTGTTGACCAGAGCGCCTACAAATGGCCCCTTCTGTTGCCTGGGCTTCTGTGTTCCAGCATCAGGTATCCCAAGACAGAGCCAGGCAGAGGGCTTATCTCCATTTCTAATCCAGTTTCAGGAGTCACACAGTGACACTTTCCAGTGCATTCCATTCACGGGAGGTGAGGCACTTGGGTCAGCCCATAGTTAGGGCCGATTAAGGAGAATTAGACTCTGCCTCTTGATGAGAGGAGTGTCAGCAAATTCCAGGATAGGAAAAACTTCCTATCAGTCTTTTTAAAAAAGTCATCAGACCAGACTCCCTTTTCAAAAGTAGTCACACTTTTCCTCCATCCCCCGCTCATCCCCTCACGACCCTTTGGAGTAGCAGCTCAAAGAAGTCTGCCAGAGTCCAACAACCCAATTGGCTGGGGCTGGAGGATGCTGCTTTGATGTTTTCCAAGAGATCTTTCAGAAGCCTCTGAAATAAGCCAGTGACTCTCCAGTAGGACAGGTAAAACTCCCACATGGTAATGACTTCATTCCCTTTCGGTGCTGCCATGCCCAGAGTCTGGCTGCTGGGTGTTCTAGGGAAGTCTCCCGCTCTCTCGCAGCTCAGCATTCGGCGATATCCATTGTCTGAGAACACGCATTGCTCACATGAGCCTTTGTCCTGGATAACAGCCCCTGTTCATCAATATGATACACTGCACTCTGATTTTCTCCTTCTGTCTTTCTTTCTGGATATTCCTTTCTCCTCTCTGATTGCTTTTTCTTCTTAGACCATTACTCTACTTGATAGTGCCAGGTTATCATTGGATCCCATCTCCCTCTCCAATAAGCCTGTGATTGATACTAATCTTCCTCATGGGACACATTTTATAGGATGCACAGTGGAAACCACTCTCTAAATCTTAGCTTTATATGTGCTGACAATTTACAAGGTTGCACCTCACACTTGTCTCGGGAGGCTTAAGGGGAAATTTGAGAACTGTGTAATCAGACCTCCTAATAAGAACAGAAATGCCTTTCATACACAGACACTGTCATGCCATTCAGCAGCCTGTGGGACGCCCCTTTGTCTTTTTTAAAAACATTTTTTTCCCTAGCTGACAAGATGCACATCTAATGCCATGTGGGACGTGTCCAGTTCCTAGAAACGCAGCATGCATCATTTCTTCCGAGGAGAGTGGTATTTTAATTACTCTAATAAAAGCTTTCACTTGCCATCCATTCCATAAAAACAGAAAATCAGGGTGGTTGCAAACACCTCACTGAAGAGAAGCCATGCTGCATAACGTACCTGTATCTCTCCTAGGAGAACCGAACTCCTGAGAGATTTACAGCCACGGCGTGTTGCCTTCTCCCACGGACACATGCGTGAGCTAAAACTTTATTTTTGCAGGACCAAGAAAGTGTTCTGTAGAAGGTGTTGATTCCTCGTGTGAACTTTGTACCCCTGAAGTGTGCAGGCCAAGGTAGCCAGCGTAAGGCCGTATTTGCTTGCAACACTATTAGATTCTGGGTGTTCTTCAAATGAATGCCAGCATCCAGAAAGTAGAGGTCCCTCCGGACTCAGAGTTTCTGAGCAGCCCAAGCTGGAGTCATGATTTGTTCATGAGTTTACACGGAACTCAAGGAAAGATGCTTCTGTCTCTTTAAATTCAGTACAGTCACACTGTGGACCAGTAAAACTAATAGGTACGAAAACTGGGTTTCTTTTCTACTTAAAAAGTCATACTTAGGGGATGCCTGGGCCGCACGGGCAGTTGAACGTCCAGCTCTTGGTTTCTGCTCAGGTCATGATCTCAGGGTTGTGGCTTCGAGCCCCATATGGGGCTCCGTGAACAGCATCAGAGTCTGCTTGAGATTCTCTCTCCCTCTGCCCCTCCCCTGGCTTGCACTCTCTCTCTCTCAAATAAATCTTAAAGACATGACTATACCTAAGGAAAAAATAAGGTTATGAAAACGTTGCTCTCCCGAGTAGTTGGATTTCACTGCCAATCTGGTTCTCACATCGGATAATGTCACTTCTCTAGATTGACCCCTTTAGAAGAGAGGATATCTCACAATCCTTCTGGTTTCCTTCCTCCTACATCTGTACTCTTTCTGAATCAGTATTTCTGGGCACAGTGAGTGTTCTGGGTCAACCTGTGTTCCTCCCCACCCCAAATCTGCATGTTGGTCTTCGCCCCCAGGACCTCAGAGCGACTATCTGGAGATGGGGCCTTTAAAGAGGTAATTAAGTCAGAATGAGGTCTTCAGGGTGGGCCCTAAATCAATCTGACCAATGTTCTTAGAAGAAGAGGAGATGGGGACCCAGACAACATAGAACAAGAGACAGCGTGAGGGCACAGTGAGAAGGAGGCCATCTGCAAGCCAAGGAGAGAGGCTTCGGAAGAAACCAAACCTGCAGACACTTTGACCTTCGACCTCCTGCCTCCAAAATGGTGAGAGCATGAATTGCTGCTGAAGCCCCCCAGTTTGTGGCATCCTGCTACAGCCATCCTAGCGAACGAATACTTGGGGAGCTTTTCCTGCAGATAGCTGGAACTCGTTTTTCTGGGAAGCTAACTAAAAGTGCCTTGTGCTGTGTGGGTATAGCTCCATGCAAGGTGACAGTGGCCCTGTCTCCTGCTATAGAGTTGAGGCTGTGGCAATCCTTACTCTCAGGGTGCCAAGGACAATGCTGGACAGAGATTAAAATGGGAAGGATGCTTTGATTTGTGAGGAGATGACAGGGCATGTTAAAGGCAGAGTAAGGGCACCGGGAAGGGTACGCGTGGGGCTCAGTGCAGTCAGGGAAGTGGAAAACTGCAAGAACCAGGAAGGCGGAGCTGGTCCGTGCGAAATCCACTTGGGTTTGTTAACTGGCACTAAAGGAGGTTAGGCTGCCACCTCCCACAGCAACTGGGAGATAGGGGTCTTCAAATGTTGGCTGGAGCACACAGGAAATTCTCTTGGCAGCCTTGAGTCTTCTCAGGCAGGCACTTTGAGGGGAAGTCGGGCCATCCTAGGGATGCAGCCTTGAGAGGTTAGAAACTGTGAGTGTTTGTTCATCTTTATAGGCCAAGGTTGACAGGCCTGGTGGAGAAAGAGGCTCAGAGGAGCCTGGCTAGCATTTGATCAAGGAGAGAGTCTTTGACAAGGGCCACCAGACTCAGGCAGAGCCTCGGCACTGGCAAGAGCTGTTTAAGCCCTTCCAGCACAAGCTCCCGTGGAAAGGCATGAAAAGTAACTTCAGGGCTGTGCTGACATAGCAGCATTCAGTCACGGAGCCCAGGGCCCTTCTGAACTGTGGGGTGACACCAGTCTAGGAGGGTCCTCCACAAAAGCAGACCTGAAATCTGGGGCAGGCTCAGAAGTCATGGCAGCAAAGAAGGCTGGAGCCTTCAAGGTTAGAATTTAGGGTTGGCATTTTTTCTGTACCCACTGCACTTTATTACGCTGTGTTTACACAGCAGAGAAGAGAGAGGCCGAGCAAGGGGCTATGGCAGAATCGGGACGTTGCAGAGACAAACAGAGAAGCATGAGCTACAAAGCAGGTGGGACATTTTTTAAACATGGGTCCCCTAGGCAGGTGTCCTATGCTAATGCTGACTGATGTGGGTAAAGCCCATGTGGGTAAAGGGGTCACCGTCGGGGCTCCAGGTTTAAGAGAGCCCAGGCATCCAGCTGTAGCCCGACCTAAGGCAGAGAGGAAAGGACGATTTGGTTCAGGTGGGCTTGGCAGCTTGGGAGCTTTCCAGAAGCCAGGACCACATCATGATGCTGACACCCCAAACCCAAGCCTGGATCAGTTTCCCCAGAAAATCTTCTCATAACACCCTGTGCTTTTCTTTCATAGCATTTATTACAGTTTGTAATTATGTATTTGTGTAGTTATTGACACCTGTTTTCCCCACTAAACCATATGTTTTATGAAGGCAGAAACAATGCCTATTTCACTTTCCATTGACTTCATGGTACCTAATGTGGTCCTAACATGCAAGAGTTGGCGCTCAAGAAATACTTGTTGAGTGAATGAATGAACTGATGCGTGTTGATGCCCCCAAGCTGTCAGAGCCTCACTTCTGGTGTGGAACATTGTGGGATGCATGGAAGGTCAAGGTCAAGAAGTAGCATCCTCCCTGGGGTGAGCTGAGAAGCCTGTGCCCTCACCTGACCTCAGGGCCTGGGATGACAGGTGCCCCAGTGTGCATTGGGAGAGCGTCTCCCTCTGGAAGGCGAAGGAAGATCTCAATGGCAGAGTCTGGTTTTGGTGATTTCAGAAAAGACTTTGACATGTGAGACCCCAAAACTCTGCAAAGAAAAGAGGAGCAATGGAGACCAGCCAGAAGATGGTTTTGTCCAGAAAGTCCACAGTCCTCACAGGCAGGAGGACGTGCCACATGGATGACTGTTCAGCAGCCTTGAAATCTGCTGTCATGGAGCAGAGATCACCACAGTCTGCAGAACACCGGATCCCCAGCTGCCCGGCGCACGGATTCAGAGAAGCTTCCTATCCTCAGACTCCCATCTGCTGTGACATACCTTTCCGTGTCACCAGAACACTGGCAGGTCATCTCCCAGGCCCCTCTGCCTTTTCTACTTCTGTATTCTTCCCCTGGCCCCCAGCATTGGTGGATTCTGTTTGGCATAAACATCATAGGTATTGAAAATTTACTGAAAGTGCCCTATAGATTCTGAAATCTTTCTCTCATGCACACACACACACACACACACACACAGAGAGACACATGTCACTCCAAGGATGCTAAAATGCCTGACCATCCAGCACACTCACTCCTTTGCCTTAAGGAATTAAAAAGATTACAACTGAACTTTATTACACCTGGACATAATTTACTTTGTGAGAATTGGCTTTCTCTGGGCACCTGGAATGTTCTTGGGGAAAATGGGTCATGGACTAGATGGATTTTGACCAGGAAACATGGTTAAGAAGGTCTGGAACATGGGGTGTTTCTGCAGCCGCAGTGACATCCTTGGGTGGCCAGGAGGGAGACACCTTGAGTTTGCTGGTTATGAGGTACGGTGGGGAAAGGGGGGTCACTGCAGGTGACGCAAGCAAGATAAATGATAGAAAAAGTCAAAAGACAGGTCACCCAGTTCCCAGCTCTGTGTACTGCGTCCAGATCACCAGCTCCTCCCTCATGCCGCTCTCCCCACTCCAGGCAGGCAAGTCTCCTCTCCCACTACAGAGCCCCTGCTGCCAAGACCACCGGCCCAGAGGCCTAACTGGCCTCAGTGGATGGTAAATAGTAAACATGTAAATACAGGTAGGTGGGCTCAAGTCTTCTATCATGGAGCTCATTTCCAGAGGAAGGCGGGCACCAATCCAGACTATTTTCAGGAAAGAATATCATCCCCCAAGATTTTCTGTAAAGAGGTCGGCACTTGTCCAAACTATTTTCTGGAAAGAATATTATCCCCCAAGATTTTCTGTGAAGAGATGCATTGCATAATGGGAAGGAAACTGGGCTGGAAGTTTTAACCTGATATTTCTTCCCTACATTGACATTGACTCACTGTGTGACCTTGGGCAAGTTGCTTCACCTCCTGGAGAGGCTCTTTCTTTCATGTAAATGTCATGCCACCTTTGACTTGTTTGCTGCCATTTTTGCAGGGAAAAGCACCCTGGGAAATGTGATTAAGGAGAGGCTCCTGGCCTCTTAGCCAGAGGAGGGGACTTTCATGCTCAGACCCTGCGAGCACTTTGGCTCAGCTCCTTTCGTGTTAATTTCCTCCTTCTTCTCACCAATCCCGCTGTCTCCGTGTAAGGGCACAGCACGGCAGATTGCATGTAAAATTGCTTTCTAAAAGGCACACACATGCATCCTGGCTGGGATGCCTTTGTGTAGAGCTGGGGCTGATTCATCTCCGAAGCCTAATTCCAGCCTTGGCACTGGCTTGCAGAGGTGTCATTGGGAGGGTTTGGGAGGACTAACATTAGTGCTCTCCAGGGTGGGGCAAATATAGCCCTGGCTCCCCGTGCCAAGGAGCAGCATCATGTCCAGGGCTCTCCAAAGTCAGCAGAAGGGCTCAGCACAGCAGGTGTCCACGCCTCTGCCTATTTTACTTATTTATCAGTTTGCTATCTGCCTCCCCAGCTTGTAGGTGGCCTCGGTGATGGCAGAGGTTCGTCTAGTTAGCTCGCTCCTGTATCCTGAGCATGGAGAATGGCACTGGAACATAGTCCACTACTAAGAAATATATTTTGAGGGGCACCTGGGTGGTTCAGTCGGTTAAGCGTCTGCCTTGGGCTCGGGTCATGATCCCAGCGTCCTGGGATCAAGCCCCACATTGGGCTCCCTGCTCAGTGGGGAGACTGCTTCTCCCTCTCCCTCTCCCTCTGCCCCCCAACCCTGCTCGTGCTCTCTCTCTCTCTAATAAATGAATAAAATCTTTAAAAAAATTTTTTTAAATATATATATTTTGAATGAATGAATGGCAATATGTTTGGTACAAAGCTATATTGCAGAGCATACTCTTGGCATCTGGTTCTTGCCCCACAGGCTTCCCCTAAACTGATTGAGAGCAAGGCAGGCAGAGGTCCCAGGCAGCAGCGCTTGCTCCAACGTGAATGTTCCCCCAGGTGATGGAAGGAGTAGAGGAGGGGGTGGTGCTGACAAAGAGTTCCTTTACCTCCACTCCAAAACAGAAAGTAATAAATGTTCGTGGTATAAAGGAGAGCAAGAAGGTGCTAACTCCCACCGCACAGTGACTGTGGGTCTTTTCACGGTTCTATAATGTAACTAAGCCCAAAAGATATATTCCCCGAGCCTTAATCATAACAAAAATAAGTGTTGTCTTTTATACTGAAGATGGATTGAAATGTGCTCAGGTTCCTTTATACTTGGATGTGGCACTTATGACCCAGTCTCGGAGGACCTGCACTTGGGGACAGGGATGAAGGTCTACTCAGTTTCCCTTGGCCTCTTCCAAAGGCTGGAAGCATAAGCTTGAGATGAGTGACCATTTATCGAGCATCTACTGTGTGTTGGATACTGGAGTAGGCTCTGTGGGTAAGACAGCATCCCCAAGGTGTTTGTAGGCTAGCAAGCGGCCCTGGCATATAAAGCATGGTTGTAATAAGGTAGTAGGAATTCAAGTAAGAGATGGCGAGGGCTGAATGGGAGCGTTCCCAGCAGGAATGGAGAGAAGTGACAGAGTTGGGAGAACTTGAGGCTAAAGATAACAAAACTTAACGAGTAATAACAAAACTTAACCTCCACCTTGGTTGAGGTGGAGAAGGAGAGGGAGGGTTAGTATGACTCCCAGGTTTGGGACTGGGGTAGTGGGGTGGGGCTGGGACTCTCAGCACTGGAGAGGAAGCATGGCAGATTTGGGAGATGGAAGAGTTCAGCTTTAGACGGATTGAGGGCGAGGCTCCTACGGGCCATCCAGTGGGAAAAGTCCACCAGGAAGTGGACTAATTTAATACCAGATATCATTTACAGAACGGGAGAGTTTCGCTCTTTTAATATTTTTAAACACCAATAATGTTCTAAAGAGCCCTCTCCTCCTTGTTTGAAGTGGGGGGTGGCGTCCCTTCAAAGTCTTATCTTTGAAACAAGCATCACATCAGCCCTGAGTGCAAGTGAAAATGAGCTGAGCCAGAGCAGTGGGGAATTTGGTCTGTCTGGCTCTGTGCCCTTCTTCAGCGACCCCTGCTCTGGCCCCCTGCGCTGTCAGCTCCAAAGGATATTTATCCTTCCAGCCTCAAATCATTTAACCCTTCTAGGGCCTTTCAAGACAAATCCTGGGCATCTGAGACACCTCAGACACGTCTAGGAATAAGCACAGAAGGTGAAAGTGTCCGCCTCTGCTCAACCTAGCCAGAGCCTTTCTCTGTGTCTCCTGCCTTCAAAGCCAAAACAAAGCTTCCTAGTAAAACAGGTCCCCATGCTCAAGCGGTGTGGTCAGAAAATTTCACTGGAGATCAGAAAAATGATTAGAGCCTCAGCAGAACTTCAGGATACAGATGGTACCCAACTTACGATGGTTTGACTTATTATTTTTTGACTTTATAGTGGTGTGCGAGCAATATGCATTCAGTAGAAACCTTACTTCGAACTTTGACTTTTATCTTCTCCCAGGCTGGCCATATGTGGTACGATGCTCTCTAGAGATGCTGGGAAGTGGCAGCCCTCAGTCACCCATGTGATCACAAGAATACACTTACAACCATCCTGTACCCAGACAACCACTGGTTTTCACTGTCAGTACAGCATTCAATAAATAACATGAGATATTCAACACTTTATTATAAAACAGGCTTTGTGTGAGATGATTTTGCCCAGCTGCAATCTAGTGTAAGTGTTCTGAGCACATTTAAAGTAGGTTAGACCAAGTTATGGTGTTTGATAGGTTAGGTGTATTAAATGCATTTTTGAAAAAAAAATAAATGCATTTTTGGCTTATAGTATTTTCAACTTACAAGGGGTTTATTGGTAGGTAACCCTTCATAAGTTGAGGAAGAACTGTTCAAAAAAAAAAAAAGTCTTGTCAAACAGCATAGTCTTTTTTTTTTTAATTTTTTATTATGTTATGTTAGTCACCATACAGTACATCCTTAGTTTTTGATGTAATGTTCCATGATTCATTGTTTGCATATAACACCCAGTGCTCCATGCAATACGTGCCCTCCTTAATACCCACCACTGGCCTATCCCAATCCCCCACCCCTCTCCCCTCTGAAGCCCTCAGTTTGTTTCCCAGAGTGCACAATCTCTCATGGTTCATTCCCCCTTCTGTTTACCCCCCCTTCATTCTTCCCTTCCTTCTCCTACCGATCTTCCTATTTCTTATGTTCCATAAATGAGTGAAACCATATGATAATTGTCTTTCTCTGCTTGACTTATTTCATTTATTATCTCCTCCAGCCCCGTCCATGTTGCTGCAAATGTTGGGTAATTGTTCTTTCTAATGGCTGAGTCATATTCCATTTTATATATGGACCACATGTTCTTAATCCATTCGTCAGTTGAAGGGCATCTCGGCTCCTTCCACGATTTAGCTATTGTGGACAATGCTGCTATGCACATTGGGGTGCATACGGCCCTTCTCTTCACTACGTCTGTATCTTTGGGGTAAATACCCAGTAGTGCGATGGCTGGGTCACAGGGTAGCTCAGTTTCTAACTTTCTGAGGGGCTCCGCACTGGTCTCCACAGTGGACAGCATAGTCTTCTGAGTAAATGGAAAAAATGAAGCCCAATTCTTGCAGCTTTAGAAATCCATATAACCGTTCATTCAACCAACATTTATTAGGCATCTTCTATATTTAATTAAGCCACTTTGCAGGATAGTATGGGACACAGTGATGGAAAGTTCGTCTGCCTCCCAAGTAGGCAACACATGACCGATCAAGATTGGTGAGGAAGTAACTTGCAATATGAAGTGGGTTACATTGATGGCAAAGAGCAGCCAAGGGCCCTCTGCAGACCAGCTCACTGAGCCCTCACAACCTTCTGCAGTAGTTTCTATCAGTACCATTATTTTATAGATGAGGAAATTAAGGCACAGGGAAGTTGAGAAATTTGCCAAAGTCACCAATTGGTTAAGTGATGGGATTTGAATTCAAGCAATTAGAATGAAAGACACTTTGTGATCAAATGGCCTTGACATAGGACTGTGAGTGGTGGGTTAGCTTTCAGTGACTGGAGTCATTCCAGAAGGGGCTACACTGTGGGCAAAGACAAGGACATGACACATTTGGGTAAATGAGTGGTGGTCCTGTTTGGGGGAGTTTAGAGTTCTTGAAATGGATTCGTAAAAAATAAGACATGATGGGTCACTTTTAGAAATTCAGACGTCTCTCTACAGGTGATAGGGGTTTGTGGAAGATCTTTGAGCTGGAGTGATAGGATCAGAGCTGTACTTTAAAAAAGAAAATGTGATTCCTGTGCTCTAGCCACTTAGTAAAATAAGAAAGAAAGAAAGAAAGAAAGAAAGAAAGAAAGAAAGGAAGAAAGGAAGAAAGGAAGAAAGGAAAAGAAAGTTTCCTGGCTGCCTGATAGAATAATTACAGTTTTGCTCACATAGTCAAAAAAGTGGAAGTTTCTGATATTTCTGATTTAAGCAATGATTCAAGGACTTGACCTCCTTTCAATCTTTGGCTTTGCCATCTTTGACAGGTGGCTTCCAGGTTCATTGTGCTATGTATATCAAGACATCAGAAAGAGAGAGAGAGTGGGGAAGGCACCTGCTTCTCAAGTTCTCCAATGAACTCTCCTCCAATTTCCTTGGGAGGCATGTCCCATGTCCCACCACCACCAGAGGCATGGGGACAAGGAATGTGGTGCCTGACTGAGCAGGCTTCCATCTATGACTGCTCCAGGGGAGGGAAGCATGACTTTTGTTGGAAAGTCTATCACACCTGAATGGGGAAAGAAAAGCTTATTTACCCGTCAGCAATAACTTTTCAGAGTAGTCTAGCACCTCACTTTGAAGCATGGTTGAGGAATGACTCTTATGAACAAATGAGGCTTAAAATAAAATAACATAAGCATAGTTCCTTTTAGCACCAAATCATATTTGTCTAAATTATTCTTGAAGGTTCCAAATTGATTTTATACTTTCCTACCTAAGTGAACAAAGCTTAACTTAATTTAAGCTTTTCTTGATGACTTAGGGTCCCCAGTATGAATGTCACTTATTATAATGCAGTGTGTTGTAAACGGATGGCTTTTGAGTGGTGAAAATATTTGTTCCTGCACTGAACGCCTCCAGAATTCTAGGTTGTTCTGCTAAATTTTCTCTTTAATCTTTCTGTCCCTCTAAGAAGTTTTACAGTCACTGTGTCATCTCAGTGCCTCTAATGTCTGTTTTCCAATGCTTTCTACATTCTCCCGCCATTCTTGTTATTTACTAGTTCCTCCCCTCTGTAGATTTTCTTTTTCCTTTTCTTGAGACTCGGCAATCTTCTTTTCTTTGCCAGTCTTCCACTAGACTCTATTTTGCCTGTTAATGGTAGACAGAGCATGCACACAGTTAGGAGTGGGATTGACCCAGGTGCCAGTATAGACGGTGCCTTAGCAACACTATGACCTTGAGCAATTTAACCTTGAACCTCTATTTCCTCAAATATAAACCAAGGTGGTAATATGTACCTTGCCAGTTCACTTTAGAATTGAGATTCATATAATAATAATAATATAAAAAGTTTCTTTGTAACAATTGGTAGCCATCACTGTTATTTTGGCATTTATGGGACCTGGTTTTTATTGGCACCATCAATAGAAATAAAAACAATCCACAGGATTCCAGGGATTTGGAAGCCAATCATGAATGAGGAAGAGCTAGGATAGAGGACACATCTCCACTGAGTAGAGGGTGAAGCCATGAGTCAGGATCCTGAAAGTCTCCGAGGCGTTGTGGATCTTCTAATAGCAGGAGTGTCCTCTAACGACAGGTCTAATATATATATGGATGAAGCCAAAAGAGGACGATCAAGAAACAAAGAAGACTGAGTAAATATCTTCCCTGGTGGTGTTGGTTTTGCCTTGTTTTTACCAAAAAAGCACCCCTCTCAGAAAAAGGAACTGAAACTCTCTTAAGCTGTCAATCCTACCTGCCTTCATCCACTCCCGGCTTTCCTGACAAAGCTGCTGAGACCCCTTTGTCTCTCTTGCCAGGAACAGCTTCCCTGTATTTTACAACCGCTCCGAGCTCAGGTATGGCCAGAGGAGCAAAGGCGGTTGTGTGCTGGGCAGCGTGCCCGAGAGGTTCCATTACACAGAGAGTGGGTACTTAATAACTATATAGTGAGCAAATGAAAAGGGAAAAGAAGAAAAGGTGATTTTTCACTAATACAAAGTAAGTAATTCTGTGGCCCAGAGGACGCATGATGTTTAGCAAATTAAAGCAGGTGGCAAAGTACCTCCCTCGTGTGTACATCACGGCTAATGTCCATCAATGGTCAGCGAACGAGTATACTGGGCCAGCATCAATAATCCTGTTCCTAGCCTTGTGCTTTATTTATTTAACTAATGGCTGCCTTACTGGTAGCGCATCATGATGGTGTTTACTGAGCTTGGCAAAGTTAAAAATTATGATTTTGTTTACTCATGTGTTTCCAGCTGGGGTGCTGAGTTGTTGTTCAGGCGGCTGATGACCATTCTTCCACTCTCAGAGCCCCTAAAGCAGGCAGTTCAATAAACAAACCATCAGCTTGAGAACCAAAGTGTCAACACTGACACAATCTGGTTATTTGCTACTTGGCAGTAGTCAATGTCCAAAGCCTCACATAATGACTCATTTTGAAAACTCCCTTATGCTTAGACAATAAAGTAGATAGAAGTAAGGTTACAGTGTAATCAGTGTAGTTTGTACTACTCAGTCCTCTATGAGAAGATGAAGTGTTTGCACTAAATTAAATATTCGATTTTGGACGATTTTGCCTCTTGGTCTACACTCGGGCATTCCAACTGGTAATGAAAACTGAAGAGAAAACCTGGGTGAGGCTGTGGTTCTAGAATACTCTCCTCACCTGCATGAGCTAATTTAGCTACTTGTGAATCCCATACTTAGTGAGCAAGCCTATATGTTAGGTCCTGGGGATGTTACGGTGAGCCAAACCCCACACAGACATGAACCCAGTTCTTAAGAACCTTGCCACTGTGGGGCAAGAGACACTGACTCCAAGACTGTCGACATGGTGAGAGTTAGAAAAGGAGAAACAGAGTGCGAAGCTAGTCTTGGAGTTTAGGGAAGGTTCTCTAAGGATGTGATGCTTTGGGAGAGAGGAGACAGGGGAGGGAGACTTTGAACGTGGTGGTTATTTCAGTTAAGCCACAGAAACACACTGTGAGGTAGACATTATTGCTCCAGTTTATAGTTGAGCCAGCTCGGCTTCCAGAGAAAGTATGTGCAAAGGCCCCACGGCACAGCCTTATGAATCGCGCCACTTGGAACTACAAAGTCAAAGTCAATGCGACTGGAGTCTGGAGAGCTACAAGGGGGTGGGGACACAGAAGGATTGGGCGAGGGATGAGGGTCTCGTAAGCCACTGGAAGGACCTTGTCCTCAAAGCAACAGGAGGATACTCAGGGATTTTAGGATTTAGGGATACTAAATGAAAAGGGAAAAGAAGCACAAGCAGGTCTTAATTAGATGTGCATTTTAGAAAGGCCTCCCTGACATAGGTGGACAGTAGAAGTGTGGGGGAGGCCTGGCGGTGATCCTTGAAGACAGTGGGTTGAAGCAGGAGTGGGGGGCAGGGGGAAGCAAGGTGCAGGTGGGTAGAAAAGATCAAACACAGACACAACCTGGGTGGGTAGTGGGTTATTCAGGAGAGTCCTTTTTGTATCTGTAACAATCAAGTCGTGACAGTCGGACTGGTTACACCTTACTGAGCGTCTGCTGTGCCATTCTACAGATGAGAACGTTGAGACTCAGAGTAGGGAAGTACCTACCAATAAATGACTTAACTGAGATTTGAACCCAAGTCTGACTCTTTCACTTCAACTCTACAAATTTAATGATCCGTCCGGTTAGATTGTTTTCTCATCGGTCAACTGAAACCATAGCTTTTTTTCCCCTCCGTTTAATTCAGGTATATGTGGAACCCCTACATTCTCATAATTCTCTTGTTTTTGACCATCTGTTATCAGCTATCAAATTTGGACCATGCTGTGTTTACCTGAAGGCCCTTTTAAATGTAGCAGGGGCCAGAGAAGCCAGTTTTGTGGAATCTGGTTTGTCTGGCAGCATTAAATATCACCCTACCCTCATAAAAATGCAGCTTTTCGTTTGTTTTCATGAGCACAGGGGCCTATATATCCACTCCCCTCACAGCAGGGGGTTATTTGAAAGGCTGGGAGGGGAGCCATCCTCTCCCGTCAGGCCTTGTCCTGGCACGCCAGAGAAGAAACAGGCTCTGGAAACGGGCCTGTCTCTCTGACAACTCATCTACACCTTCTTTGGACAGAGAGAAACCATCTACTGCTTGCCGAGAAAGTAAGGCACTCAAGTCTTTCTCTAACAATCTATTGAGTGCCTGCTGTGTGCCATGCATACATCACGATCCCTGCTCTCTTGGCACTCGTGTTTTAGTGGCGGGGACAGACAGTAAAGAAATTAAAAATGTAAATCATTAGAGACTGTGGTAAGTGCCAGAGGAAATAAACAGGATCGTGCATAAGAGGATCGTGAGAAGCGTGTAGCTCTGCTTCTGCGTCTGGTAAAAATGAGAGCCATGGCAAAACCTGCCTTTCAAGGCTGCTTCAGGATTAATTTAGGTGATGTATGTATTGTGTTTAGAACAGTGCCTGGCATATCAGCTGAACGTTTTTGTCAGTGTTATTAGTGGTTAATATCTTTGTTACGTAATAAGTGGGAGAGACCCCTTCCAATGAAGGCAGTCAGGGAGTGCCTCCTGGAGGAGATGACTTCCAAGCAGAGACCTGAGAGATGAGAAGGAGCGGGGCATGTGAATCACTGGGGAAGCAAAGACTAGAGGCAGAGAAGGAGCACCTGATCTCTCCCAGGGGTCTATGGGGCTGAGAATAGCAAGTGACTCAAGCTGAGGGCCACAAGGTGGGCAAGGCTCGACCAGGTAAAGAATTTGGGTTTACTCTTCAAGTAGGGCAGGGGAGTGGCGTACTCTGTGCATTAAAATTCTCACCTTTGCAGCCATGCGGGGCATGACGTGTAGGGTGAAAGCGGCCAGACCCAGGAGCAGCACCAGTGGGTAGGGGCGCCGGGGGCATGGTGGGGGGCAGAGGGTGAAGACCCCGTAGGTAGCAGTGTATTTGTTTACAGAGCTGCCAGAACAAATTACCACAACCTGGTTGTCTTAGAACAACTCAAATGGAGCCTCTCACGGTTCCAGCAGCTCGAAGTCCGAGTTCAGGGTTTTGACTCTCTGCAAGGTCTAGGGCAGAATCGTACCTTGCACCTTACAGCTTCCTCAGCATCCGCGGGCCGGTCCGTGCCTCGCTGCAACCTCTGCCTCCTTCCTCATGGGTGTTCTCCCTGGGTGTCGCTGTGCCTCTGAGTCTCTTCTTACAAGGACACTAGGACCGCTCTAATCCAGTGCGACCACCTCTTGACTTACCTCTTCATTATGTTGGCGAAAATGCTTTTTCCACATGAAGTCACATCCACAGGTAGGACTTCAACATTGCTTCGTGGGTGCGTGGCGAGGAGCTGTGGGATGAGCAGAGTTCAACCCACAGCAGGTCTCTGAGTCTGGCCACACCTTTGCAGGGCTGCGCTGGCTGGAGAAGAACCCCTGTGGCCCACCTCCTGGGACGAGAGCAGCCTCCAGCCCTGCGTGCGTTCTCCCTGTAATGTGGGGTATGCCTGCTCTCGAGCTGTTCCTGGCAGCTCATTCCAAATAAGCAGGCAAGTGGTGCCGGGGCAGGCAGCCTGTCAAATAAAGAATGATCCTTCTTACTCATCTGTCCCCACAAAACCACTCCCAACTGTAGGGTCCAGCTTCAGTGCACCACTATTTCATGATTCCTTGTCAGTGAGTCCCCAGCGACTTTGACCAGTCTATGGATATAGTGGAAATTCTTAGATTTGTAGGAGTGAGGAGACCTGAGGTTCATCCCAGGTGCCTCTTTTAGGGTGTGACCTTGAGCAAATCATATAATGTCTTGCCTTTCAGCTCCTTCCTCTGTAAAATGAGGATCCTGGTGTGGTCCAGGGGTTCTCAACCTCGAGGATGCATCAGAAATCACTTGGAGGACTTGTGAAAACACAGATTGCTGGGCGCTGCCTCAGAGCATCTAGGATGGGGTCTGCGAATTTGCATTTCTAGAAAGTTCCTAGACTTTGTTGTCACGGCGGATCTGGGAACCACACCTTGAAAATTATTAGCCTAAACAATCTCTGCGATTTCGGTCAGTGTTGCTATTCAGTTGGGAAGAGGTAGGTTTGGGCCACGTGTACGAGGATGGGTCCAATAGGGCTGGAGGAGTCGTAGCAGGTGGAGAGAGGGGTATCAAGAAGGAGCTTTAAATTTGTCTGGAGAAACTGGGTGGAAGGTATGCCTTTAATTGAGATGGCAAACCTTCCCCTTTGAGAATGGCTTTACTATATTCATACTACAGATGAAAAACAGGGACTCAGAAAAACTAAGCCACCTCGCCCAAAATTATCCACCTAAGGAGAGGAAGAAGTGGGTTCAAGCCAGGGACTCCAAAGGCGGTAACTTAAACACTGCTCAGTACTGCCGCCTGCCCGTGGAGCTCTCATCCTAAGGCAGCCAGTAGATGGAAATCATGAAAAATGGGTTGGGGGGAGAGAGGAGGACTTCCTGGCTGTGAAGGCTGGTGGGTGGGCTTGTCACTGAGAGACAAGAGCAGCTTGAAAGAGTAACATTTTTCTAGGGAATCACATTAAATAATCAGAATGGTTTATACCCATGTCAGGCTGAACCGAGATTGACAGCTAATAAAAGCCCAGTAATTACAGGAAAACATCAGATTGAAAAGTGCAGAGATTCTTGAAACACCTGAAGCCATTTAATATATCTTATGTTTGCTCCAGACCAACAAGCAGCTCCCAGAGCAAGACTGGTCTCATTACTGAGCTAATGGACATTATGCTCTGAGGTACCTTTCCCTCTGCCAAATAAATCAGAATTTTAAAAAGTGAAGCCTGAGATTGCCATGCTGCAAATGTTTGCAAGGACATCACTGAGCGTTTTAGGTGTCAAGTTTAATTTGACTTGGCCTGGTCTATTCTCTTAAGAAAGGCTCAGGAGGCATCAGCTGGGTCACAGGGAGAATTCCTTCTGCTCCTGCTCTCTGGGCTGTGACAGAAATCAGACCCTGATTCCCTGAGCGTGCCTTCTCAAGCAAGGATTGCTCCTGTCGCCTGAGCCCAAAGGAGTAAGTTGTGATTCAAGTTGTCATGCTCCCCTGTTCTCTGATTGGGAGAAGGGGGTGTAGGTGGAAGGAGAGACTCATTCACACCTTCTAAAATATTCTAAAACATTCCTGAGCCCCTACTAAGTTGCAGACACTGTCCTAGGTACCGGGATGATGACAAATGCTTACACATTAACAAAGAGCAAAAGTGAGGACAAAAATAAAATGGTAAGCTCCGTGTGTGTGCCTGTCCGCGCCGTGCACGCTCCCCCCAGAGAGCCTCCCACGGGCCCCTGTACGGCATACTTTTGGGGCCTAACCAGGCTGCAGCCCTGAGCACCAGTGGCCTCCATGCACTGTAGATTTTCCTGGGCATTTTTTACTTCACAACAGCTCTAACGACCTTGGCATCAAGCTCTTACTGGGGATTAATAACTGGCTGGGCTTAATGGCCCTCGCTGTGTCCTGGGCCATTTTCCTAGCCAGCCATTAATTCCAAGCAGTGCCCTCAGCTCTGGCCATTATGGCTCCCTGGACGGAGACGCTGTCCTGAGGCAAAGGGCCACAGCCTCCTTCTCTGCAGACAGGCTTTCCACATTATACACCCCCTCCCTTTTTCTCTCCATGGCATCTAGTACAGAGGGCTGGGGTCTTCAGGCAAATACCTGGTTAGGGCCACCACATCATGTCTTCTCTCTGCGTCTCGGGAGGTTGGTTTTCTCAGAGAACAGACAGGGCAGACGGCTGGGTCTCATTCACTCATTTATCAATCCACCCATCTAGTCAGTGTTCACTGAGTGCCTCTTATGGGTCAGGAAGCAAGAGAGATGACCAAGATTGGAGTGATCTCATATGGAGGCCCATGTTTCTTAGCAAAGGATGGAATACCTCACTAAATGGGGCTCTAAGGAAACTGTCCCCCAGAATCAGGAGACTGAGCACTGTGAGGAAGAAGTCAGAGAGAAGGCCTGGCTAGCCAGCGAGCTCCCTGGGAGCCGCTTCTGCTCTTGGGTCCTCCGTGGAGCTTTAGCTCCCGGGCCCGCTAGCAGAGCTGCAAGTTCACCTTCCGTCCTCTGCTCAGTGATTCATCAACCCAGCAACTGAGTGCTTGAGGGAAGCATGTGTGAACACTGCATCAGGAATCCTAACTCGCCAAGGCGTGCATATTTCCACCCATATCATTAGGACCCTAAGGATTTTAATCACACTGAGATGTGGAGCAGCCCGGCTCTCTCCGAGGACCATAATGCATCCTGAGAAACAGGGTCATGGAGTTTGTGTAATTTCTAGTCATCCTGCCTCCCAAGACATCGTCAGTCCTTCCAAAGGCAGAAAACAGACTTCATTTCCTCCTTTGGAAGTGATTCAGCCTTTGGTACATGCTCTTCTCAGCTGCGGGAAATGTTACATTCTGTTTAGAACAGCTATTGTCATTTTACTGGCACCACTTACCAAAAGACACTTAAGGCATAATTCAGACTTCAGTCTTTTTCACATTGTTTGGTGCATCTGCACAACGCAGAGTGGGTGTTGTTGCCGGAGGTAATCAATACCTCGGAGCTCAGGCAGATGGGCGGGAATCGGGAGGGAGGGGTTTCTGGACTGGGTGGACCCAGCGTATGCGTGTGATGCCCAGTGATCACAGAGGGTCAGTAGGGCACAGGCAGGAGCCGTGGCCTTGCCTGAAAGGGTCTTCCGTGGGCCTCACATGCACAGAGGCGGAGGACGGAAAGCACTGCAATTTCCATAGGCAACACGGTTCACCTGTCACCCAGCCTGTGCTCTGAGAATTGCAGCAGAATAATTCATTATGGGGGGGAGAGATGTGGGCACTCTTCTTCAGAATGTTTTTCCCAGTAAAAATAAGCACAATGTCTTGTAATTATCAGTCACACTAGAAAATTCAGATGATAATTCGAGGTGAGTCTGATAAGAAAAAGCAGGTTCCAATGGCCTTAGGGTCCAATGGAATGAAATCCTACAAAGTGACCTTATTAAACAAATGTACTGAGTTACACAGTACCTCACGGGTGTATTGAGTGTTCAGTGTGTGTCTTTTAAATGAATGAACGAATGAATGTCATGTGGCCACAAGTATCTAGTTGATCTTCTCTTTATTTTATGGGTGAGAACATTAAGGACCTGACTTATAAAACTCAGACCCTGGGTCTCCTGACCCTAATCATCACTGAGTAACGTGATATTTGCTGGTGCCCCTGTCAATCTTGCAGGACTTTTTTTAGTGGGCTTCCCCACAAGTAGAGGTTTCCCAGGATGTAGGACTTTCCATGCTGACACCCAAATAGCTCCTAAGAAACCGGGTGGGTCGGTCACCCTGAGTGTCTGAGTCTGCCCTGCAATTCCACCTGCTCCCCCAGCCACCCTCCGTCAGCCCTCACCACCAAGCTCCTGCCTCCACTTCCCTCCTGGCCAACAGAGCTTAGGCTCTGCCCCTTTGGCTCAGCTGAGAGTCTCATGGCCAACGCCACCAAATCCAGAGAACACTTGCCAAGTCTTGTTTGACTTGTCCTCTCATGTTTTGTGAGTCCATCGACCACAGCCTCTTTTTTAAAGCTATCTCATCTGTTGGTCTCCATCGCACCATCCTTTCCTGGTCCTCCCGCCTCTCCAGCTCCTCCAGACAGGCTCACATGTTCTCTCACCTTTGGTGCCATGGCCCCTGGTGCCTAATTGTATTCTAGCACTTACCTGTGGTCCTGTAATTGCTTACCTGGGGGCACATTCACCTTAGATTGTGTGCCCCCTTGAGAGGAAGGACAGGGTCTTTTCATCTATAGCACCAAGATCAGTGCCTAAGACATGATAAGAACTCCATGGCTGAACAGATCTTTTAACTTTCCCTCTTCATCCTTTCTGCGTGGGATGTGCAGGTAAAATCAGAAAAAGAAAAACTAAGTATTTCCTCCATACTTTGGCCCATGAAATTGCCCCTCACCCCCAGCAGTTGGTTCAGGGGATTCAGAAGGGCTTCCAATTCCAGGTTCCAGGAGTTCTCTGAGGGGAATAGGGGTCACTTTTTACACCTCTGGAATGTGGCTATTCCTCAAAAGGAAGATTTGGTCTTTTTTTTTTTTTTTAAGATTTTATTTATTTATTTGTCAGACAGCAAGAGAGCACAAGCAGTGGGAGCCGCAGACAGAGGGAGAAGCAGGCTCTCCACTGAGCAAGGAGCCCGAAGTAAGGACTTGATCCCAGGACCCTGAGATCATGACCTGAGCTGAAGGCAGACACTTAACTGACTGAGCCACCCAGGAGTCCCAGGAAGATTTGGTCTTAAGTACATTTTACTCGCCTTCACTTAAGGCTCTAAACGGATGGGTCTACTGTTAACGGGACTCCAAGGAATGGACGTATTGGATACAAGACCTTTGTCACTTTACTGCATCCAGCTGGCCCAATGCCCTAAAAGCAATAACAACACTACTGATTAAGAAACAGCATCACTGAGGGGCGCCTGGGTGGCTCAGTCATTAAGCGTCTGCCTTCAGCTCAGGTCATGGTCTCAGGGTCCTGGGATCAAGTCCCACTTTGGGCTCCTTGCTCAGTGGGGAGCCTGCTTCTCCCTCTCCCACTCCCCCTGCTTGTGTTCCCTCTCTCACTGTGTCTATCCCTGTCAAATAAATAAAATTAAAAAAAGAAAAAAGAAACAGCATCACTGAGCTTCTGGGGTTGAGAGAGGGAAAAAAGAAGGCAATGAGTTAAGAAAACATCTCATGGCACGTGTTCGGTTTATTCTACAGCACTGTGATGCTATGATGGTTAATCTCTGCACTCTGATTTCCTGGGTTTCAATTCCAGCTCTGCCACTTCCTAACTGTATGGCCTTGAACAAGTTCCTTACTTTTCTATCCCTCCATATTCTCATCAGTAAAATAGGGGTGATAATATAAGATCTTTCTTATGGGGTTATTTGAAGAATTAGTGCAATTATATAAAAAGCTCAGAACAGTGCCTGACCCATGAAGGCATCTAATCACAATTAGCAAAAAGTGCCCTCTCTTTCCTTTGTACCCCCCGCCTTGCTGTGCTCTGAACAGCCCCCTTTACTAACACTTTCACACAGTCTCCCGCCTCATCCCATCACACTTATTGCAGATCTTGACTGACCAACTGTCCCTCACTAAAGTATAAACTTTGAGAGGTTTCTGTTTTTGCATCCCATTTGCATTCTTACTGCCCACCGTAGTGCCTGTCACCTCAGAGTAATTGGGTGTCAAATGAATGATGAGAATTTGCAATGGTAGAGTCAACACTTCCTAAGTTTATACGTCAATTATCAACCCGAAGTGATCAGTACTGACTTACTGAGAGCCTGCAATCACTCCACTCCGACAGGTAATCCCAGTAACAGTCATCATTACCCGATGATCGCCGCGCCAGCGCCTGTGTCAGGATCTGGGTTCAACCCCCTGCAATTGCTATTTTTCAAATACTGGCAATTTCAAATGGCCCCGTCTAATACTGTGTGCATTTTCATTCTACGAAGATAGAATGAGGCATTCATTATCCTCGTTTGGAGATGAGAAACCTGAGATTCTCACAGGTCAGTGGCTTGCCAAGGTCCCACAGCTAATAGGTAATGGAGACAAGGCTGGACCCGTGGCGTAAGGCCCCGGAGCTGGCACCCTCGGTGACTGCGCAGTGAGGGAAGGTGGCTGTCCTCAGATGCCCTTGTCTGGCTCTGAAGGCAGAGCTATTATGGTGCAGGAAAGTCCCAGAGTAACTAGAAGCCCTGAACTGGATCCGACTTCCCGAGAGCGTGCAGGGAGCCCGTGTGCCCCGTTCAGCATTCACAGGGAGGAAGGGCAGAGGCTCTGGGGCACGTGTAACAATGCAGCTTTCCTTCAGACCATTCTTGATGGTCGTTTTCTTGTGCACTTGCTGGCCTTGGCCTCAAGCCCTAATTACATTATCTTCAAACAGCAACTAAGAGATATTTATCATTAAACATGAACAGGAGAATGTTTAATGTGTGGGAACATAGGTGTTCAGAAAGCAAATCATTGGTTCAAGGTGTTGAAAGGAGCATTGTCATTGGAGCCGTCGCTGGTGGGCTTCCACAGGGCACGTGTTCACTGGCTGAGGTCGGTGGCTCTGAGCTTGAGGCTTTTTTTTTTTTTTTGAAGATGGACCAACTCAGTCTCACTCCCTCCCCACTTAAACTGGGAGAAACTATCCTTGTTGTCATTTCAAAATTATGGCATCTGATTACAACATGCATGTCTTCCCCCATGTGATTCTTAGACGATGTTTATTTAGGATAAACATATTTGTACAGCATCCAAGAATATTGATACGTGCTTAACTTTCAATAAGGTGAGTTAAGAGCTTCCAAGCTCGTGTCACAGCAAACGGTAGTATAGTCTTTACTTCATTTGGGGGTAACTTTGGATTCAGAAAGACCTCAGTTTGAAAGCGTGACTTCATTACTTGCTAGTTAAGCATCCTTGGGCAGATTTCTTACCATCTCCAAGCCTGAGAACTCCCACCTGTAAAATGGCAGTGACAGCAACCTTGCCGGTTGGGATGGGGATTTGATTATTTTGTATCAGTAAAGCCCAGGGCCCGGTGTTTGACAGGTCAGTGCAAGCCCCCTTGCGGTCTTGGCGTATGCTGCTTGTCACCGATTTGGGAGAGAATGTAGGGAAGGGTTGATGAGGTCACAGCAGAAGGGATAGATGCTGGTGGGGGAGGGGGGAGACTGGCAGCCTGCTGAGGCAGCGAAATGACCCGCTGGGGCCAAGTGAGGGTGGCCTGCTGATGGCGCCCTTCTCCCTCTGCCTTCTAGCCCCTGAAAATGCACTGCAGGGACTGCGCCCTGGTGACCAGCTCTGGACACCTGCTGCGCAGCCGGCAAGGCCCCCAGATAGACCAGACGGAGTGCGTCATCCGCATGAACGACGCCCCCACGCGCGGCTACGGGCGCGACGTGGGCAACCGCACCAGCCTGCGGGTCATCGCGCATTCCAGCATCCAGAGAATCCTCCGCAACCGCCACGACCTGCTGAACGTGAGCCAGGGCACCGTGTTCATCTTCTGGGGCCCCAGCAGCTACATGCGGAGGGACGGCAAGGGCCAGGTCTACAACAACCTGCAGCTGCTGAGCCAGGTGCTGCCGCGGCTGAAGGCCTTCATGACCACGCGCCACAAGATGCTGCAGTTCGATGAGCTCTTCAAGCAGGAGACTGGCAAAGACAGGTAGGGGGGCGCGGGCTGGGGAGGGGCAGGGCTGCCGGGAGGGCGACGCACGTCCGCGCTGGCGGATTCACCGAGAGCAAAACTTTGGCCGGGGCTTTCTACTGGGGCCCGCTGCGCATGCCCGTGATCGAGCCGGTCTGGAGGGGGTCCCGGCCACCCGACCGCTCAAACTGCGTTTATAAGGCAAAGCGAATGAAGCACTGAGACACTGTATGGCTAATGCAAGGCCAAGTCCCTGTTTTGGAGGAGCTACGCAGCTGCAGGCTTACCCGGGTAGTCAGTGCAAGATAATCTCTACTGCATTTCCTTTTCCTTGCGTGGAACTGACCACAAGGAGCCTATGGGGTTTCTTTTTCCCTTTCGAAGCAAACATGTCGGCAGTTCACGGATATTTACTGAGTACCGATGCCTCCGCTGCCGCAGGCTCTGGGGATAGAGTGGAAAACAAGACAGATGTAGGCCCTCCCTTCCTGGAATATAAAGTTTGACCAGGTGGGCACATATTCACCAAGTGCTAAGCGTCACGCAAGGGAAAGAAATTGGTGCTGTGACATGCAGGACAGAGAGACCCACCATAGTCCAGGGCAAGGTTTTCCAAACTATCCGTGACAGCTCAGTAACGGGACACGAAATCAACGTAGTGAGTCGCTGTAAGATTTTTCTTAATGTAGTGGAATAGAATGGAATGAAATGGAATGGAATAGAACAATATCAGCATTCATTCCATATAAAAATACACATGCAAGGTTTTTTGAGGTAATGAAAATGTTCTGGAATTAGATAGTGGTGATGATTGCACAACCCTGTGAATATACAAAAGAAGAAACCACTGAATTACACATTTCATTTTTTTTAAAGATTTTATGTATTTGTTTATTTATTTATTTGAGAGAGAGAACGGGAGTGTGCTTGGGTGCGGAGGGACACGGGGGGGGGGCGCAGAGGGACACGGCGGGGTGGGGGGGAGGAGAGGGAGAGAATCTCAAGCAGACTCCCTGCTTATTAGCATGGAGCCTGACACGGGCTTATTCTCCGGACCCTGAGATCATGACCTGAGCTGAAACCAAGAGTCAGTTGCTCAACAGACTGAGCCACCCAGGTGCTCCTATTTATTTTTTTAAGTTTTATTTATTTAAGTCATCTCTACACCCCACATGGGGCTCGAACTCACAATCCCGAGATCAAGAGTTGCATGCTCTTCCAACTTAGCTGGCCAGGTGCCCCTGAATTACACACTTTAAAAAATAAAATGAAATAAAAGCCATACACACATACGTATATATGCTCAGTCATGATGTAAAATGTATTTCTTGTTATAGGTCAAAATATTTTGAAAAACACTGGTTTAGGAGATGAGGGAATGAGGAAAAGGCTTTCTCAAAAGGATGTAGTGAAGCTGAGACCTGGGCCAATAAGTATTTATCCAGGTAAAGAAGAAGGTGGGAAGGGGAGGGAAACCTCCATATGGGTACAAAGGTTCGGAGGTGAGAGAACATTCCAGAAAAGTCCCCTCTGGCTGCAGTCAGGGGAGTGGCCCTTGATGAGGCCAAGACGAAGGGCCACCAGCTGGCCCAATCTAGGTGAAAAAGAAAGGACAGCTAGGTATCAAAAGGTGTGGTGCAGTGTAGTCTAAATACACAGCTCGAGGCTGGAATTCTGTCTCTATCCTTCGCTAGCTGTGTGGCCTCGGACAAGTTTAACCTTGCAGTGACCTCACATGAGTAAAAGGCATAGTGACTAGGCTCATAGGACTGTCTTATGATTAAATTTGTTTCCTTAATTCTAAAATATGTAATTTTACATACACATATACACTTAATGATGTAATTTATCCCCTCCCCTTACAAACACTGCTGCTGGGTTGATTTCTTAAAACTAAAGAGACATGGTCAGCAAAACGAGAACATCAAGTACTAAATCCATGGTTAGGCTAAGTTGGGCAGCTCATTATCAGAGAACAGGGTCTTAGAGAAAGAAAAAAGCTTTGCCCCAACTTCTTTGTGTGGAAGACCTTCCTTTTTAAGTTCTGGAAACCTCGCAACCATTTGAGAGCAGGTCCAGGGCAGGGTGAGTGTGGCATCTGGTGGACAGAAGTGGGGGAGAGCTGGCTGCTGGCCCCGTGGCCTCCTTCCCTAGAGGCCCAGGAGACCCCGTGGTTAGGCCAGCCAGTAGATCACACAGGGGGTCCTGGTCATCATGAAATCCAATTACTGACTTCGCTGCAGAAACCACAAACCAGAGAGACTGTCACTCATTTGAATGAGTTATTTAACCAGCAGAGCATTTTATAAGGGAAGAAGAATGAGAGGAGTTATTTACAGTTTCATTTTTGCTGTTTGGAAAATTTGAAATAAGTAGCAACACTCTTCAGTAGAAAACACTTTCCCTCTTTTTAGTTTAATGGTTGTTTGCTAAATTTAAGAATTCCTGAAACACTGCTGCTGTCTAAGATATTTAAGATAACTACACATTTCTCTGGATCTTTTTATGGGATTATCTTAAGTTGATAACTTGGAGACCTGTCATCCCACCCTTTGGTCACTTAGATCTTTAGGAAACACACTCACATGGAGACATAGCTTGTTCTCTAAGCTTATTAAATTCTGACCAGTGAAAACTGTTCAGTGGGTCTGTCTCCCTGGTGCACCCAGCTGGTAGAGGGAACCAAGTCTTTGTGGAGTGGCTACTGGGCATCTCACGTGCAGACATTCATCTACAAGGATCCATATAGTCCCTTTTCAGGGGAATCGGATTTAGAGATTTGTCGGGTACGAAACCACATTGTCACTTCTGGAAGCTTTGTGCCTCTTACCTTTAGGAAACTGTCTTAAAGAGGCTAATACTGTGTTGACTCAATATTCTCATGTGTCCATATTCTTAACTTGGCTACTCCAAGCTGAAAGAACCAAGTCAGAAATAGCCCTTTAGAACAAACGTGTTTCTGAAAATTAAAACAAAACATTTGGGGGTCCAAGAGTATTTCTTCCCTGTATACTTTTCTTGAAACCCAGCCAAACAGGAAGATGTATTACAGGTACACAAAGTGTGGAATGTCTAATTTTGTACATCTCATGATCAGGACACTCATTTCAGGCTATGATTTTGGAAAAAAAAAACACAGGATAATTCCAATAGATTTTGATTTATAGAAGTTTCACTCTACTTAAAATTGGTGGGGGAGAAATGGCTCAGGAAGAATCTGCAATTAAGAAGCATGACAAATGACAGAGATGGCCAAGTGGTATTCTTTGATATTAGAAAGTAACTGTACTTGAAAATAACTTTATAATTGAATAAGGGTATATTAGGAAAATATGATTCAGAACCAATATTATAGTAATTAGATAAAGGAAGCATAAATGAAATAACTGCAGGAAGAATATTTCCATAGAGATTATAAATGAGATTCTGGTGGAGCAGAAAGGCCTTTAATTGTAATTTAGTGTGCACTATAGAATTATCAGCTCAGTGTGTTACTTCATCATATAAAAGAATATCTGATAATTTTCCCTAATAAGCACATGACAGCTCTTCATATTCCTTCATTATAGCTGATTAAGTGTAAAAACAGTAGATATTCCTTTGTTGGAAGAAGAGTTCAAATCTTTTTAGAAAGACGGCACAAGGCAGTTGCATTTCGATAGCACGTGATCCCAAAAGGCTATTATTTCTGGAGTCCGGGGAATTGTAAGTGGCGCTTTAGAGAACTCTTCATTTGAGTTTCTTTTGTCCTTCACTGTGCATTCTCCCCCATCTTCCCCATGAAACCTTCTATAGAGCCACACCCTCTTGTATTTCTGGCTGTGCCTTACGATCTCTACTGTATCCCGCAAAAGAAAGCCGCGGTAACAGGGAGTTTCTGCCACTGGGAGAGCCCTTTGGTGCTTCTGACAACTCTTAAAGCATAGGGACACAGTCTCTTCCCGGGCCGCCCAAGCTGCCAGTTATCACTGACCCAGTGGGAGTCTAGAACAGCTGGCCATTGCACTGTCACAGCCCCAGAGGTGAGGACAGAATCTAACTTGAGGCAAAAGACCTTCTCCCCTTCTCCTTCCCCTTCCCTTCCCCAGTCAGCTGGCTCTGCTCTGCCCTGCATCATCCTTCAGTCCCAGAGTTCTTTTTTTTTTTTTTTTTTTTTTTTTTTTTTTTTTTTTTTTTTGAGAGAGGCATGGGGAGAGAGAGAGAGAATCCCAGGTAGGCTCACAGCCAACACAGAGCACATCACAGGCTCGATCTCACAACCCTGAGATCACAACCTGAGCCAAAATCAAGAGTCAGTTGCTCAAGTGACTGAGCCACCCAGGCTTCCTAAGTCCCAGAGTTCTTATGAATACACAGCCCTGGTGAGAAAGAAGAGGATTGCTCATAGCTCTGTAGGCTGGAGGCTCCAGGATTTTGTCCTTACTGCCCTGATGATGGATGGTGGATCCTACACCCAAGCCAGCAGCAGAGTGTTGGAAGGATATCAGTTTCTTCAGGATGCTAAAAAAAACCACTTAAAGTAATGGCTGAATTATTTGCTTCTTTTGCTCCAGTCTGGCCACCAAGAAACGAAGAAGGGGTCTTGATGTATCAATACACCATACTAGATTCTCTCTTTTTTTTTTAAGATTTTATTTATTCATTCGACAGAGATAGAGACAGCCAGAGAGAGAGGGAACACAAGCAGGGGGAGTGGGAGAGGAAGAAGCAGGCTCATAGCGGAAGAGCCTGATGTGGGGCTCGATCCCATAACGCCAGGATCACGCCCTGAGCCGAAGGCAGACGCTTAACCGCTGTGCCACCCAGGCGCCCCCAGACTAGATTCTCTTTATGGTGTTCTCTCCTTTAGCCCTCAGAGTAGCCCAGGAAGAAAGAGCTTCCCAGCCCTGCGTTATAGATGGGAAATCTGGGCTCAGAGATAAGCGATAACCCAAGTCGGGTCATTCAGCTGGGCCCGTGATAGGACAGCCAACATACAAAACCATGGTGTTCCCATCTTTAGGAGCTTTTAAAACGTACTTCCTGGGCTAGTCCTGGGTCAGGAGACAATGGAATGGAAAGCCAAAGTGAGTAAAGGGATTAAGAACTACAAAGTGGAAACCACGAACTCAGGCATGACTACAGCACCCATTCCTGCCAGGTATTTGACAAGATAAAGGACTCCTTATTGTGCTTCTTTGCTTTTCGGGGTTTTTTTGGCTTCATATGTGAAATGGAAATAATGCAAACAGATTCACAAAAAGCCTTCTTCCTTCTCAAAGAGGGGTGGTACACAGTGCAAGCAGAAAAGCTTTTGAGCAACTCTGGTATTCACATCACATAAGGTGCTATGGCCGGGCAAAGTCAGACAGTCTGACCTTGGGGATAAGGTGTTTGAAACTGGCTAATGAGGCATGCCATAAGCACTGAGAAAAAAAAGCAAAAGCGGCAACCCCCTAAGAATTGAAATTAATATCCACAGCAGCAAAGCATGGTAGACTGAGTCATTCTCACAGGGTCAAATTAGACCTTGATGTTACGTCTCCACAGTCATCCTGAGGCTTGGCACATACATGGCTGGAGCTCAGTACAGATGTTTGAATGGGCAAATGAATGAACTTAGGAACACACAGATTCATTCCTTAAAGTTTGTCAGTTCGGTCTCCTAATAGAAAAACGTTTTAGAGGGCTCTGGATGTCCTGAAGTAAAACAAAGCAAATTGCTCAATTAAGCATAAGCGTGCCTGTGGTCCTTTTCCTCTAGTAATTAGCCCCTTCCCAAATGACTGTACTCTTCCCAAAGAAAGACATTCAATCAAGTTGTCAATGTTAATTAGTCTAATTGAAGGCAAGCTTTTACCCTAAGATCGTTTGATCGATCAGTAGATATCAATCAATACATAGACAGACACATCTGTGTATTTATACATATTTAATAAGCTCTTCTTTATTTAGCCTGCCTGGGGAACAAGGAATATTTCTAATTAGTCAAGTATTCTAGTTAATAAAGAAAGAGTTGACACATGGGGATTGTCATCTTTTAAGAAATTGGGCTGTGGTCATACGCATTTAAATCCTGAAACATTGGTCATCATCCTTGATGATGTAAAAGTTGCCTGAGCACCCTTTCATGTCACAATCCACGGCAGAACATGACTGTCATTTCTCATCGTACCGTGGAACATGATGCCGTTGGTAAGAGATTGCTACTTGGTCAAGTTTCAGCTATTTACCAATTGGATAGAGAGAGCGTGTTAATCGTCGGCCTTGCTCCCAAAAGGATTTAAGATAGTAACGGTTATGATGATTACTTTACCAGCTTGCGGACTTCACTGTTGTTCCTTCCAGGAAGATCTCTAACACTTGGCTCAGCACTGGCTGGTTCACAATGACAATTGCCCTGGAGCTCTGTGACAGGATCAATGTTTATGGCATGGTGCCCCCAGACTTCTGCAGGTAGGATTTATTCTGCAAGTGTAATTCATCAGCAGTGTCGTGCAGGGTTTATAAATATCTGATTCCAAATATCAACCATGAAACATGTCTAACTGTCTTCTCGAAGCAATTAATTAACACGTCCCAAGTTCTGGTTCTAGAAACAACAAACAGCATTTAATTATGTGATATAAAATATTGAAAGTTTTTGTTTGTACTGCTGGAGAATTAATCCATCTTGTGGGCTTCATTTATCCTCTGAATATTTATCAACCAAAAGTAATGCAATAATTGGCATAATATTAATGATGAGCAAGCATTAAGGGATATTAGTTTTATTCTCATTTGAAAGGAATGTGGTAATTTTTAATGAATTAAAGAGGGCAATTTCTTTGACGGTAAGGCCTGTTTTCTAAAATTAAAATATTGCTCTGAGCCTCTTTTCCTCGCCACATCAGTAGCCGTGGTTTGTGCTTCTAAGGCCAAAAGCACAGACGTAATTATTTTGATGTACCACTTAAAGGGAACGTACACACGTCTCTGCTGCTCCTTAAGTTCCCTCCTGGCATGTGCCGGGCCAGCGTTGGGTGTGAGCCCACGGACACACTGGGAAAACCTCAGGGCCTGATTTGTGGAAGCCTGATTGAAAATTCACCCGTGATTGAAAGTAGCGATGCCAGTTCATTCAGAAAGTGTCCTACTTTTCGGGAATGCCTGATGACCTGCGTATGGCCTTCATCCTAATCTTCAAATGGCGAAACCTAGGGTGGGGGCATTTTGAACTTGCTCATTAAAATGTATGCTTGCTTATACCTTCGTGTGTTTGAAACCTGACAACTTCTTGAAGGCCACGGGCCTTTTACACAAAATCTGCAGTTCGGAGGTTGGATGCAGGGACGACAGGTCTTAATCATGCTGATTTACCACTTTGCCACTTTTCGCCCACTCTGTTAAGCCCACAGACCCAACACAGCAGCAGTACCAGTTTGTATGTGAGAGTCAGGGCCCAGAGGAGAAGGTTGGACAGACGAGGCCTTTGACAGTCACCTAGACTCACTGGTCCCCAGGAGGGACGTGATGTGCAAGGAGGGCTGTGCATTCTGGAGTCAGACTGCACGGGTTCAGAGCCCGGCCGGGCCACGTCCTGACCGAGTGTGACCTCAAGCTAGTTGTTCAGTCTCTCTGTGGCTCGGCTTCCTCCTCATTAGAAGTGGACGTGATGATACTAATAAGACTCGGCCATGGGTTGTCGGTGGATTAAATAAGTTAATACACATAAAGTGCTTGGAACAGCACCTCGTACGTGGCAAGAGTTAGCTTGCATCCCCCCCCCCCCAGTCCCTCGTCACTTAACTCACTGGCCTTGTTTCCTTATTTAGCAATCCATGTGCAGAAAGGAGGTGGGGTAGTCTTAAGAAAAAGCAAACTGTCTCCTCAACCCGACAGGCTAACAAAGGCAGTGGGAGCAGGGGCTTATGGGCACGCCAAGAGCCGTCAAGGTTGATAGCTATGTGGCAGGTCTAATTATGTAATATTGCCATTAGGACACCGGAGAGAAAGAGCATGAATAAATTGAAATGTTAATGACTTAGAGTGTTCAAGGAAATATTCCATTTATTATGGAAAACAAATGAAAGGCAAGTTAACCTGTCATTTCTCTTACTCTGAGTTAGTTCATCACGACTTCACATCCGTAGGAGGGAAACAGCTTTGGGAATGGCGCTAACGAGGGAGTCCAGAGACTGCTGGCGTACCTTATGTTGCCACTGGCTCAGGCGCTCTGTTCCCCAGCCACCATCCCGAAGGTTCCACGGTTGCTCTCACAGCATGCTTTCTCCAAGAACTCCTCAGGAGGGTCCCTGTTCTCTGCGGGCTGTCAGAGCAAGTGGAGAAGTGTGCCGGGTGTCGTGCGGCAGACGCATTTAGGCTGGAGAGAGCATCTGTTCAGGGAGCCTAAGAAGGAAAGAACCAGGAGTGGCACACACTGACTCCCAACTTCCTTTAATCTTTGTTTCCAGGACAGGTTAGCTGAACCACCCAGTTAGAAACCGGGTGACCTTGAGCCTTGCTTCCCTCATCTGCAAGATGATAATAAGAAAACAGTCAGAAAAGCAAGCCGGTCATGGTGAGGATTGAATGAGATCATGGATGGTAGACTGTCTGACACAGTGTCCCACACACAGTCAGTCCTCAGGAAAGACTATTAGTATTATGAATATTACTAATACATGAATATGATATTATAAGACATATAAAATAGTTATTAATGTCTTCCTAAGTACTTGAGAGTTGCTCCAAAAGGTACCAAGAACTTCTGGGGTTCAAAGAATAGGACAAGCTCTTGCTTTCTAGAAACTCACAGTAAGCCTTATCCACATGAAAATGTAATGAACACAGCACAGCCTCTTGGAGTCAAATGGCACTCGAAAACAGAATCTACCACCAGAGAATGAAAAA
Organism: Ursus maritimus; assembly: GCF_017311325.1. Lineage (NCBI taxonomy): Eukaryota > Metazoa > Chordata > Mammalia > Carnivora > Ursidae > Ursus > Ursus maritimus. Next base: position 40,954,492 of record NW_024423564.1, on the reverse strand, counting down.
GCAACTTGTAAGCCAGTCCCGCTACTTGTCTAGCCTTCCCCCTTTTGTTTTTATTTTGGAAGAAGTTGAGAACTATAAGGGCCAAGCAGGGTCCATGTGTCCTGAACTCCAGGACTTAAGGAGGTAAGATATCACCAAGACCCGAAAATGGTGGGGAAGGTTCTGGGAGGTGGCAGAGCTCAGGCTGGTTGAGTCTGCCAGAATATAAACTCTCCAGGGCCCGCGATTTCCATGTGTTTGGTTCACTGTCGGAGGTCTGGTACACAGGACCACAGATGTTTATCATCCTCGTCTACAGCAGATGCTTCGTAAATAGCAAGTCCCCTACTCTCCCCTTAGTGCTATAATGAAAGGGTGTTCACATGGGTGACAAAATAATCATTTCTGCTTCTCAGAAGCTATGTGACTTTGAGAAATTTATTTGACTTTATTGACCTTAGTCATATTGGGCAAGTTACTTACTATTTCTAAAGCTTTCGCTTCCGTATCTGTAAGATGGTGAAGACAAGAGCACTTACCTGAAGGGTTTATATGATAATCTGACAAGATAACAGATGAGAAAGCCTTGGCACACCCCTGATGTATATTAAGCACGTACAGATTTATCAGGTCAAGGGACGCGCTCATCTGCAAGTGTGGATGCCCGTTAGCACATTTTAAGGAGATGTCCAGTGAGCACGAACAAATTACGGCCAGGTGGTGAGGAGAGCCTGGTTGCTAGAAAGGGAAGGACATGCGTGGCCTCCTGTATGAACGGGATGCTACTTTTCTTCCCCAGCTGCCCGAGGCCTCCAGCTCCTACAGGACATCACATGGGGTGGCTCGAGTGAACCTGTCCATTCTGTTGCTTCCTTAATGCCCGCAGTTTCTCACTGGACTGAAGAGTTAGGCACATGGGGCCAGAATTCAGCCGGCAAAAAGAGAGCCGACTACTGATTTTTGGTAAATTAACTTTTTCAGACTTTAAGACGCAACTAGTACCCTCAAAAGGAGTTATTTGCTAGATGAACCACAGAGACTTCATTCACTCAACTGAACTCGTGCTGGGTACGGAGGACGTAATCAGAGGTGAATAAGACAGGGTCTCTGCCTTCAGTCTCCCGAGTGTCACTTGGACACAGTTCAGTCAAAAGGGACAGAAGGCTCAGAAGGTGCCTGTGGGAGAAAACCTGTCTGCCTCTCCGTCACATCCGACCCGGAGCTTTACTCAAACATCCACCTCTGCTTTTCTGCCAGACTTGGAGGGGTCCTCGCGTTGCTCTGACCCTACCAGGGGGAACAGGGGCAAGGAGCCAAGACAGAGCGAAGATTGGGCCCTCCCATCCGCACTCCATCAGGAGCAGACCCACTTCTATTTGTTTTACAGCGGGCTCTTCTCCACCACAAGATTGCGCGGCAAGCAAGAACTCGGACGACCTCTGGTGTAAGCTACAGTCCTGCTGCTCTCCAGTCTGAGTCAGTCGTCACACACCTTTCCGATCTAACCGTTGCCTTCTTATTGCTGGGGAAACCAAGGCACAGAGAGAACAAACCCTGGGCTACTTCTGCAGTCATCTCTGTCCGCCTAAGGTGGCAGTGACCCAAAGGGAATGTCAACCGCTATATGCATGGGATGACAGAGGGGACAGAGGAGGCAAGGGAGTAGGGGACTAAATATACCGTGGGGGAGCAAACAGCTAAGCAATCCGCGAGTGACCGGTTCCCAAGGGAAGGGTGGATAGGTTCGCCCCGCAAGCCTAGAGCTCCCACTTTCCATCCAGCTCTCCTGGAGGTCTGGCCTCCCTGCCCCTCCACCCAAAGGGCTGAGTTACTTCCAGGAGTCACTCTTTGGCAAGAAAACTTCTAGCAGCCCCTAAACTATTAAGCACATGGACTCCTCAGGAAGAACAACAGCCCCACATTCATATTTAAAACCACAGATGGGAGCAGCGGACATATAAATGGCCATGCAGGCAGGCGATGGACGCGGTCCTCAAAACCTGGCCGAATCTAACAGAGTCAAAGTCACCTGACTAGCACGAAACGCTGTCCTCTGTAGTTTGGTGCCGGGGTAGCTCCTGCCTGCTTTCCCCAACTCTGGTCTTTCTCTTTCCTCTCCGGACACCACAGAGCTGCTGGATAAACCACATCTGAGTCTGTCGGCTCAACGCCTCAGGAGCTCCCCAAAGCTTTTAGGACCGAGTTCCCACCTCCTCGCCTGGCACACAGCCCTCCAGACCCGGCTTCTGCATCTGCTCTAGTCTCCTCTTCCCCTCACACAGACTTCTTTTTGCCATAGGGAAAACTTATAAAGGAACTCGCCCTGTAACATCTGGCCTTTTGCCCCCGGCTTGGAATTTCCATCCCCTTCCTTCCTAATCCAGCTGATCACTGCTCATTCTTTACAATAATATTAATGGCTAATATTTGTCTGGACATGCCACACACTGGCCCTGCCCTTAGTATGAATACATGCACCATTTCATCGAAGCTCTATGATAATCCCATGAGATAAACATTATTCTCATCATCATTTCACATGTGAAGCTTAAAGACCTGAAACAGCCGCCCAGGGTCACAGAGCAGGGAAGTGACAGAGCTAGTGGTCTCCAGGACCTCACTCCACGGTCTCACATGCAGCAGGCCCTCCTCCTACAAGCTTTCCCTCATCTCCTATCTGAGTCAGACCCTACCTGTGCCCCACTGGACCCTCTGCCAACCCCTCCCCTCCCCCACCTCACAGATGGATTTGTGCAGATCCTTTATTTGCCTGTAATCTAGTCAAGAGGAGGGGCAGTACTCAGGCCACATCTGTGTCTTTAGTACCTGTTATTGTGTCTGGCACATAGTATGTAGTCAGTATTGATTGACCCATTGAATAAAGGAAAACCCTCCTTTCCTTGGTAGTGTTTAAGAAACATGGAACACTACATCAAAAACTAATGATGTACTGTATGGTGACTAACATAACATAATAATAAAAATAAAATAAAATAATAAAATAAAAAATAAAGTGTAAGTACTTTCTCATTAAAAAAAAAAAAAAAGAAAGAAACTGATTCTATATTTATCCCAAGCAGATTCAAATCTCAAGGGTTCTAGGAAGACAGTGGCAGCCACCTGTTTTGTCTTTCTCAGCTCGAGCGAGCACTGGGTCTTCACAGACGGGCTCGGGCATCAGGCAATTAGTCTCCATCCTGCCTCTATCACTGGACTCCAGGCTCATCAGTATTCTGAAAGCCGGAGGAAATTAATGCCACATTGCACCAGAGACAGCCTCAAAATATATTATTGTGTGGACAGTAGACCCTTAAGTCATGCCATGTCCATACAGGAAGCCAAATCCATTCTCTCTAGATGGACTATAAATTGCAATGAAAAAAATCTGTTATCATTGCCTTCCAAACTAAGTTATGGTGAGTATTTTTAATCTCATTTTCCACTGTAAATTATTTGTGATAATAATGGGCCAAGCATTTAAATTCTACCTAATAATCATATTTCTGGTCATACTTAACACATTACCAAGTTTACAACTCTCTGTCACCCATCATTTCTTGAGTATTAATTAGCAGAGTAATGACTCAGAGTGATCACTGTCATGGAACTAAATTAATATCCCATCCATAATGTGAAGGACATCTCAAAGGTATCGTGAATATCAGAGAGTTGATTCTGCTAGAATTATTAGCTAGCGAACATTAATGAAGCTGCCAGCATAACAGGGAAAGTTCCTAGTTGGCGACAGTCCACCGTGTAGAATCAGATGCTTACAGAGGACAGGTAGGGAATGGTAATGCACCCAGGAGCTTCCCATTTTATGAAGTAGACTTCAAATATATTATTGTATTTTTTCCCAGACACTTCTCTTGGCCATGACTTCCTTCCTCCATCTTTGCCATAATCTGACCCACTCTTAGCGGTCCTGGGGTGTTTTCATCACCTTCCTCTCCTGTCGGTACCATTGATCAAGAGATCTTGTAACACCACCGGGGTTGCCTGAGTCATGGACGGTGAGTGGCGGGGTTCAGATGACTCACTCCAGCTCTTTGCCCCATAGAGGGTGGACAGCTGCAGGCCCTTGGTGCTGTCTGTCCCAGAGTCACCAGCATGAGTCTACTGGCTTCCAAGGTGTACAGCTGTTTTACTTCCAAAAGAAGCTATAGAAATCGAGGCGACAGAGTAAAGGTGACTCAGCAGGTCCCACCAGGCTGAAGCAGAGGTGTAGGAAGGACTGCTCTAGGAACATTTTCTTCTGAATACTACAGAGTATCCCCAAAGGCCCCCAGTGCAACCCAATTTCAGAACACCGTAGACACTTGACGGCTGCTGATTCAGCTCTATTCCTCAAGCATTTCCTGACTACCTACTAGATGCTGGGTACCATGCCAAGAACAGAAGCGTGTTTAGAGAGTGAGAGCTCTAGAGAGAGGCAAAGCCACCATTCCTTTCCTGGGACATCTGTAGCCTTGCGTATAGTTCAGCCCCAACTAAAGGATCAGGGTCAACCCAGATCATATCCAGAACTGGAAGGATTCTTCCACGCTTGTAACGTTATGCTTCTCCCAGTTGTGCAGCTAAGCTTTAGGGGATTCACAAATGGAACATGACAAACTCCTGTTACCATTAATATTAGTGAGTACAGTTGTCAATGAGCCCAAGCCCTCTGCTGCTTGCACCGACTGGCTGCACAGTGTCCACCGAGCACGGGGCGCCTCTGTCTGCAGGTGCTCGGGAGAACGCAGCAAGGACAGAGTGGTTCCAAACCAGGTTCCAGCAGGGGCCACTGGTGCAGAAACCCACCTGGTAGAGCAGAAGTTTTTCCAAGATACAGAGCTTCGCTCTTAGGAGTACCGCTTTGGTCCAAATCTGAGCCCTGAAACTTCTTCCATTTTTCTATGCGTGAGTTTTGTCATCTGTAAAATAGGGGTAAGCACGGTACCTCTGTCATGGGGGCCTTGTGAGGATTCAGTCATGTCGTGCTGGGGGCTCCATTTGGGGCTGGAAGGGTGAATGAAGTCCAGCAGCCGGGACGGTCCACGAGTGAGGCTGCGTGCTTACAGCCAGGCGCTGGACTCCACCCGCCTGCCGGCTGCTCACCGATCAGACGGAGCAGGGAGACTGACCTTACGCTCCCTCGCTCCCCTGACCAGGACGTGATAGAGCTAACGGGAGTGAAGCCCGAGAGCTGAGCAGGTACTGAACGAAATCACCCGCCTCTGACCTGGCTGTATATTAGAATCTCCTAAGGCGCTTTTCAACATTAACATGTTTTTGTAATTTTCTGTTTTGAAAAAGTTTTAAACTTACCCCAAAAAAGTTACAAAAATAGCGCAGAGGATTCCTGTACGCCCTTCACCCAGCTTCCCCTGATGTTAGCATTCTGCATGATTATGATCCCATGGTCAAAACTAAGAAATTAACACCAGTACGAAACTCTTACCCAAATGACAGACTCTATTCAGATTTCACCAGTTTTCCTACTGATGTCCCTGATCTCCTCCAGGACCTACTCCAGGATCTCTTTGTGTTAACTTACCCCAGCTTTCCGTCTCCTCCTGTCAGTAACCATTCTTAGCCTCTCCTTATGTTTCACAGCGTTAAAGAAATCTGGTCGATACTGGGGAGGTCCCTCACTTTGAATTTTTTTTTTTTTTATTATGTTTTGTTAGTCACCATACAGTACATCGTTAGTTTTTGATGTAGTGTTCCATGATTCATTGTTTGTGTATAACACCCAGTGCTCCATGCAATACATGCCCTCTTTACCCTTCACTGGGCTAGCCCATCCCCCCACCCCCCTCCCCTCTAAGACCCTCAGTTTGTTTCCCAGAGTCCATAGTCTCTCGTGGTTCATCTCCCGCTCTGATTTCCCCCCCTTCATTTTTCCCTTCCTTCTCTTAATGTCCTCCCTGCTATTCCTTATGTTCCACATGTACGTGAAACCATATGATAATTGTCTTTCTCTGCCTTATTTCACTTAGCATAATCCCCTCCAGTTCCATCCATGTCGATGCAAATGGTGGGTGTTCATCCTTTCTGATGGCTGTGTAATATTCCATTGTGTATATGGGCCACATCTTCTTTATCCATTTGTCTGTAGGGCATCTCAGCTTCTTCCGCAATATGGCTATTGTGGACATTTCTGCTATGAACATTGGGGTGCGTGTGCCTCTTCTTTTCACTACATCTGTATCTTTGGGGTAAATACCTAGTAATGCAATTGCTAGGTTGTAGGGTAGCTCTATGAGGAAACTCCATACTGTTTTTTCAGAGTGGCTGCACCAGCTTGCATTCCCACTAACAGTGTAAGAGGGTTCCCCTTTCTCCACATCCTCACCAACATTTGTTGTTTCCTGTTTTGTTAATTTTTGCCTAACTGGTGTAAGGTGGTATCTCACTGTGGTTTTGATTTGTATTTCCCTGATGGCTAGTGATGTTGAGCATTTTTTCATGTGCCTGTTAGCCATTTGTATGTGGATTTGTGTGATGTTTTCTCATGATCGGACTGAAGCTATGAATTCCTGGGGAGGGTACTACAGAAGCAGTAAGCCCTTCCCAGCATCCCACGTCAACAGACACATGATGTCAAATGTCTTATTACTGGCAATGTTAACCTTGATCGCTTCACTAAGGTGGTATCTGCTGGGTTACTCACCGAGAAGTTATTATTTTTTCCTTTGTCATTAATAAATATCTTGGGGGAGATACTTCATTCAAATAACCTATTTCTCTTCATCTTTTTCCCCCCTAATGTTTCATTCATCAGCGCACCTTGCCGGCAACAGTTATAAGGCTGTTTTAATAGTAATTCCTCTAGTCCCTCATTCTCTCTGGATTTATTAATTGGAATTCTTCTGTAAGGAAATGCCATTTCTTCTTCCTCATTTATTTATAGATTCAGTTATTTATTGAAATCATCATGGACTCATGTATATTTCTTTTATTTTATGGGTTTTATAATCCAATACTACCATTATTTATTTTGATACGCAAACCGAAGGCCCTTTTTAAAATAGCCATGCCTGGGACCCTCTCCAAATCAATTAAACCCGAATCTGTGGAGGTGGAACACAGGCAATGCTGTTTCTTTAAAGCTCCCTGTGTGCACTGAATGTTTGTTCTTTCCCTCCTCCCCCCACCCCACTCTGCTTCCTCTGTAAGGAAACAAAAATCCTTCGGCCCATCATTTTGCAGGATTTATTCCTGAGGTGGCCCTTGGGGTGCTGATGACAGGCTGCAGCCCCCTGTGCTCCTGGCTCTGCGATGATCTCTGCCCCGCCCCCGCCCCCACACCTCCACTGCCTCAGCTTCTCCTGGCCCCGGAACAGAAACTTCGGTGCCAGAAACCTCCTCTACAACGGTAGCCTCCTGATGTGGAAACTCTGCTGATATTTATTGCTGTTGGGTCAGGTGAAGGAAGAAAAAGCTACGGCAGCCTTTAGAAAGTCAGGTTTGAGAAAAGACCTAAGGAGTTATGACCTTACGCTGGGAAGGGCCTCCTGAACAGAGCAGTGGATTACAGAGGATGGCAGCCTGTTCCTGCTGGTGGGTGGGCTCTGCTTTCTCAAGGCCCACAAAGCCCTCCTTGGCCATTTGGGCAGAGTTTTAAAGTGTGGAAACAACCCCAGTTATTTGGACCCTTTTGAAATCATAACAATTAAATGTGTAAATTTAATTCTCCCTTTAGAGGATCAATAGGGAGCCAGATAAGTTTTCATTCCAAGAGATGGTCTTCCTGAATAAGGAAATTGATCTTACAGCATCCTTTAGCTGGTTTCCAATTTCTCTGTATTCCTAGGTGCCAATTCAATCTCATGATATTTTTAGAAGCTTAATTGTTTCTTTAATCAGATTGATGCCAGTAATAAGTTCAAAGTGTAGATAAATCAGATTTAAAACCTGATTTATATTGGAATAAAAGCTTAACCCCCAGGTATACCATGCCGCAGTGAATTTGGCATGGTTCCCCAAATTATGCCATATGAATCCGGGGACATTTTTCTCACAAATTTCTATCTTTTCTTATTTATTCTTTTCTTCATGGTGGTCAGTTCCAACTTGAATTCTTCCTAGAATGTATTTTCTGTATTGAAAATACCCTCTATTAAAATTTTAACGGGATTCCAATTTCTGGAGTAGGTAAAGAAGTGAAATCTTTAATAACTAGATAGGATTGGATCTGTTGTTACACTGCAGAACACAGAGATACTTCCGAGACAAGCATGATAGAGATACAAAGTATTAATTCCGCATAGCATCCAACCCAGGATGAGAAACGTTTAAATGCTGCATGACAAAAATAAATCTCTCTTCCTGGAAGAACTTTAACCTCAGAGGAGAGGCAGCTCAAAAGGTTTATTGTTGTCAGAGCCACAAACTTGACACCCCTCTTGATAAAAGACTTCGATCCCTGACCTCAGTAAAGCTGCTAGTCTAGAAGCTATTTGTGTATTGATCTCCTCTGAAGAAAACAAATAGGTATCCAGCCAGATGAACATCCCTGGGAGACAAAGTTACTGTACTTGGAGTAGAGCCCGAGTGACCGGAGTGGGGACCCCAGGGCACCGGGCATGGAAAGGTGATATGCCTTTTAAGAGCAGCACTAACTAAGCTCTACATCCAAACCAGTTGGTGAGTGTAGCTCGGGACAGGAGGGTTTAGCTGCTGGGATACCTCGACTAATCATCTAGACTTCCAGACTGAAGAGTGGAGTGGACTGGACCAGAATGGAAACCAGTCTGAGACCAGGACTCTTTGGGGGTTAGATATTTTAGTAACCCTACAACAGGGCACCCAACTGCCTCAACATGTTAATCCTTTGCACAGTAGCTTGAGGAAATGAGCCAGTGTTTCTCACTTGAAGTAGGGAGAGAGAAACAGAAAAAACGCTGCGGCTATCAGGCTATAATGCAAGGATTTGAGGACCTGGAATTTCTGGAATTAGACACTCTGGATTTGAGTACGTCGTCTACCTAGGGCAACAAGAAGAAAACGGTGGCGTCGTGTTTGCTATCTTCGTTCCGTGGGATCAAACCAGGATCATCAGCTTTCCGTGTTGGAGGAGAAATTGTCTTTAGAGGTTTGCTATTTAGCTGCTAACTCCATATAAAATTTCTTTCAACAACAGAAATTCAAAAACTATTTATTGAGCACCTACTAGGAACAAGACAAAGGCCTGCCCTCATGAACAGACAATAAAGAAGTAAACAACAGGGATTAATGCTGTGAGGAAAATAAACCTGACTGAGAGAGAGAGCAAAGGGACAGGTGTCAGGTAAAGCCTCTCTGAAGAGGACACACTGAAGTCAGTATCCAACGATGAGAAGTGAACTGGTTAGGAGTGTGTTATAACCAAGGGACTGCCTTCACGTGCCAAGGCCTGAAGGTCAAGCTTGACCAGAAAGGTCAGTATGGCTGGAGCACAGCGGGCAAGGCTGGGTTAGAGGAAGACTCTGGAGAGAACCGACTCATGTAACACCCATTAAGCCATGCTCTTGTTATAATTAGAAGCCTCTGGAGGATTTGGAGGGGTGGGGATGGGGAGGCAGGTGTGATGTTTTTGTTTTGTAAATATCTTTGTACCTGCTTACAGGTAGTCGGGTCTTAGTAATATGTAAGTTTCTAAAGTCCAAACACCCGCAGTCCCATATACCTTTTTAATCTCTCTCTTGGAAAATGATGCTCAGTGCATTTATTTCACCACCTCAAAACCTTTCCACTTGCTTATCATGTGCACTTCAGAAAAACCCTTCGTTGCAATTTATTTAACTTGGAAATATGCGTTGTGCTCCTCAGCTTGATCAGTCAAAGGAATTTTTTTCCCCTTTACTCAATCATCTCATTTTCCTCCTACAGGGATCCCAATCACCCTTCAGTACCTTATCACTATTATGAACCGTTTGGACCTGATGAATGTACCATGTACCTCTCCCACGAGCGAGGACGGAAGGGCAGTCATCACCGCTTCATCACAGAGAAACGCGTCTTTAAGAACTGGGCACGGACATTCAACATTCACTTTTTTCAACCAGACTGGAAACCAGAATCACTTGCTCTAAAGCCTCCTGAGAATAAACCTGTGTTCTGAGCAATGAGGGTGCCAGACCAAAATCCCAGGTACCTACCGTATTAGACGCCAGGGCACTGAACTTCTGGAGCCACCAGACGCAAAAGAGGGACAGAATAGGGAGCAGGAAACTCCTCAATCAGCAACATGTACAGATGCCTCGGAGGCATGACGACCAAGCAGTGCAGTTGGTTTGTAAGGAGAAAATTCCAGAATTAATACGTCCTCATGAGTGTCATCCCTTGCAACAGGGGTTACCGTAGGAGCTAAACACCCATGTCAATAATGCTGCCGTGGCTAAAGAACATTCTGGATCTCTTTAAGTATTGCCTTCAAAACCGAAACACGAGCAACTCAACAATGTTAGTTGTGTTCCTTTGTAGAAATGCCACATCGAAAGACGTTTTTCTACCAAGTTGTATCCTAACCTGATCTATAACCTTTGTCATCTGTTGGGCTCTGTATGTGTGATTTGTAAAAAACAGTCTGAAAGTATGGACATGATTTCTGAAGAGCACATCTCCACTGACTTTCATAAAGCAAATGCCCAGTATTTATTTATTAAGAGTTTTTTAGTGTACTCTAGGCCAGTATTTTTATAGATTATGATTACGTGGTAATTTATCCTTCTTAATTCTAACCCTGAATGGTAGTTGGAAGACACCTAGAATGGGGCTGGTGAGTGACTGGGTTCGCGATGCTCATTGTTAGCGTGTGGTTGTCTTGGAAATGTCACATTGCGTTTTTTGAACCCTTAGGCTTCAAGAAGAGCTATGACATTTTCTAACGTAAAGAAATGCTCCATGTGACAAAACTGGAAACCAAAAACTGTGTTATTACAACAGAAAGATACTAACAAAAGAAACTTGAAGATAGTTGTCTGTACTAATAGTTGGTGTAGGTTACTTGGCATAAACCCTAGTTTCCTCGTCTGAGAATGATGTCCTTGTGCCAGATGACAGTATAAGTTTCCTTCCAAATCTAAAATTCTGTAAGCCTCTCATTGACCCATTTGAGGACTTTGCACTTGGAATGCTGGGGTTTCTGCAGTAGCAAAAGCCTGATTCTAGGGGGTCTTTTTATTCCCCTACTATCTATCTCCTTCTGTGGTTAAAAACATAATTTCCTCACCAGTCTCCATTGGCTACAGCCTACCCCCTGCTTTTCTGGTGTTTCTTGCACCCAAAGAGGGGCAGGGGGAGGCCAAAAAAAAGGTAAGAAAGAGAGGGAGAACCTCTGTGGTGTTCCCTGGCTACAGGAGCAAGGAACAGCCCTTCTCTCAGTCTGTGAGAAGAGAACACAAGGAAATTCCCTATCGTACAACTCACTTATCCTGTGAACTTTCAGACTCACTCATTGCCAAGTCTTACATTATAGTCACAGCCATTCCCTGGTCTGGAGGAGTATGAAGGACTTACTTTATTCAGAGCCAAGATAGCAGTATGAAGGACCTTCAATTAAGCCAGTGATGTTCTTCAAATATAGTCTTTTTAAAAATATACCAGTGTTTTTTCTCCAAATGACTTAGAAGGCATGTGTTTTTCCAATGCCGAATTCAAAGGCACCAGCAAGTATGACGTATGGAGACCGACATTGTTTTACAGAACATGACCTGACCTGTGATTTAAGAAGGTTTTTCACATTGCCGCTTCCTTTCCCTTTCCTCAGTTAGTACTAAGATTCCATTCCCTTGCACTAATTAGTACTACTAATTATGTAGGGTACTGTGGTTGGGGTGCAAACGCAGTCTGGATGTTTATATGACAGAAACAAAGTTGGGATTATTGTGGTGTGGCTTGAGCTGCTAAAAGCCAGTACAACTGAAATGTATGTGTTCTTTAAACTTCCTCATAGTTTTTAAAGAGACTGTAGAATTTTATTCCAGCACAATCTCTTCTGCAGCATGGACTCTGGACACACAATGCTTTGTGAACATATGAAAAAGAACATGAATTTCATGTGATTGATTTATAGGGCACTTTACCATCACTTGAAGACATTATGTTTTTCAGATGTAAGTAGCTCCTTTAACAAGTTTTATTTTTATGGAAAAGCATACTTTGGACATGCAAAAATGTAGCTGTATTACCTAATCTAATAATATCTCAAATGCCTGGGTTATCTCTAGGTTTTAGGATTTGTTTTTTGGTTTTTTTTTTGTTTTTTTAAAAAGATCATATGATAACTCCATCTTTTTTGTAACGTCTTCCCCCCTCCCAAATACTCAAAAGAGTGTAAAGCAACCAAATCTGAAATCCCTGGCTTCATTGGGAAATAGTTTAAATCTAAATGTAGCTAAGATATGGGAGTATGGGAATTTATATTTTTAAAAATATGGTATAAATAGGTATAAGACTGATCACTTGGGCAGCGGTTTTTATTATACCATTTCAAGAAAATGCCTGGAATTCTGATAGATTGTGCCGACGGAGCTGGTTGTGGGCAATTGAATTCTTATCTTGCTACTATCATTTCCTGACTCTCGGTCTCAACACCATTCAACACCATTAAACATCAACTCTGATATAAAAGATAACGACAGAACCATGTTTACAGACCTCAGTGATTTCAATATCCAATTGTGTTGGGAGCCTTAGTCATACTCGTTATGTTATACACCTTTTTCTTCTTTCCCAGCTGTGTCATCAGCTACCTCCTAGCTTTTAAGACCCCAGTAATACAAAGCCACAGCTGGCCGATCCATGGCGTCTGTTATTTCAACGCAAGAACATTTGGCAGAGGCCATTACAATAGATAGCCATTATGGGCAAAGATACAGGAATTCACAAACAAAATCAATCACTTCAAATGGCCCATAAAAAGAGGAATCTTACATTTAATATTCTACAGTAAATATTCACCCAAGAAAGCGTACATTAAAAGAACATTAGGAGGTAAATATTCACTGTGCTGCGTGGGGACTTTGCTGTGTGATTTCCATTATGGTTAATGGGTGTTTGGTAACTAAGTCCCTGTGCTTCACTAACCCTGGGATATGCTCCTAAGGGCTAGACATAAAACCAGAGTGATTCAGGACCTTCCAAGGTCCTAAGATTTCAGAGTGAGAGCTTTTCTTCAAAAAAATAAATTAAAGCAAAACATAAAATGCTGTACCTGAAAGAGAAATTTGTGTGTGATCTCTCAGAATCCTGACATTACTGCCAGGTATGTGCGTCAGATTCCAAACAGCACCTCTCAGGACAGATTACCTTTGTTTCCTGAAATAGTCTCCATTACCGATCTGTTTTAATTACATTAAAATTGAAGGATATAACCTTATTTTAAAATAAAAACTCACCTCAAAAGTTAGAATTTAAATGAATGCTAAGTAAAAGTGAAAGGAATAAACTGGAATTTTGTCCAGATTCATACTGTCTTTTGTGAACATATCCATACTGATTTAATACCCACCCCAATACTTGCCCTTACGTAGGAGTGACCTCATTTCAGAAATATACCCTGAACTCCACTGGGGTGATGATTCAGGCTGTTAATTCGGACTTACTCTGAGATTCCTCTTCTCTCTGCAGTGTTAGGAGGTGAAGGTAACCCTCCTACATGTTTCATACCTGAGCCAACCCTTCCTTCCATCCTCACTGCTTCTCTCTGGAACCTCAATCCCATCCTTCTGCCATCATTCTCTCCTGATTGTCTTCTTTTGTCTACACTGAGCTCTTAAATCAGCAGTCTTTGGAGGCTGTAAAGGTCTTCCTTGTAGGTTTTTTAACTAGAGACCTACCTGGGGAACACGTTTGCCGTGGGCTGTGCCAGGCAATGAGCACAGTAGGAGGGAGGACTACATCTGACTCCAGGACTAGGTACTTCAGAAGCACCGTCCTGCTGCTCCCCAGGCTCGGGGAGGGGTGGGGGGAGCTTCAAGACAGATTTTCCGTGCTAAAACTAGGATGAGTCCCAGGCAAACTGGGCCAGTGGGTCACCCTACAGAAGGGCCACCCAAAGAGAACTATAATACTAAGACGGTGCGGGGAGAAGTGAATCCACTGCCTAGGTTCTAGCACATGCCAGAAGACACTCTGGAGTGGAGAGAGGTGAGAGAGTGTCTGTCGGCTTAAAAATGAAGAGGAGTAAGCCCTCCATTCCAGCTCACTCATCCCCTCCTACTCAGGATACTGAGCCACCATAGAAAAGCAAAAAAAGGCTGCGATCCTGTTTGTTTTTACTCAGTGCCCTAGTATTATATGCCACCTTGGATTGTTCTTGTCTCTTTACGTATGTGTCCTATTAGCCTAACTAGATTGTAAGCTCTTTGAGAGCAGGGACAGTTTCTCCTTTGTCTTTGTAGCCCCATGCCTAGTACAGTGCCTTGCACACAATAGGCGCTCAATAAATGTCTGTTGTTGATGATGACCTCTTAATGGTGGCCCATTGGATTGGTAACCATATATATTCTTCCATTTGAGAAGTGCAGGAGACAGAATAGGGGATGAAGTAGTTAAATTTTAAGTGGGTTTTTACGGGGTCAGTCCTCAAACCAACAACGTTTTTAATCAACAGAACTGACCTAGATTTGGATAGGATAATGTAGCTGAATTCATTAGGTTTGTTAATGTTGGCCGTACCGAACACACAGACAAAGTGAAGTTCAGCAAGCTTTGTGTTCTCGCTGTTAGCAAGCTGCTCTTAGCGCAAAGTAAATTTAATATTGACAAATGCTGTAACATATGCAGAAGCAGCCCGGGCTCTGACTCCTCTGGTCCAACTACAAAAGGGAGGCTAAAAAGAGAGGAGTTCTCGCCTGCCTTCAACTTGACAGCTTCCCGAAACTGCCGGGAATTCCAGCTGATGATTTCTGAGGGTCTGAACAATTACGTATACATTTATCTTAAAATCAAAATGAAACAAACAAAAAAACCCCCAGAACACTTTTGTTTCCATGAAGCAGATCCCAAATGCTTTCAGCCCTACCAGAACATGAAGGGAAAGGAGAACTCTTGGGAGAAGTTGCCCTCAGGTGGAAGATTCTGGTCACCGTCTTGAGTCCCCACCTGGCCAGCATCTGGTGTCCAGTTATCTCCTGGTTACAAGGGAGGGCAAGATGGAACCAAGTCAGTAAAGGTGAGTCAGCGGCCAATAGGGGCCTCCACAAGGAACCATAATCATTGCCTTCTTGAACATGTGGACACTCGGGAATCCTTTTCTTTCCTTGCCTGCTTTTCTACATATTTATTTGTGTGATCTCAGTTTCATTTTGAAAAGCATAGAAAAAGGGCTAGGACACTATATGAAACTGAGAGAATGCTTCTTCCTGAATGGACAGGATTATAGATCTTCGCACATTTTCAAAATCTTTATTGTAATCACAAAATGTTATTTCATAAAATATTAGGAAAGACATTATAATAGGATTTCAAACAGAATCCCAGCTGGGATATTGGGAGAAATCTGGTAAATGCCACATCTAACTACACTTAAAAGAATGTCTTTGCTATGTACAGAAATCATCTCAAGTGTTAGCATCTTTACTTTTCTACCATGAGACTAGTTCTTTAATTTTAAAACAGAACATAGGTTTTGTTTTCCATGAGATTGAATCAAAATCTTTTAAAATTAAATTTTATCACTAAATACCTACTGGGTGGTCTGCACAATGTCATGCGCTTTATATATATTATTCAAGGTAATCTTATCCCATTGTGCAGATAAGTAAACTGAGAGTAAGAGAAGTGCATCTGGCCCCCAGGGAAATGAAGATGAGAGTTGACACATGGCTTGCCATGTCCCAGGCATCCTCTAAAAGGTTTACATGTATAACTGCAATTAATCCTCACAATAGCCCTAATAAATTGGTTATTTTTTCATTCCCCTTTTACATTTGTGAAAACCGAGGCACAGGGCATGTGAGTAACTTTCCCAAGGTCATGCAGCTAGTCACTGGGAGTTGGTTAGAAGCCACAGGGTCTGTTGCTGGGGTCTCTGCTTTCAGTCACCAGGTACTTCCTGGCAGAAATTTAACCTATACATAGCAATTTCTATTAGAATATTGAAATACTCTATTACATCATATTCACAATGTATGTAATATTTGATACATATTAAATGAGTGACAAATATGTAAATTCTGAAACAAACATAGACTATCACCACTATCCTTGAAGGCCACTTGAGTGTTCTTTCTATTGTCTTGGATTTTCAATTTATCATTCTCTTACTTTCTAAATATTAGTTTTATTAAATACAGATGTATCAATAAACAATATATTTAGTTTTACATAGTAATAAACATTATAAGACTTCAACATTGTATGTAGTCTTCCAAAACTTGCTTTTTCTTCGCAAGACGTATCCATTTTCTTTGCATGTAACTAGTTTATTTTCATGATTGTGTAATGCCAGTGTGTGACTCTAACATAACTTATTTTTATCCATTCTTTCAGGGAACATTAGGGTTTTCAGTTTGTTGCTAATATGTACAATGTTTTTATGATCAATCCTGGGAAATTCTTTTGGTACATGTGTGCAGAAGTTTTACACAGGGAGTATACCTAGGAATAAAATTGCTGAGCTATAGAGTAAAATTGTACCCACGTGCACGATATTGCCAGACTGTTTTCCAAAGTGGTTGGACACTTTATACTCCTAATTGTCCACATCTAGTTTATACTCCACTTTATGCTCCTAATTGTCCAGCTCCTAGTTGTCCACATCTTTGCTAACACTTGACTTGGTATTTTCAGACTGTAAAATGCTGCCCTTCCGGTACATGTAAATTGTATCGCATTGCGATCTTGACTTGCATTTCCCTGATTTCTTATCAGGTTTAGTGTGTTTTCTCTTCAGTTAGTATTATCCGGTCTGTAAAATGCCTACCCATTTTTGTCTACTTTCCTGCTGGGTTAGTTCACTTTTCCTTTTTTTCTCTTAAAGAATTCTCAATATATTCTAGATCGTACTTACTGTTGACTGTATGTTTGCAAATGTCTTCTTCCAGTT
Organism: Ursus maritimus; assembly: GCF_017311325.1. Lineage (NCBI taxonomy): Eukaryota > Metazoa > Chordata > Mammalia > Carnivora > Ursidae > Ursus > Ursus maritimus. Next base: position 40,937,493 of record NW_024423564.1, on the reverse strand, counting down.
TGTGGCTTGTCTTTCCTTTTTCTCTATAGTGATTTTCAACGAACAGAAGTTTTTAATTTCAATGTAGTCATGTTTTCTATCTTATATGATTAGAGCTTCTTACACCCTCTTTAGTAAATCTTCCACTGCTCCTGATCAATAATTATTTCCTTATATTTTACTCTTAAAAATTTCAAAGTTTTTGTCTCTCATATGGCAGTAAAGATTTATATTTTTGCATTAAGTGAGGTAGAAATCACTTTTGATTTATATAAATACAAACTGTCCTAACACCATTTACTGGGAATTAATTCTTCTCCAATGATCAGCAATCAGATTTCCATATACGTGAGGATTTATTTCTGTCCTCTATATTGTTTCATTCTAACCAAATTGTTAGATTGTCTATCTTTGTATTAATTGTCTATCTTTGTATTAATACCACGCAGTCTTAATTATTATAGTTTTATAATAAGTCTTGGTATCCTGTAGGGCAATTTCCCCCTCACCTTATTGAATATTGAAGAATGTCTTACAGATTCTTTTTTTTTTAATGACTAATTTTTGCCAAGGTATTTTTATCCAATAATGTACACAAACTTTATGTATATAGATTGATGACATTTTATATATCTGTACACCCATGTCACCACTATTAGGATGACAACATAGTACATTTCCAGCACCCCAGAAGGTTCGTTCACATTCTCTTGCAGTCTCCCTGTCAAGGGTGAGAACTTTCTTACTCCCACCAGTGTAGATTCATTTTGCCTATTTTTAAATTTCATATAAATAGAATTATGTTATGTACTTTTTTTGGTTCTGGCTTCTTTCAGTCAAAATTATGTTTGTAAGATTCATCACTGTCAGGTGCGTGGGTGGCTCAGTCAGTCAGGTGTCTGTCTTCCGCTCGGGTCATGATCCCATGGTCCTGGGATCGAGTCCCAAGTCGGGCTCCCTGCTCAGTGGGGAGTCTGCTTCTCCCCCTCCCTTTGCCTTTCCCCCCTGCTCATGTTCTCTCTCTCTCTCTCAAATAAATAAAATCTTTGGGGGGAAAAATTCATCTCTGTTGATGCATATAGCAGTGGTTCTTTTTCGTGACTATATAGTATCACTCTGCAACGGAATTGGCAATTCTAATATTGGTGGTCTTTGGGTTATTTCCAGTGTAGGGCTACCATGAATACAGTTGTTATGAACACTATTGTATGTGCATTTCGATGGACAGAGAGCTTTTTTCTATTGGGAATATGGCAAGGAGTGGAATTGTTGAGTCACGGGTATGCCTGTGCTAGGCCTTAGTAGATATTGCCAGTTTTCCAAATTAGTTGCACCATTTTACACTCCCATCAGCAATAACTGAGTGCTCCATTTACTCCACATATTTACCAGTGCTTGGTATTAGCAGTCCTTATAAATGTATCCCTTTTGCTGGCTGCATCACTATGGCTTTAGATTCACATCTCCTTGATGAAGGATGAAGTTGAGCATCTTTTCATATGCTTGTTGACTATTTGCATATCCCGTTTTGTGACATGCCTAGTCTAAACTTTTGACCAGTCTTTTAGTTGGGTTGTCATGCTTTTTCTTCTTTACAGGAATTCTTTATATAATATAGTTTCAACTCCTTTGTTACATATATTGCAGTGAATGGCTTGCTTTTTCACTGTCTTATGGTATATTTTAATGACTGAAAGTTCTTAATTTTAATAATTTTAATTCTAATTTATCTGGATTTCATGTATAATATGTGTCCTATTAAGAATTCTTACCTGGCCCATTGCATCTCTTACATTTTCTTCTAAGAAAAGCTTTATATTTTTTCCTTTTGTATTTGGATTTGTGATCCATCCCAAATTAATTTTGGGATATGATGTGAGGTAGGGGTCACGGTTTGGTTCCCCCCCCTTTAAGGAGATCCAGTGATATAATAGCACCATTTATTGTAAATACCACCCTTTCTCCACTGAATTAGTGTTGTTTTGGCAATAAATAGGCTACCATGTATATGTGGGATTGTCTCTTAACTTAAAATTCTGTATCATTTTTATCTTTTGCACCATTATCACATTATCTTAATTATTATAACTTCATAAGTCTCAATATCTAGAAGTAGTAAGTATCCAGCTTATCCACCTTCAATATTGCTTTAACTATTTTTGGTATTTTGTATTTCCACATACACATAGAATTTTAGAATCAGAGTATCATTTTCCATATTTAATAAAACCTACTGGGATTTCTATTGTGATTGCATTGATTCTTGGATCAGCTTGGGGAGAACTGACATTTTAACAATATCAAGTATTTCAATTCATGAACACAATTTGAAGTTTTCCACATAGAGATCTTTTCTTACATCTGTTCCTAGGTGTTTGATAGGTTTGGTGCTATTATAAACAGTTTTTTTTTTTTAATTTAATTTTCTACCTGTTTGTGTTAGTGTATACAAAAATACAATTGATTTTTGTTTATTGATCTTATATTCAGCATTATAGCTAAATGAACTCAGCAATTGTCAAGTTTAAATGAAGGTCATATAATACCATTAAAGTGATGTACTTAAGTGCATAGTATCAGGAGGTACAAGATGTCAATATATCTCATTAACAGTGATGCTGAATTTGATCATTATATTAAGGTAGTGTCATGGTTAATTTCATGTGTCAACTTGGCTAGGCTGTGATGCCTAGTTGTTTGGGAAAACACCAGTCTAGCTACGGCTGTGAAGATATTTTTTTAGATTTGATAACACTGACAATCAAAGTAAACTTTGAGTAAAGCAGATTGCCCTCCATAGTGTGTGTGTGGGGGTGCACTCATCCAATCATTTGAAGGCCATAAGAGCAAAGTCTGAGATTTCCTGAAAAAAGAAGCAAGTCTCTCCCAAGACTGCAATATAGAAACCCTACCTGAGTTTCCCACTTGCTAACCTGTCCTGCAGATTTCAGATTCATGACTATAACATCAATTCCTATCTGAATTTGTAGCCTGCCAGTTTGCCCAAGATTTCAGATTTGCTAGCCTCCACAATCATACGAGCTAAATCTGTACATAGATACAGAGAGAAAGAGAGAGAGAGAGATCCTATTGTTTTTTTTTCCCTCTGGGGAAACCCTGACTCAGGCAAGTGATGTCTCAGGTTTCTCCACTATAAAGTTACTATTTCCCCTTTTATAATTATTAGGAATCTTGCAGGAAGATATTTTTAAATATGGGAATTTCCTGTTTCTCAACATAAGCACAAATTTTAGCATCCACAGATGATTCTTAAGGCAATAATTGTTACTGTGGTACTTGACAAATGCTGGAATTTTTTTTCTTTTTTCATCATTTATTCTGTATTATTCCTAGATTAGGAATTGTACTATAAGAAAAAAACATCCATTCTTCCTATTTCTCCAGATTTTTTAAATTGAGAAAACAATCCCATTTGCAATTGCGTCAGAAAGAATAAAATACCTAGGAATAAATTTAACCAAGGAAGTAAAAGACCTGTACTCTGAAAACTATAAAACGTTAATGAAAGAAATTAAAGACAACACAAATAAATGGAAAGACATACCATGATCATGGATTGGAAGAATTAATATTGCTAAAATGTCCATACCACCCAAAGCAATCCACATATTCAGTTCAATCCCTATCAAACACCAATGGCATTTTTCACAGAACTAGAACAAATAATCCTAAAATTTGTATGGAACCACAAGAGAGTCTGAATAGCCAAAGCAATCTTGAGAAAGAGGAAAAATGGAAAGAATGGAAGTCTCACATTCCCAGATTTCAAACTGTACTACAAAACTATATTAATCAAAACAGTATGGCACTGGCACAAAAACAGACCCATAGAAAAATAGAACAGAATAGAGCCCAAAAAGAAATCCACACATAAAATTAATCTATGACAAGGGAGGCAAGAATATTCAATGGAAAAAAGTCTCTTCAATAAGTGGTGCTGGTAAAACTGGACAACTACACGCAAAAGAATGAACTGAACCACTTTCTTACACTCTATACAAAAAGTAGACTTAAAATGGATTGAAGGCTCAAATGTCAAAACTAAAACCATAAAACTTCTAGAAGAAAACATAGGCAGTAAGCTCTTTCACACTGGTCCCAGCAATAACAACAAAAGCAAGAAAAAACAAATGAGACTACATCAAATTAAAAAGGTTTTGCAGAGCAAAGGAAACCATCAATAAAATGAAAATGTAACCTACTGAATGGGACAAAGTATTTGCAAATGATCTATCCAATAAGGGGTCAACACTAAAATATACAAAGAACTCTCACAACTCAGCACCAAAAGAACATACAATCTGAAAAAATGGGCAGAAGAGCTGAATAGACATTTTTCCAAAGAAGACATACAGATGGCCAACAGACATGAGAAAAGGTGCTTAACATCACTCATCATCAGGGAAATGCAAATCAAAACCACAATGAGACATCACCTCACACCTGTCAGAATGGCTATTATTAAAAAGACAAGAAGTAACAAATGTTGATGAGGATGTGGAGAAAAGGGAACTGCAATGCACTGTTGGCGGGAATGTAAATAGGTGCAGCCATTATGGAAAGCAATAAGGAGATTCCTTTAAAAATTAAAAACAGAACTATCATATGACCCAGCAATTCCACTTCTGGTTACTTATCAGAAGAAAACAAAAACATGAACTGAGAAATACATATGCATTGCATTATTTACAAAGGCCAAGATGTGGAAGGAAGTTTAGTGTCCATGGATAAAGAAGATGTGGTATATATATATATATATATATATATATATATATACACAAAGGAATATTACTCAGCCATAAAAAATAATGAAATCTGGCCATTTGTGACAACATGGATGGATCTAGAGGTTATTATGATAAGTGAAATAAGTCAGAGAAAACAAATGCCATATGATTTCACTTATATGTGGAATCTAAAAAGCAAAACAAATGACCAAACAAAACAGATTCAGATACAGAAAACAAACTGATAGTTGCCAGAGGGGAGAGGTGTGAGGGATGGATGAAATAGGAGAAGGGGATTAAGAGGTACAATCTTCCAGTTATACATAAGACATGGGGATATACAGCATAGGGACTATAGTCAATAATACTGTAAAAACTTTTTTTGTATGGTGATAGATGGTAACTAGACTTAGGGTGATCGTATTGTAGTGTATATAAATATTGAATCACGATGTTGTACACCTGAAGCTAATACAATATTGTATGTCAATTATACTTCAATTTTAAAAAGTTTAAGGTGGACACATCTTTGCCTTCAAAACAAAATAAAATAAAACAAAATAAAACAGTAAAGTAAAATAAAATGGATAAAATAAAACACTAATTTTAAAAAATTTCCAAATACATAAGACTTGACTAATTTTTGTGTGGTGATATCTAAGTTAACGCTTATAGTTAGAGAATGTGGTCATTATGCTAACTCTTTGCAATATTCAATATTTGTTTTATATACTACATTTGCCAAGTTGTGTAAGTGTTCCATGAGTACTTGAGAAGAATGTGTATTTTTAAATTTTTGGTGGTCCAGATTTCTATATTTGTCCATTAAATCAAGCTTGCCAATTGGGTTGTTCAAATTTTTTATATTGTTACTAGTTTTAGTCTGCTCAAATAATAATAGAGAAGTGTTTTGCAGTCCTCCAGGATGACACTGAGTTTTCTTCCAGTAGTCTACAAACACTTTGCGTTAGCTGCGGTGAGATGCAGACAAGTTTGTAGTTATTTTGTCTTCCTGATTGAATTGCTTTTTATCATTTGGTATTAACCACTGTTAATCCCTACCATAGCCTTTTCCTTAAAGTCTGTATTTTTCTGCCATTAAAATAGCTACCTCAGTGTCTGTTTGGTTTTATTATTGTTGCCAACCTTGAATTCCAAGATGAAGATGTGGACTTGGTGATGTTAGCCGTGTATCACTGAAGCTTGTTAAGCATGGAAGTCATAGGAATAAAGCAAAGTTTCATGGGTTTCTCGGAATGCTAAAAACTTTTCTTCTACTGAGAATTATTTTTTAAGAAAAGCATCAAAATAACTATCAGTGCTTCAATTTCTGAAAGATTATTCCTTGTTCTCCATTTAATTGTAAGTTGTTCTAATGTGAGAGAAAAAAATCTTGTTTGGCTTATTTTAGTAATAATAAACCTGTATCCTTAAAACCAGACGTCTTTCACCATAGATTAAGCATCACTATTGCCAAGTGTGTGTGTGTGTGTGTGTGTGTGTGTGTGTGTGTACAGTTTATTCTGTCTGTAATGGGCTTCTTCTTTAAGCAGGTATCAAAACTATTGGTCTGATTCTGGTAAATAAAATGAAGAAATGACATAGCTGAGGGCAGAAAAGTGAGCCCTCGTTGTCCAGTCTGATTCAGCTGCAAAGGGCAGTCGCTGCTCGCAGAGTTCGGGGCAGTCGCCGTGTGCTCCACTGAAGCAAAGTCCTGTAAATCAGCTGACGTCAGAAGCCCAGGCTCCCCTTCCTTCCCAGCTGGGTGTCTCTCAACCACTTTGCTAAGCCTCTATTTTCTGTAAGACTGGGGTCCCTCCAATTGTTTCCACTGTACAGTGCTGCAGTAAGAATTAAATAAGAATATATGGAGGGCTCATGTCCATGATGACTCCGTCCCAGCATGCACAGACGTGTCCTCTAATAGTGCCTAAAAGAAATGGCTACGTAGATCTGTAGACACCCATGAGGTCAAAGTCATATGGCTTCCCCCATGTTAAAACGTCTGCCTTCCTTTCTCCTGCCCACCTTCTCTGGCCACTAGCCTTAAGACTCACGTTCCGTGTTGCCTCTGATGAAGCGTTTCCTGATCTCACCACGTGGAGCTGACCCTTCCTCCCATTCTATTCTGGATAGATGTCTCTCCCAGCATTCATTAAATGTCTCACTTCCCACACTAGAACCCACCCCAAAACCAAGGAGTTTGGGTTCAGGTCCAGCTGAGATTCAACTCTATGTCTCCAGTGCCTGCGTGATGCCTTGATCCAAGTGGAGATACTGGGGAAAGGGAGGGAGAGAGGAAAAGAGAAATTGTTTCATTCAGCCAGAAGAGGTTTCTGTCCTCCCGCTCATAATCTAGTGGGTGATAAAGATGCACACATGGAATGCTGACAGCAAGACAGTTGAACCCAAGGCTCTGTGGGACAGGGAGGGGACAAACCCTGCCCCGAGAGCCTGTCTGGTGAGTTAGAAATGTCTTTACTCATGGGGCGCCTGGGTGGCACAGCGGTTAAGCGTCTGCCTTCAGCTCAGGGCATGATCCCGGTGTTCTGGGATTGAGCCCTGCATCAGGCTCCTCCGCTAGGAGCCTGCTTCTTCCTCTCCCACTCCCCCTGCTTGTGTTCCCTCTCTCACTGGCTGTCTCTATCTCTGTCGAATAAATAAATAAAATCTTAAAAAAAAAAAAAAAAGAAATATCTTTACTCCATCTCATTTATTGCAAAGTAATTTAACTCTTTGATGGGATAGACTTGTATGATGAGTTACAACACAATGGGCTCCACACCCCCCAACAGGTAGTTTCTTCCCTTTTGAAAAGTAAAGCTTTTGGGAATTATTTGATCTTTGTTTGAAGTCAATTAAATCTTAAAGGATCTCTCCCTCCTTCACATGAGCCAACCAAATTGAAAGGTCATATCACAGGGTTCTGAGAAAAGGAGCACAGAGCTTTTGCATCCATTCGTCCCCTCCCACCCCACTCACAGGTACTGCTCCCCGGTTCCGTGCTCATTGAACTAACTCTTGCCTGGACGTCCATGGCCTTCCAGGATAGCCTTTCTCCAACTCATTTGTTCCCCAAGGCAAAATGAGTCTCATAAGTATACATTTCACTTGCAACCTTTTTCTGAAATCTGACTAGCTGCTCGATTTAGTCTCATGCCTGGATTCAGAACCCACGGCCTGCCTTATGAGCTTCGGTCTCAGCTCTCACGGCTCCTCCACATCCCGAAAGCTCCAGCTACACCAGCTGATTTAAGGTGGCTCCAGGTTTGCTCACGCTGCTCTTGCGCCCTCAGTGCCCCCCTCCCCTGTGTTCTCATCTATCGACAAGCCTTCCCCACAGAACTCTTGCCCCTGGCTGCACACTGGTTCAAACACCTGCTGCCATTGGCAGCCCAGCTTCCAGGTTCCCACCTTTCAGGCCACAGGTCCCCATATTTTCTTGGGAAAATCAATCCATCCACTCTTCACTATGTAGTTAATGAGGGAGTAACTCTACATAGAGCTCCAGGGATAGGCCTTGATTAGCTTACACCTACTGGCATATCCAGTCTCCCAGACCCCGTAATTGGTTCATGGATGGGAACATGACTCTATGCAGGGATACAAACTCTTCCCCCAGCTCATGGTGCTTTAGGGTTTGAGACTGCTAAAACCATATTTGTTACCATAAGAAGAATTACCTTGCGAATGGAGCCATTCCACGGGGAGCAGATACGATGATAGAGCTTAGAATGTCATTAGTGCTGGATCAAGCTGAGCCTGAAGACAACTCTCTCCTGGACATTCAGTGAAGTAAATAAATACTTTAAAAAATTATTATTTAAGCATACTTGTGTTGGATTTCTGTCACTGTCAAAAAAAAAAAATGTCTAACCATTACTGTCAATTCAATGACACCTTCTAGAATCTTTCCTGGAACTCTCTTCACCAGTGTTCCAGTTCCCCTACTATAAATGCCTTAGAGACAGAGGCAGTGCCATTCACATCCAAGGTATTCATACTCGGCAAATGTTGGAGGAATAAGGATACAATGTAAGGACACAGAGCAGCACCAGGGAGCGCGAAGTGCATTATCAGTTCAAAGATGTTTGTAATAATTTACCACCCTGTTGGGTATTATTCTTGGCTGTGGTTTTCCAGGCTTTCATTATGTCTTCTTGGTAGGAAGTTTGGTGATGCAAGTATAGCTAGATATTACTGGGAAACCATCAATAAAACTATAATATAAAAGGATAGAAAATTAAAAGGTGCATTTTAGGAAGAATGTCAGTACTATCTGTAAAACTTTTAATTATATAGATACATACACATATATGTGCATAGGTCACAATGCAAAATGTATTTCTTACTGCAGATGGAAGTGCAATATTTTGAAAAACATTGATCTGGCTCCCACCTGAGACAATTCTATAATATAGAATGTAAAAGGATTGAAAATAACAGAGTGTACGAGGTTAGAGAGGGTACTTATTTTGTATAACTTCTTTTTTAGTTGTAGAGATAGATACACATATATATGTAGTGATATGGGAAACAAAAGCAAAGGAAAAATTAAATGTCCTTACTACTTACAGCCCATTGACAAGTCCTTGAAACAGGCAGAGTGACCTTCCTCTAGGAACTCAGCTGCCTCGATGTAAATACTTGCTAAGGGCAAAAAGCAATCTTGGCCCGACCTCCAGGATCCTGTAAGTCTACTTTAACATATAAAAATTCCTTTGGAAACTTCCTTTATCACTACCCCCAAGATATATGTTGGCAATCATCCTCCAAGCATATGACCCACTGATACACATCTGAAGGGTCTCATGATGGAGTCTTTATTAAACAGTAATAAATGACCTTTTCCTAACAAGAGCTAGCCCCCTCAAGGTCCTGGAAACCTTGCTTCCAAAATTCCTTAGAGACTGACTCTATCCCAAACCTCCCCTAAGCCCCCCAACTTGCAAGTATATAATGGGCCACTCCTCATGACTCCAGTGTAGCTCTTTCTGCCCCTGGGTCCTGTCCCTGTGCTTTCATAAAACCACCTGTTTGCACCAAAGACGCCTCAAGAATTTTCTTGGCCCTCAGCTCCAAACCCCAACATCTTTCCTACATCACGTAGTGTCACGATAGGAGATGTATTTCTTACTGTGGGTGGTAGCCAAAAAGTCTGAAAACCACTGATCAGCTTTCTCCCTAAGGCCAGAAATATCACGATGTTCCGTATGTTGTATGATTGAGCTGCAGCCACACTGTGAAGAGAAGGAGGGAGCCTTCATAATCGCCTCCGAGCTATGTAGGCAGGCAGTATATTTGCAGAAGGACTGCTGGACTTCTAGACAGTGAAGGGCACGTGCACACAACTGCTTATAGAACAGAGGTCGACCACAGGGCCGGCCCTGATGGGGCTTGTATCTTTCCTGCCTATTTCCACGCCCAACCCTTCAGGGCACTGAATTAAAAGCCACGTAGACACAGGAGCCAGGACCCTTTGGAGAAGGAGGCTATAAACATTTTGAACTGCTGGTTACCTTTGGCTTCCGCCCTAAAGGAGCCCCAAGGGTGTACTCTGCAAAAAACCTGACCTTGGGGCTTAAAGTTTATAGAGACATCTACTAGAATTTGAGGATGCTTGAGTATCTGGAGAATAAAAGTAACAAAAGCCAGGTTGTCTCTTAAAAAGCAGGCAATTTGTATTGCTCTTCTCACGTTTTAAATTGTTCATTCCTTGTTTTCCTATTTATAGTTTGTTTCATTCTCTAAATGTTTAGCACTTAGAGAATGTTAGATTTCTTTGACTAAAGTTTTGTTTTTATTTTTATCTTCCTTTCAAATAGTTTCAGCTACCTCACTTACTCTTTATATTCCGTTTAAATTTTCCCTCCACTGTTGCCACTTTAAAACATTTGTTTCCTTTTCCAACTTTTGCTTTATTCAGAAACACATCCTTGAAATTGTAAGCTTCTGATTCTAACATCTAAAATTTTAATTCTTTTGTCTCATTTTCCCCAGTTATACTTTGTAACTGAGCTTCTGGTTTTGTTAACTTGTGTAACGTATTGTTTTTATTCCTTTTATTTGGTTTCTCTTATTTCAGCCTCAATTTCTCTCCCCCACCTTTGGCTTTACTGGTTTATAAGTGTATTTTCTTATTTGTAATTTTAATTATTCTCTTCCTTATATAATGTGCATCTATCAGACTGACAAGCTACAGAAACGCAAAATGCAGGCTCTCAACCACTATACTCTTCAGCCTTCTTACTCTGTAAGCATTTCCTCACTAACCAAACTAGAGTATTTCCTCTACCAGTGTGCCTCTAACGCATTTTTTCCCCTTTGATCCATCTTCTCTCATGGCAGCGTTACAAGAAATCCTGTTGCCCGAATCTTTTCATTTCCATGTACTCATTACAAAGAGCAGGAAGAAGCTGCCTAGAGCCAAAAGAACCCAGAGTTTTAAAAAGAGTCGACGAGCCCCTTACTGGATGGTTTCCACATGTCTGGTAAGTCTGCTCTTGGCCTGGGCTGGTTCCAGAAGGAAGTGCTTCTGCCATGTCTTAACCCTCCGTGAGAGTTTCCCAGGAAGCCCGCAGAATTAGGCAGAGGTGGTAGGAAGAGCCTCCAAACCTTTGTCCCGACTGCTGGGAGGGAAGAGGGCTTTCCCTTCAATCTAGCCAGAGGCATAATTTGAACAATTTAAATGACTATGGCCAAGAATCTCTCCATTTAATGCCATCAGGCTTCTGGGAGGAGGTGTGTCAGTCAAAGTCCAATGAGAAGACAGAAATTCCAAAGCAACTTGAACAAGGAATTAGAGTAAGGGGGAATTTACTAGAGAGAGAGAAAGAGAACTCTACAGAATAGAACAGCAGGCCTCAGAGGCAGTCACCACCCCTTCGGGCTGTGATAGGGGAAGAAGTCACCCAAGAAGGGGCTTAGGTCCAGACATTGTTGGAGAGGGTGCCGTGGGGCTCACTGGATGGCAGAGAGGTTCACTGAGAGGTCATCTCACTGGAACTTGCTGGAGAGCTGCTCTCTGGAGTGCTAGGCAAAGCTATCCTCTGAAAGCAGCCATACCCAAGAACTCCCGAAAAGCCACCTGAATGGTATGGGGCAAGTTGTCCAGGAGGTGCCCGGCCAGCAGCACCCCATGAGGGAGATGCCCACGGACGTGTGCTGGGGGAAGGTGCCCTCTGCATGTACCCTGCGGCAAGGCTGCTGGAGCCAGGCTGCCTGGGGGAGCCAGCCACTCAGGATGAGGGCGCCCAGCAACCCTTTGCAAGGAAGCTGCCCACAGGAAGGTGCTCTGCGGGGCCAGCCACTAAGCGAGGCAGAAAACACATGCACACGCACTCGTGCAGAGACACACACGGCAGGAGACATGGAAGGAACCCACCAGAAACAGGAAGAGAAGCTCCTTCTTCCTGCCACACTCCCCCAGAACCCTCTATTGACAAAGCTTAACATCCTGTTAACACAAAAGAAATTCTTAAAGGGTTCAGCTCCATTATCACAGATGGATAATGAGTGGATTTGAGCTAAGAGACAATGAACTGGTAATTGGACCAGAATACCCCTTTGGCTATTTAGCTTCTGCATTCACTCTTCTACACACATTTGAGACCTGTACAACAGTGATGCAACTCTGTATTTCCATCTAACAAGATGTTGCTACTTGTCCAAGTGAAGACATTCTCACCCTTCACCAAATAAGGAGACGCGCAGCCAGAAATGGTACTGTATGCACTACTGGCTTCATTAATTACTCCCTAAATTCCATCAGTCCACTGAATATTTTCTTATCTAATTACTATATTATAAGGTTAAGCACCACCGACTTGCATAAAATAAAAATGGGGAAAGAGAGAGAAATAGCATGCACACATAAACATGTAACGGGCAAAAAGGAGATCTGTAAAGCTATTACGATCCTCATTTCAGTAGTTGGCCGTGGGCTATTGCTGATGATATCCATGGCTTCCTATGTTCCTCTACCTATTTATGTCCCTTGCTCTCAGCCAGAAGCTGAATCAGTCAGTTCTTCATCTGGTGGAGTGGCTCAAACCTTCATTCAGAGGACTGAGTCCTCAATCATCCTTTCCATTAATGTTTGCTATCGGTCATGGAACTCGTAAGGAGCACCCCCAGAAACCCCCTTGCCTTCAGTGTGTAGCAGCTACTCCATTTCCCTTTGGTAATTGGCCTCAGTCACTCCAGCCAGTATAGCAACCCCTTATTTTTGGCATGTTTAGTGATATCAGAGCTCAAAATGGCCCGGTGGCAGTCTTCTCTTCAAAATTAATGGAACCACTGTGGTGTCCCCTGGATGAAAGCATTCCTCTCTTCAGGGCTAAGACTTCCATACCTAGCAAAGCTCGAAGTTGGCAGGACAGGAAGCAGAGATTCCATGAATGGATTATTACGTGTAAGAGTGAGAAGAGCTGCTCCTCTTTCCACTCCTGTATTCTGGCCATGGGCGAAATAATGCCACGTAGTGGTCTCTGGTTCAAAGCCTGTATTGTACCCTGTTAAACAGAACCCCCTTCTTTCAGAGTGTCATCTCCAGGTGGTGGCATAACTGAATCTTCAGTGAGCCATTCCATCTTCAGTGAGGCCAGCCACTCTCAGGTTGTGGGGTATGTGGTAAGTTCAAGCAATTCCATGGTCATATGCTCACCGATGCCCTTCCTTTGCTGTGAAATGAGTTCCTTGCTCAGACTCAATACTCTGCAGAATGCCATGATGGTAGATAAAGATTTCTGGAAGTCTATGGATGGTGATGATGGTAGAAGCTTAAGAGCAGAGAATGCAAATCCATACCCAATAGATGTGTCTGTTTCAGTGTGGATGCATTTCTGTCCACTCTCTGGTGGTCAATATAATCACCCTATTACCAGTCAGCTGGGGAATGGAAGCACCGATTAGTGGCTAGGTTTTAATGTAGGTCTCTGCTGTTGGTAGACTAGGCACTACTCAGTTGAGCCCACAGTCTCCATCCTGGCCACCATAACCACTTCCCCCCCAGGGGCCCACTGAGCAAGCACTGGGAAAAAGACTATCCGACAGCCACAGAGCATGGCATTTTGCCCACCTGACTACTAAGGCTTCCTCTGCAGCACATGCTTACAGTGAGCACTTACACGGGACACAGAGCGCTTTACAATCTGTGCCTATTCAGAGAGGGAATTTGAACTGAGAAGAAGAAAACAGAGAAGAGCCTGGTAGTGAGGTGATACTGAGAGATTATAAATTCAGTTTGGGTTATGCTGAGTTTGAGATTCCTGTGGAGCTTTCCAGTACAAAAGGGCATTTCTGGAACTCAAGGGACATCCTGAGACGGAGAAATTTGGCTGCCAGTGACGTAGAGGTAATAATGGAAACCACGGATGGGGATGGAAGTACTCAGGGACAGTGTTGAATCTGAAGGGTTTGAGGGCAGAACTCTGCAGAACGGCTGCTGTGGGATGTCAAAGACCGAAAAGGAGAGGCTGAGTGAAGAAAACTCAGGGAGGGAGCAGTACCATGGAGGCAGAGGAGGAAATGTTTCTAAAAGTGGAAGTAATCAACAACTGTTACATACTAAGGAGAGAGAAGAAAAAGGTACAGGCAGAAAAATTCACCAGGTTTGGTGAATTAAGAGATCATTGATAAGAGTAAAGAAAATAGTTTCAGGGCAGTGGTGGGAGCAGAAGCTAGATTCGTGGAAAGGTTCACAAACAAATACAGGGCAGGGAAGTCAAGTCAGTGAACGCTACCCATTCATGCAAAATAATAGGCTATGAAATGAAGTAGAAAAGAACTCTATACTGTATAGCATTTCTATATTTGCATTTAAAAGGGAAATAGGATTTTGAGTTTTTAAGATGAGAAAGTTTGAACATCTTCTAAAACATAAGGGAAATCACATCCATACTAAGGAAGACTGCAGGATAAGGAGAGGTGCATTTATTAGTACGCAATATCCCAGAAGAAGGGATGGAGTCAATGACTCAATCTCCAAGAACAACGGGGTGGGGGGGTGGGATGGGGGGGGGGGAAACAGAGGTCAATTTGCAGGCAGTAGAGAAGGAAGTTAAGCTGGTTCTTCCCTCAGTTTCTTTTTCAGATCACAAAGCAAAATATTCCAGTGACTGGAAAGTCTGAGTCAATGGGACAGGACTGAAGAAAATCTATAGTTTTGAAAGAGCAATAGTGGGAAATGGAGGAGGGAAAAAAAAGAGAAATCTGATTGTTTAGTCAAATTTCATTTCCATCTTGAAGTCTCCTCTGCCCTTTCCCCTGGAGGTAAACAATATTAATAACATATGTATGTATCAATTAAAAATAGAAGGGTTTTTTTTTCCCCTAAAACGCCTGTTCTGTAGCTCTTAAATCCACTTGTCATTTTCTGCTATGTAGTTACTTCATCTCTTCATGTGAGTCTTTTAAGAATTAATTTGTAACTGTTTTTTTTTTTAAAAAAGAATTCTGTTTCTCTGTATGCCTCAAAGCATCTGCCAGAGTGGGTAACACATTAACACAGTGGTTCGGGCGACAATCCCCCTACAACAAACCAAATTAAACCTAGTGGAATAAAATAGTTTTTCCCCAAATTATTACCTCACAGTTCTGGTGCCCAACTAGGTGGTTGTCACTTGGGGGCCAGTCTCCAGTGGCTGCAGACAGGAAGCCTCTGCAGCTCTCTCCCTCACATCTCTGGGGCTTGCTGTTGGCTACTAGCTGCGACGTACCAGGGACTGTTAGCCAGAGTACATGTACGTGGCTTCTCCATGTGGCCTGGGCTTCCACAGGGGATGCTGGCTGGGTTCCAACAGCGAGCGTCCTGAGAAAAAGAGTCAGGCACCTTTTATGATCTAGCTTTGTACTGTTCTGTCACATTCTATTTATTAGAATTAAGTCACTAAGGCCAGCCCATACTCAGGGGAGGGGCATTTATGCTCCACCCAGTGTCAAGGAATTTGCAGATACTACATACAGTAAGTGCTAATTAGATGCCTGTTTAACCAGTTAACATTTTGGAAAAAGCTGAGAAGAAAAGCCAGAGGAGAGTGGTGCAGTCTTAAAAGGTCTGACGAGAAGTCAATAATAATGCTGAGAATAATCGACTTAATTAACCCATAAAATTTGCTACCCATGGCTGTTGTTTTACAAGTATTTGCTTTTACAGTCTCCTTTTGGATAAAGTTGGGTTGTTTAATCTAGGAAGCTAATGTAGAGCAGTGCTTCTCCTACTTTCATGTGCCTGAGGATTTCCTTGGGGACCTTGTTAAAATGCAGATTCTGGTTCAGTGGGTCTGAGTGGGGCCTGACGTTCTGCGTTTCCAGGTGAGCTCTGGGGCGATGCGGCAGCTGCATGGACCACGCATGAACAGCAAGCTAGCAGGAGGCTGTAGTGGGGGACTGCCTGGCTCCTGTGCTCTCTCCCTTCTCTGGGGGAGGCCCTTGCATACGGGGGTATGCCCACACGTCCTGATGTGCTGACGGGACCCCGACCTTCTGGCCAAGTGTGCTCTTGATGCCGGCAAGGTTAGCCTGTGCTTTCACAAGCCTTTTAGAACAGAAATACAGGAAAAGAGTAATATTCCTCTCTCCTGCAGTGAAGCACCAGACATAAGGCTTTGGTGTTACCATCCATGCGAGAAAGCCAGTCTCCGGGAGGGATGAAGAAATGCAGAGAAGAAAATCCAGGTGACATTCCAGTCCCTGGGGAGGCTCAGGTGAGACCCCCTTCAAGATTATGTGCGATAGTCTAATGTTCCTCCATCAAATTCCCTTCTTGGTCTAAATTTGTTCTAGTTGGGTTTCTATCATTTGAAACTTAAAAAGTCCTAACTAACATGGGGTCGGGGGGAGAAGAGGCTGTCTCCTGGAAATGCAGTACCCACTGGGATGGAGGACAACAGAAAACTTCAGACTGGATTACTATCCAGACATCTGGGGCCTAGGGTGAGGATGGACTGGCCATTCAAACATGCTCAAGGTGTATTTCTAACAAAGTGGAAGGACCACAGAGGGAGTTAAACACATGAGAAGCTAAGGCTCAGGGAAGAGAAGGGAATAGGAGAGTCTGGGAGCACCAGGGCTAATGCTCTTTAGAGTGACCCCTGGGCCTGAGTGGAGGTTTAAAACAAGAGCTAGGTAGAGTCCTGGCTGGCAAAGAACAGAGGGGTGAAATTTTCCTGTGTTAGGCACTGTATGACATGCTTTACATTTATGACCTGATTTAATGACCCCTAGGAAAGTGTCCTACGTTGCTCCTGCCAGCTGTCCCTGAAACTCTAACACAGCCAGCAGCGGGCACTTCCACAATCAAAACAAGTCAGATCATACGAACATGAGTCCCATCGCATGAGCCTCATGCGGTAGACCCTACGACTGGGTATTCCACGGGCAAATCTGGATGTCCTCTGAGGTCTCTGAGGCTGCAAGCAGCCCACATGAAACAGTAAGCACCTTTTTATGACAGTTTCCACCTTGCTATGTTTGAAATAAGTGAATTTTTAATAACTGTGCCTTGGTCACAACTTCAACTACATCAATCCCATATTCAAGGGTCTACACAGTTAAAATAAACCAAACATTTTATAGCACATTGCCAAAACAGAAACATTTTTTGCACTGAGAGAAAAAGGACTGGGTACTACCACGGCGTACTGTCCATGAATAGAAAGACTTTCGTAGTTACACTGCAGGGACATGCGCCGATGGGGCAGGCGGCAACAGGACGGAGATCCTGGAGAACACTTTCTTCGTGGTAAATGCCCTCGGGTAAAAGATGCGACAATGAAGTAATGAGGCTGATTTCATAAAGCCAAAATGGATGCTGATCTCATTATTTTATAGCCATACCTTGTGGTATGTTTATAAAATATTTCTTTCACAAGTTAAAACAGAAACTGCTACAGATGGATTTAATTTTGGTAAAATCAATGGAAAAAGTTCTATGTTAATGCAACATTTGTTGTAAAGATTCCAGAAACACACAAGTCAAAATTTCAAATTATGATTCCCACAGTAACTGTAACTCTGCTATACAACATACATAATGGAAGAAATGTTATCAACATATACCATAGTAGAAAATACTCAGTAAGCAGAAACAAGCTGAGTTATGCTTGTTGTGGGAATCATCATTTTCAACTAGCTGAGGATATATAAAAATTGAAACCATAAATGCATGCATTATTTTATGTATTTAATTCCAATTTTTCTTGATCCAATTTAATCAGCTTTGCATCCAAACTACATTTCCCTTTCATAAACTGCAAATGAATGCCTTTCATAATTTTAAAATTCACATCATTTGGTTTCTTTTTCTCCTGCAGGCTGCCTGTGCCGAATGGCATCATTATATCCTGTCCCTCCCCTAAAAGGTCAGGCCATGTCTGCCAGGACCCATTTATCTATATTCCTTGTCTCCCCGAAGGGCACCGTGGTGGGGGGGGGGTGGCAGAAAAAGAATACCAAAGAGAACAAGAAGCACATTAAGTAGCTTACACAGGTGAGTAAGTGCAGCAGAACGAGGGACAGCAGCATCATTAACTTCCCCGTTGGTATCTTCCTAAGCCAAAATAAGGAAAATACACCACCATAGATTTACAATTTCCAAAGTGTTTAGTCATAACATTATCTCATCTGATCCTCAGAACAACACTGTGAGAAAGGCAAAAAGAAAACCCCTTTCCGTTGTTCAGCTCTTTGTGACTCCAGAATATATTTAAGGATGCGCTTTTATGGTATAATTTAAAGTCTGGACTATTTAATTGCACTTACAATATTACCCACTTACCACATGCAGAGGATTTACTTATTATTGAAAGCAGAATATACTTTATGTAAAAAGATTATGGTTACGAGCTGAACATTTAACATAGTTTAGGCTTTCTGCTTTAACTATATTCTGAAAATTCAATAATGAAACAGAAAGAGAAATAACTGCCCTTTGAAACTCTGCCTGGGCAAAATTAATCCTGTATATTATATTCAGTATTACTTTTCCCAGTTTGGTTTTAACTAAGAAGGGCACCTTCTACAGCCTCTGAAGAGGAAGCCTTTTACTTTCCAGCGATCTTTACCATCAGGGTATGTTTCATTATATTCACACTAAATGACTTTGGCTCGAGATCAGTCATATTTCCTTTTGACGCTAAGGAGCTCCGCCTCACCCTAGTGCTCATGACCTTGTGTAAGTGTTCGCAGGGCGCTATGGTCAACCCTTTCTGTCTCTTAGAGCTACTATGATCTGGTTAGTCAAGAGTAAGTTTGTTTTCCCCTCTATGTACAAAAGAATCCCTCTCCATTTATTCAGATAAAATATCTAGTACACCAATAAAAAGATCAATTCAAATGAAGATTCAGAGCTGGCAAAAAGCCTTAATATCATTTGTTCTAACCTGAGAGTTAACAGTTAATCCTTTGCCTGTAAAAAGTATGACCATTTTGTATGTAATTAAAGGGTAATATTTTAAGTGTTAAAAGGAAAACAAATCATAAGGAATATTAATTTTAGGAGGTTTTATTGTAGAGGAAGAGTTGTCTTCTTAATGTTACCTATAATTATAAATCAGGTCTTTGTAATGAATATAGATTAACACATAAATTCTTGGAAAAAACAGATAAAATACAAAAAGGTATCCTGTGGGACATGAATACTCCACTTTCATGGTTTTTTTCCCCCTTATATGCAAAAAAAAACCAGTATCTGGGGCTAATGGCAAAACACAATCTCAATACCATTTTCAGTGATGAGAAAGATAGGAAGATGGCTGATTAGCTTAAAAAAATAAAAAATAAAAATAAAAATAAAATAAACAAATAAAATCAGTGATGAAGATGTGAACTCTTACAATATCTCAGAGACCAGAGAGAGCTTTTCTGCCTTAAGCGACGCATCAGTCAAACATGAAGGCCGGGCCCTACGCGTGAACTTCCCGGACAGTTATCCACTCTATGGGATTATCTCAGGAAAGGTATAGATCAAGCCAGCGGACAAGGTTTACCTTAAACAGAATGAAACAATGTCTCTTTCAATATGGAAATGAAGAGGAAGTAATCAATTCTTGAGGATCACAGAATGCCTAGAAATGAAAAATGATGGGGTTTATTTCTCTGGAGCAGTCAATAATATGAAATTCTCAAAGGTTGTACATTTCCCAGATAAACTGACAGTAAATAAGGTCCCAACGACTATCAGTACTGTAAGTTAAGGAACTGATTTTTTTATATTTACTTATAATTAAAGCTGCAGAATTCCATGAATGGCTGACAGTAAAATACTAACACACTGAAGAATGAACCAAAGGAAGATTGTGAAATCAAGGTAAGTAGGTCCAACAACAGAAGAGTGTTAAATAACCTACTGTACGTTCACAAAACGGACACTGTGCAACCATTCACAGCGTGTTTTGAAACTTGTCCAAGAAGAGGGAAAGGGTTAATATACTGTAAAATGAAAAGTAAAGTTACAGAATGAAATATTCTATATGTACTCTATTTGGGGGAAAAATGTACATGGAAAAAAGACCAGGAAAACACACACACAAGTGTTGACAGAAATTACCTCTGCTAGCGAGAATTTAATGTCTTCACTTTTTTTTTTTTTTTTTGCTTTCCGAATGAAAAGGGGGTAATATTAAGGGGAAATTTTTATTTTCAAAAACAGCCATTAAATATCCTCTGATCTCTGTCCCATCTTTTTAATAACATGCACAACAAAAACCAAGTACAATTAGTGCCACTTAGCACTTAACAGTTATTTTTCTTTAAGTTACAAAATCAACAGTTCATTCAAATTTAGTTTCCATATACTTTTTGCCCAATTCACACACGAACAATATATTTTTTAAAAATCATGACATAAAATTTTATCCAAGGTTGCAGTCTTCCATGCCATCTTCTTCACACATCACGTCTAGAAAATGAACTTCATATGCTTGATTCCATAAGTTTTGAAGAAAACCATTATAATGAGTGCCCACAATCCCAGAATAAAACCCCCAGGAGGATGCCAATCTTTCAGCTTCGGTTTCTGCAAAACAAAAAGGACAGGTAAACTTAACAATAATGGATCAAACAAATACTGATGGAACATAGAAATTTCACAGGCTGTGTTTGAAAGGGAAGTAATTTAGCCAAATTAAATGTATTAGGACAGCAACAACAACAAAAGCTTCTAACTGGGTAAATATTTCAACATGGTTCTTACAAAGGTTAGTTTCAGATGCCATTTTGTTCCTTCAAAGAGGCTTCCCTGACTACCCAGCCAAACAATCTCTCTTCACCCAGGCGCTTCAGTAGCCTACTAGTCCTTCTCACTTTGAATTTATGTATTCATTAGTTTGTTGGGTTTTTTTTATTTATTTATTTATTTTTTTAAAGATTTTATTTATTTATTCAACAGAGATAGAGACAGCCAGAGAGGGGGAACACAGGCAGGGGGAGTGGGAGAGGAAGAAGCAGGCTCATAGCAGAGGAGCCCGATGTGGGGCTCGATCCCATAACGCCGGGATCACGCCCTGAGCCGAAGGCAGACGCTTAACCGCTGTGCCACCCAGGCGCCCCTGTTGGTTTTGTCTGTCTCTCCCACTAGACTATAGCTCTATGAGGATCATTTTGCTTGTATTCCCAGCATCCACCTGCCACAGTGCCTGGCACACAGGAGACATACATATATTATACTGATTAAGTCAGTGGAAAAACAAAGGCTACCCGATTCCATTTGTTCTGATATTTAACAAATACTTGTTTGGGGGCCCATACCTTTGTTCATGTTAAGCCTTTGAGACAGCATGCTCCTTACTCCATTCTGCCTATTTGAAACTCACCAACTGAAATGGCAACTCCCTCAGGTTTTCCCACCTGATATATTCTTTTCTTTGAATGTGTAGCTCCTTCTACTCTTACTTCTATCTAGTAACATAATTATCTTTATTGGTTATCTCCCTGCAAACTTGAAGGGGGCAAAGTCTGGCTGAGTCCATTTTATATCCTCTTGTCCATTCCGACCCCTCAACACCCAGCCAAGTGTCTTGTATATTTCTTTGTCAAGAAGGAAAGGCAGACCAGTCTTCTTCATTTAGCTGTCATTGCAACAGCTATGTTATGTCCCTGAAATTGGAGGTCTGTAACTGTGATCTTTTTATGAGGTTTACTTCCTAAACTACTGGCCAAGATTGTAAGGATAGTTATGATATGAGAATCATGTATTTTTTTAAAGATTTATTTATTTGAGAGACAGAGAGAGAGAGCACGTACGGTGTGGGGGGGGTGCAGGGTAGAGGGAGAGAGAGAAACCCAAGCAGACTCCATGGCGCTGAGTGTGGAGCCCAAGACAGGGTTCGATCCCACAACCCGATATGACCCGAGCTGAACCCAAGAGTCAATTGCTTAACCGACCGCACCACCTAGGCGCCCCTAGAATCATATTTTAGAGCAGAATTGCATGAAGAGAAAGTCGTTAGTCACCTAGCCACCTAAACAAGCCAATGAAGGTTCATAAATCTCTTAGAGGTATCTGCATCTTAAAGTTTGGTTTCCCATATATAACCAGGACACCCCATGTTCTTTACTCAATCCTAAACTCATCACATTATAAGAGGAAAGGAGGCAGGCCGGGTGGAAGGGAGGGAGAGAGGGAAGGAAAGAAGGCAGGCAGGTTGGCAGGCGGCAAGCTTCAATATAAAACAAATCAAGTCAAATCAACCGGAATTCGTCAGTAAGGGCCATGCTAGTAATCCTGCCACATTTTACAGTTACTTATATTATCTATGCTTTAAAATATCTGATAGTTGCCTAATGTATACAACATTATAAACCCACTAAAAGAATTCAAAAGAATATTTTGATACAAGTAAACTCTATTTTTCTTTTAATTTTATAAATGGAGAAGTTATCTATGGAAATGCCTGGTTTTCAATTAGGTGATCTTTCTGTAACGTCTTCCTTCTCTTCTGAAATTCTCCTCTCTTAGCTTCAGTGATACTCTCCCCAGGTTTTTCCTCTACTTCTCTAACCATTCCTTTTCAGTCTTCTTTGCTCCTTAAATCCTAGTGTTGTCTAGAGCTCTGCCCTCAGCCATTTATTCTCTCCCTTTATATAATCTCTCTGAGTGACACCTGTACCCTGGTTTTGACCTCTGTCAGCAAGCTCATGATTCCAAAATTTCTATCACTAACATGGAACTCTACGCTAAACTCTAGGTTTACATGCAATTAACAGACATCTCTACTTGGATATTCTAAAGGATCACAAACTTTACAATAGCCAAGAGCAAATTCATTCCTGAGTCCTCCACCCAATTCTGTTCTCTCTTCCCTGTTTTCCATCACTCCATCCATATCAGGGGCATCACCATGTTGTCAAAGTGATAAAGCTGGAAGTCATTCTTAGCTACCCCAACTCTCAGATCTTCCCATTTACATGAGTTCCTAATTCTTACAGATTTTCTCAACATCATATCTGTCCTTTCTAAGTTTTCTATTGCCACTGCCACTACCTTAGTTTTAGCTCTTATCATTTCTTATCAGGATCACTGAAATAGCGTCCTGACTAGCTTCTCTTCCTCCAAGATGCCCTCTCTTTTCCATCTATCAATCATATTGCTGCTAGACACACTTTCCTAAAATACAAATATATATTTGTATAATATGTATACATATTTGTATAAAAAAGCCTCACATGTATGCACATAGGTATTGTTTGTTTGAAGCACACATTACTTTTGTAATTTAAAAAATTAAATAAGTAATTTAAAAACGAAGGCTCAGTGTGGTGTGGTTCAAAGGGCATGGGATTTAGAATTAACTGCTTTGGGCTCAAAGTTTAGTTTTAACGCTTAAAGCCCATGCTACCTGTCAAGCCACTTCTCCACTCTGAATTTCTAAACCTATAAAATGGGCATAGCAACACAGACCTCCTGGGAATGAATGAATGCACAATTATAGCAATGATGTATTTTCTGAAAATGTAGTCTGTAACTACCTGTTCCTACCTAGAAAACTAATGATTTGAAACTCAAAGTACATTTTAGATAACTTTCTTTTGTGTTTGTTAGTTATGAGGAACAATGTTTAAAACAATCTTATTTTTATTATTTTAACTTGTATGAATTTCAATTCAAATTTAACTTATCAAACTATTAGGGGAGAAACCCACCTTACTATTTCGTATCATGCTGGAGTTTTAATCAACCACATAATATAAACACAATTGACAATACTGTTTACAGTGGTTACCTGCCACACTAACTCTAAATCTACTCTCGCCTCCTCCCATTCCTTCCAGAAAACTCCCCAAACACCAAAAATACTATAATCCAATTCTTCCTCATTTTACATTCTATTCAAAACTCTGCAATGGCTCTGATCATATGTGAAATGATGAGGATGACAGAGATTCTTTTCCTCCAGTATCTTACAAGATGGTAAGTCCAGTGGAATTTCAGATGGAAGAGCTTTTGTGAAACACTATGAAAAATCTTAATTTGCTTCCAGTAGAAAATCTAGATTAATATAAAGCATAGTTATATTAAAGACTGGGAAGGTAGATATCACAAGCATGTGAATGAAAAACAAGTGAGTAAACTAAACATGATTTATTACTGCTTGGTTTTTGTCATGTTTATTTTCTGTTACTGAAACAATTTGTAATCCATGCCAAAGGGTTGAAAAAGCTAAACCAAAAATTATTTTTCCATAGATAGATGGGGAAAAGATTGTCATTATTAGTTATTAGTTGAAGCACATATTTATACAATAGTTTGCAAATGTCCCTGGAAATTCGGTTTAAGAGTATTGACCTACCTGGGGAGACAAGATTCACATTTTTCCCAATAACTAGGAGTCTCTGATTTAGATGGCATTTGAAAACACACACATACACACACGTTAATGCTTGAAAAAAATTAAATATTATCACAATCTGGCATTAAACTCTTACCTATAGAAGAACAGGCTATAATATATAATACAGATGATTATTCCATAAACCAATTTAATGACTTTCAGTGCTAAAAGAGTTCACGCGATGTGAACTTTCAAGAGTTGTAACTTTCAGATAGTATTTAAACCGACTCATGCTTTAAAAAAAAAAAAAGGTGAACATCATTTAAGTTCTATGATTTGTTAGAGATTACTGAAATAATAATCAGGTAGTTAACAGGAATCTTAGCTCTGCAGCTGTAGAAACTCTAGTTACTTTCCAATGAGATGGATTCCCTGAGGTCATAGTTACACCATTAGATCTCAAACTTAGCCAGAAACAGTTGCCAGGAAGGCAACTACAGCTTCTTTGGTAGGCACTATCATCATTTCTCCCAGGATTGGTCCTGGCGGCTATGTTGATCTATTATTCCAAAGACTGGCTCAGAGAATTCTGGAGGCATTGCTTTCTGGTCCTGCAACAAAATATGTCCCATATTTAGACCACTAATGCCCAGGAGAGGACCAGAGAGAAGAGCAAAGTGCCAGAGCTTAGAATGTAATAATGGAGGACTAAGAAATATATGTACTCACTCCAAAATTATCATGGAATTTTGTATTTATTTACAGTGTAACACTGTACAGGCTAACAAAAGCAGCAAATCTCAGCTTTCAAAATGGCTATTTGTGGTTGCTATATTTTTTATTGTATATTCACTACATATTTTTGATTAACAAAAAATGGCAAATGAAATATTAAATAAATACAACTTGGACTCTTAGCTTAACAGGGCATCTAAGTAGAATCATCTTCTACTTCTTCCCATCTTCTCAGGAAAATACATATAAAGACACAGAAAGATAAGAGCACATCCTACTAAAATGAATTTAACCTCTGATGAGAAACCTCAGATAATTTCACTATCTGAAAGTCCTGGAAACCAGGTCTACAAACAAATTAATCGTGGCCCAGTTTTCTGATTAGTACACACAATGCGAAGGATTGCTTTGCTCTGTGAAACACAGTAATTCTGTCAACTGAGAAAGGGACTTTAGCTCTCTCCTTTTTTCTGCCTGCTGTTCAAGAGAAATAGTGTTTACAAAGTAGAAGGTGGCTTTATGAAGAGCTGAAGTAGTGTAACTCGTTCCTATCCCCTCAGTGGCAAACCTCTCTATTATCTGAATACAATTACCAGTAAAGAACAAGTCAGAAAGTAGAGGGGCACTGACAATGGTTCACTGCATCTAAGAAGATTCAGCATCCACATGAAAAGCTCTGAAGAGAAGGGAAAATACAGGAAAAATCCTTTTAGTAGCATATGTTAAGAAATAGGTTTTTCCATATACTTCCTCCTTTTAAAGTGCCCTCAAACCAGGCACAGGTAGCGTGGTAACAGAGGATCCTGGTTTAGTTTAGCAAAACTACATTTGACAACTGCCTACCAATCACAAGAAACATTTAACAAATTATTCCTCAGATGCAGGTCTGAGAAGGCATTCAAACTGAAGTAGATAGGGAGAAGCATCCACATACTCCATTGGCACGTACCAACGGCATTCTAAGAAAAAAGAAAAAACACGGTGAGGTCTATGAGTAAAAATACTCCCACACACAAGAAAGAAATATCGTGAAGTTGCAGAGAACATATCTCAGAATAAGAGGTAATAAGGAACCAAAAGGTAATTTTAGAAAAATTTTATTTGACATTGACTTGAATAAAGATGCACAAGAAATCAAAAATAAAAGAATGGTACAAAGAGAAAAATTGTACAAGATACAAGGAAACAGGCTGAGATAAAAACGGAGCAAAATTAAAATCCACATTGACGAGGAAAATAGTGTCCTAAGCACATCTTTGAGTCCTTCATTTACCTAACTGTGGCAGATTGGTGGCAAAAAAATGGCCCAATTCTCTATACTTCCCTTGTGTTCATGCCCTTTGCGATCTGTGCCATTATAGCAACTCTCACCGGTAAGTGGAATTTATATCCTTGCTCCTTGAATCAGCTGGCCTTGTGACATCTTTTGGTTGACAAAATGCAACACAAACAACAATGTCCTAATTCCAAGGCTAGCCTCAAGAGGCTTTGCTTACTTGTGCTCTCTCAGACCTCTGCTACCACCATGAGAAAAAATCTAGGCAAGGCTTCTGGAGGAAAAGACATCACGTGGAGAAGAACTCAGGTCCCCCAGACAAGAACCAGCCAACTCCCAGAAGCAGATCCGCCTAAGCAAGCCAGGACTGACCACAGACTCATGAGGGAACTCAGCCGAGCACAGAACTGCCCAGCTAAACTTGGCCTAAACTGTCAACCTGCAGAATTAGGAGGTAAGAAAATGGTTGATACTGCAAGTCACTAAGTTTTAGAATGCTTTATTATGCATCAAAAGCTATGGAATACAACTACTGATGCAATTAATGTGGAAGGAAACACCCCAATCTTTTAGTATCATAAGAAAATAAGTTTCCATCTACATACTTGGGGCTTCAAATTTCTGCAGTAATGGTATAAATAAGAACAGCATAAAGGGCAACAAATCAACCTCTTGTCCACCATGAACTCTGCTGAGGTGGGGGAGGTCTGACAAGATAATCTCCTCTGACCCTCCTCGAATAAGAAATCCAGCCCCATTAACTCGTCTAACTTTCACAAAGGACTTCAACCAGCATCTGTCACACCTGAACAGTTATCTAGAGCCAGACTCCAATGAAGCCATCCAGGAAAAACACCTGCTATACGTCTTCTAGAGTTAAATTTCATGAATGTTCTTTGCACAACCTCACCAGTAAAGGAACTATATTGATGCTCTTCCAGCACTCTCACGGTCTTTCTAGAAAGAGACTGACTTCACTTGCCACCATGCCAGGAATTGCTCTCCAGGAAATGAAGTAGGGGAACCCAGAGACTAATTCACCTACCTTCCTCTAGCCTTCCTCTTCCCAACTGCAATCTAGACTGGAAGTCTAGTTCCTTTCCTTTTGAAGTTAGTAATTAGTGTTACCCAGATGTTGCCTCCTGCTGGGGAAATGAACATCTCCCAGGATTTTGATGCACTTTACTCATGGTAAATTTGCAAAGCAAGTAATCAAATCTAGGATAATTAAAGATACTTTTTTTTTATTATAATTTGTTAAATATAAAATTGACCACAGTCTTTCCTTCACTTTGATTTTAGTTTTCCTGTGACGAGAATATCCACTGTTAACATTATTACTTAATATTGCTCTGGAATTTCCAGCCAATCTAGATATAACTTCTAGTAAGGAGAAGTAAATTTTCGTTTCCAAATATTATTAGATATCAACAAACTCTACAAAAATCAATTCATAATTATGAAGAATAAAGAGCTCAGATTTGAGATAAATATAAAAAAAACCTTTCAATATGTTACCAAAAATGAGTCAAAAAACAGAACAGGAAAAAAAAATTCCATTCACAACAGCAACAAAAAACATAAAATAACAGAAATAGCCATAACATGAGATGTAAGGTAAACAATCCAAATTACCCTATAAAATCGAGTAAACAGTCCTGAATATAAAAGAGGATATGATAAAGCTAATCTATAATGTTGTTCTCATGCAAAATAGAAAGATCAATGCAACAGAATAGAAAGCAGGCAATCAAGCCCAGTAGCCAAGAATTTAGTACGTGATAAAAGAACTATCACAGATCAGCGGGCAAGAAAATATTCTTACTGGTGCTCCGGAAAAAAGTTTTGTTTCTAGCCCAACATTATAAGCCAAACTAACTTTACATGGCTTAGAATTAGCTGTAAAAATATTAGATATAGAAATATTTTTTTAAAAATTTTCTTTGTGAAGTGACACTTAGGGACACATCTTAATGGTAGCTATGTTAAAAATAGGGAAGAGGGATGCCTAGGTGGCTCAGTCGGTTAAGTGTCTGCCTTCGACTCAGGTCATGATCCCAGAGTCCTGAGATCGAGTCCGTGGGTGGGCTCCTCGCTCAGCGGGGGGCCTGTGTCTCCCTCTGCCTGCCACTCCCCCTGCTTGTGCTCTCTCTCTCTCTCTCATTCTCTGACAAATAAATAAAATCTTAAAAAAAAAAAAAAGTACCAGTGGAGAGCAGTGGCAGAGGAAACTCACTGTGGGGAGCAGAACACAGGAGTCTAAGGGCCTGCGGGCTGACTCAGAAAGTACTTCCCAGGAGAGCGGACCCTTGAACAACAGCGTGTCATATTTGGGTTGGTGGAGAGCAGAGCAAAGTCGGGTGATGAGAAACGCCAGACCTTGTTGAAAGACAGAGGGAAGGTGATGGAAGATCCACAACAGTGGAGATTTACCTTGTTAGTTCGCTGCTGATCCCCCAGGACCATAGCAACTGGGAAACAAAAGAATGGATGCCCTTTGGGCTTAGCTAGCTTCAAAGGCTAGAAAGATTCGTTCTGTAAATGCCCAGTTGTGAGCTGGGATTTGAGACAAGAAGCTTCCACTAGCTTGAATCAGTGCCCACCCACAAGTCAATGGAGCAAAAAGAGAGAAAATGTAGGAGAATTTGCACAGTAAAGGGATTTATAAATCTAAAAGCAATAAATGAAAATTTTAAAAAATGTGAAGAAATTTTTAAACGAACTCTTTGAAAACTCTGTATTTTGCAAAGTGTACAGATCAAAAGGCGAATAAATGGAAAAATATGACAGAAAGGGGGATAAGTTTAGTACATGAAGATCTCCCCCAAATCAGTAAGACACAAAGATTTATCAATTAATGGAATAAAATTTTCACAAAATAATTACAAATGGCTAACATTGAAAAAATTCAATCTTCTTGATCATAAAAACAAATTAAAATAATACATTAACTATTTCTTCATCTTTTAAAAATTAAACTAGTAAATGTTAATGAGGATGGTCAACTTTTCAGAAAAATACTCTATTAACATGTTTAGAGGTCTTTAAAATGTTTGCATCTTTTCATTCATAGGAACTGTTACACTCTGAGCTAGGATCTATATTAAGAAACTCAGAAATGCTGACAAAGGTTTTGCACAAAGATTTTCTTCTCAGTGTTATTTACATAATAGAAAACAGAAAACAATCCCTATAAATAATACAGGAAATATGGTACATCTACATAAATAGTAAACAAAAATGTTTTCAAACAATTTTAATGATTTGGAAAGACGCTTATACTGTAATAATAAGAAAGTAAAAGCAAGACTCAAATTAAGTATAAAATATGATCTATAACAATATTCAAAGAAAAGGAATATACTAAGGTCTTAATAGTGTTTCTCTGGAAGAAACAGAACTAGGTTGTTTTAATTTCTTCTCTAAACTTATACATACTTTTGAAAATATGTTTTCTACAATGGATACGTATTTCTTTAATTATTTTGTATGTGTGCAGGAGGAAGGGACTCTATAGGAAAAACTTCTATTGAAAGAATCCACTTAGAAGAATCTTCATATACTCATCTTTTCCAAATTAGGAGATGCATTACAATAACCCTGTTTACTACTTGATGTCCTAACTTTAAGAAAAAGTAACATGAATAGCATGACAGCAACATAATATAATAAAGCGCTTTTTCAGTATGTATTTAATGATACTCCTGGAGTATAACAAGATTGCTATTTTTAAAACTATAGGTAATATTTCAGACATTCTACAATGATTTTCCTTGCAATCAAACGACAGATTGGTATAATTATCGCATTTGGTAGTACAGCTGCATTTGAGGTAAGTTCATATTAAAGTATAGCTTATAATTTCATTTGTGTCCATATTAGAACTTCTCATAAAATGACTGATTTTATGTAGTTAAAGTACTCTACTGACTGCTATTAAATACACTCCTATTTTTTTTAACCTTTCACAATAACAGCTATAATACAAAGGTGAAAAGCACACATAAAACACTGCAATGTGTCATGAGCAAACACTTAAGAGCTTAAGGGCTACCTATTATTTAAATGACTAATATTTCAAATTAAAAAGATAGGTAGCTAAGCAACACTGCACTGCCAATTGTGCACAATATACAGCCTCCCCTTTCACGTTGCTAGGAGAACATTACCATAAAACTGCAAAATAGTTAACGGAGCATAGATCTAAGCACTAAAATTATGCACAAAGAAGAAACTGAGGATTTTCAAAATTTACGTGTTTACGGGAAGCAAAGGGAAAATTTCCAAAGTTTCGATGAGATTCTTTTCTTAAAATATAATGATCACATCAGTTAGTTCATTTTAAGTAAAGAAAAAAAAAACCCAATATACTGAAGCTACGATTCTAATAACTTTAAAA
The DNA here is from genome assembly GCF_017311325.1 of Ursus maritimus. Taxonomy (NCBI): domain Eukaryota; kingdom Metazoa; phylum Chordata; class Mammalia; order Carnivora; family Ursidae; genus Ursus; species Ursus maritimus. The sequence goes on along the minus strand of NW_024423564.1, from coordinate 40,906,587 downwards.
AACAGCTGTTTGTTTTCAACTGTTTGATCTGTGGTGGTTTATTAGTATTTCCAGTCTCTCTATATCTTCTCTATAAAATATAATTTGTACTCTTCAAATTATATTAATGGTATAAATCAAACTGTGGTCAGCAGAATTCCAAGTCAGCCCTCAGACTCCTTCTCCCTGGTGTACATTCCCTGTCTAATCTCTTCCCCTTGAGTGTGGGTGGAACTTTTAATTTGATGGGCTATCTCTCCTATGATTCGGTTACATTGTGTAGCAAAGATGAAGGGATTCTGAAAATATAATTAGGGTCCCTGAATCAGTTGATGGTCAGTTAATCAAAAATGAGATTATCCTGGGGGGGAGGGGCTGATCTAATAAGGTGAGCCCTTTAAAAGAGAGTCTATATAACAGGGACAGAAGTCAAAGAGATCAATATATTAGAAGCCGCCCAGATGCTCTCCTGCTGCTCAGGAAGAATCAAACAGCCATGTTGTGGCGTGCCGGACAGGCAGGGAAAGCAAGCAGCCTCTGGGAGCCGAGGGCCTCAGTCAGCCCTACAACCACGGAAACGGAATTCTGCCAATAACCGGTAAACTTGGAAGAGGACCCAGAGCCTCAGATGACACTGCCATCCTGGTTGACTCCTGAATCAAAGAATTGTTAGACTGTGAGCACAGGACTAAGTTAAGCTCTGCCCAGACTCATAAAGTATGGAAACTGAGATAATAAATGCTTTTAAATCACTGAATTTGTTTGTTACCCAGCAACAGAAAACTAATTAACAACCAAGACTTGAAATGAAACTATTCATTACTCCTGGTAACTGTTCCTTGGGTGAATAACTGATTAAGATATTAACTTTATATGTTTAAAAAATAGAAGTGAAGAGAATGAAAGTCTAAGTCTAGTCTAATTCCTCCTATTCTTCCATACCTATTCATTCTCTAAGAGCCTGCTCAAATGTCACCTTCAGCTGAAGCCTGTTCTCATACCCCAGTAAGAATTAATTTCTTTTTCTCTAGGCACCAATGGCAATTGGCTCCTGTCTTACACTATAGTCAGTTTGTGGGTGTGATTCTACCACACTGTGATCTGTTAGTGATATCAGTTTCTGAACCTTATCAAGGTCTCATAAGCTTTGAATACAATAGAGCAATCAATTTGCCTTAGTTACCAGTTATTTTCTTCTTGAAAATAAGAAATACAAATATTCAAATATTAAGTACTAATTTACTAGTTTATACTCGGTTTTATGACTTACAGAAAAAATTAAGAATTGCATTACTCAAATAACAATATAATCTATTCTACGAATCCCTAGTGAGAAATTAAAAACATCATTTAAAAAATGTGAAAACAATTTGAAGTTTGAAATAAATTAATCTGTTTTTAGTTCTTAAGAAAGAAGTCACTGTTCCCACAAATAAATAATAAAAGTACATTTATCAATAGTTATTTGTGTCTGTTAAGAAGTAATCAGAGTCCTGCTTCTGCCGACAGAGGGTTAAATGCTACAGAACTATCGGCCCATTCTGAACAACTAGAAAATCATACAGAAGGTAAGAAACAATGGTTTTCAGATATTGGACAATTTGCAGCAGTTTTCTGACCGCTGGAAGGATGGAAACAAATAAGATGAGTCTCTTGAGTGCCCAAGCTTATTGCGTGAAGAAAGCTTCGAAGCTGCAGCACAAGGAGGGGGACCCACACAGAACCTGGCAGTCTTGCTGAGTTGAGGAGAAACAGATTAGAATTCAGGGAGGTTTGGGTGGCTAGAATTTGCAGGGCTGACTACTGGAGAGAAGGGAGCAGCATACAGAAAGAGCTCCAGAGATTTGCAAAGGGACTTCTGGAGTCTTCTGCACAGTACTCATCTCTGCATGCAAAACAAGAAGCTGGCAGAGGGAAAACAGCACAAAACACTAAAAGCAACAGGCCAAACACTTTCCTAAAATTCAAAATATGCAGAGCACCAAGTCACAGTTCCTATTGGGTCTAAAGCAGAATAAATCAGAAATAGTGGGGCTATCTCCCCATCCCACCTTCCTAAGAAGGATCTGCTCTCAATCTGCCTCAAACAACTTAAAAACAATCCTTAAAGGGATCAAATTCAATCTAGAACAAAATGTAATACTGCTACATGAATAAAACAAAAATCCAAAATCCAACAACAAAACTTAAAATATCTAGCATCCAATTAAAAAAAAAAAAGGCATGGAAAGGAGAAAAATATGACCCATAGTTAGGAGAAAAATCAATCAACTGAAAAAGACTCATAAATGAGATGACAGATTTAGTAGACAGGGCTTTTAAGATAGCTATTATAAACTGGATATAAAGAAAACATGAACATATGAAGGGAGAAAAAGAATACATCAATAAGGCCTATATAGGATTTCCAGAGATGAAAAATACAATATATGAAATGAAAAAATATACTGAATGGAATTAACAGATTAGACACTATGGAAGAATTATCAGAGAACTATTAAGATAGCAATAGAAATTATTCAAAATGAAGCACAGAAAGAAAAAGAGCAGGAAAAAGAATAAACAGAGCGTGGGCTGTGGCACCATATCAGACAGGATCACATCTGTGCAACTGGAGTCCCAAGTGGGGAGGGAGAAAAATATCCAAAACAAATAATGACTGAAAGGTTTCCAAATTTCAAAAAAACTATAAACCACCAAACCCACAAAGCTCAACACCAAGCATAATAAACATGGACCACACAAAGGACCATCATAATCAAAATGCCAAAAAACAACGATAAAGAGAACATCTTAAAAGCAGTCAGATAAAAAGAGATTTGTTCTTAGAGAGCAGGGTTCAGAAAACCACAGCACATGGGCCAGTCATGTGATTTTTATAAATCAAGTTTTACTGGAATACAACCACACTCATTCACTTTCATATCATCTATTGCTGCTTTTATATTACACCAAAGTTGAGTAGTGGGCACAAAGTCCAGATGACCTACAAGCCTAACCTATTTACTACCTGGTCCTTTAAGAAAAAGGTACAGAGGAACAAAGAATGAGTGAAGGAGGCCAGAAGACAGTGGAAAGACATCTTAAAGCACTAAAAGAAAAGAGCTGTTAACCTAGAATTCTAGGGAAAATGTACCAAGTGAATAAACTCTTTCAAGGATGAAGGTGAAATAAAGCATTTTTCAGTAAAACAAAAGCTTTGAGAATTCAACAGACCTATACTATAAGGTAGTATATACCAAATACCTGTACTATATAAGGTATACCTATCATAGCTTTAGACTAGGAGGAATGTTAAGAGTAGTTCTTCAGGCAGAAGGAAAATTATATCAGACAGAAATGCACTCTAACACAAGTGAGTGAGGATAGATAGAACTGGCAAAGAGGTGGATAAATATAAAAATATTCTTCTTCATTTTCAGTTTTTTAAAAAGGTAATTGACTAAAGCAATAATGATAATGTATTATAGGGATCATAACATGTAGAATCAAAACATACGACAACAGTAGACAAAGGATAGAATGGAGGGATTAAGAATATATCATTATAAAGTTCTTATGTTATACATAAAGTAGTGTATTATTTAAAGAAACTGTAATAAAGATGTAATATCATACATTTTAGAACAACAATGGCAACAAAGTAGATTCACTAACAAACCAAAAGTGGAAATAAAATGGGATCATACAAAATACTCAATCCAAAAGAAGGCAAAAAAAGCAGGGGAAAGGAAGTAAAAACAGATGGAGCAAACAGAAAACAAATAGCAATATGGTAGACTTAAATCCAATCAGATTTATATGCAATTTAAATACTGATAATTACATTAAGTGGAAGGATCTTAAAACTCCAATTAAAAGGAAAAGATTGCAGGTTGACTAAAAATATAAAACTCACTGATGTTCTGCCCATAAGAAACTTACTTTAAATTTAAGACGCAGATAGACTAAAAGTAAACAAATGGAAAAAGACATACCATGGAAAAGAAAGCTGGACAGGCTATATTAATGCTAGAACAGAGCAGACTTTAGAACAAGGGATATTATAGGGATAAAAAGGACCTTCTCATACTGATAAATTGATTGATTCATCAAAAAGACACATGAATTCTAAATGTGTATGTACTTCAACAGAACTTCAAATACACAAAGCAAAAACTGACAGAAAAGGAAAAATTGTAATTATACATATCAGCACAATCTCAGAATTAACAAATTTGTATTTATGTATGTATGTATCTATGTATCTATCTACCTATTTATTGGCAGAGGGACAGAGAGATTCCTAAGCAGGCTCCACACCCACTGTGGAGCCTAACATGGGGTTCTATCTCACAACCCTGAGATCATGACCTGAGCCTAAATCAAGAGTTGGACGCTGAACCGACTGAGCCACTGAGGTGCCCCAGAATTAATAAGTTTAAAAAATCAGTATGAATATAGAAAACTTGAATGTTACCAACCAGTCTGATAAAGCTGATATTATTTCACTCCACCCAATAACAACAGAATACAAAATCCATGTAAAAGTACACATGGAACATTCACCATGACACACCAAATTCTGATCTATAACAGAAGTCTCAATAAATTTTAAAGGACTAAAATCATACAAAGTATTCTACATGGTGGAATTAAACTAGAAATCATTAACAGAAAAGATATTCGGAAAATCCCCCAAATACCTGGAAATTAAATACATTTCTAAATAACCCAAAAAGAAATCACAAGGGAAATTAGAGATTATTTTGAACTGAGTGAAAATGAAAATACATTTCAAAATGTGTGGGAGGCACATAAAATACACTTACAGAGATATGTATAGCTTTAAATGTTTGTATTAAAAAAGAAGAAAATTCTAAACTCAGTAATCTAAGATTCTACCCAAAGAAACTAGAAAAAGAAGAGCAAATGAAACCCATGGTAAGCAGAAAAAAAAAAAAAAGTAGAGTTCAATAAAAGTGAAACAAAAAAATACAGAAAAATATCAATAACCAAAAAGTGCTTCTTTGAAAGTTCAATAATATTGATAAAACTTCTGGCAAAACTGATTAAAAGAAAAAAAGAAGAATCAAAGAGGGGACATGATTATAGATTATGCAGACATTCAAAAGACAGATGATACAAAAATAACTTTATGGCAATAAATTTGACAGTGTGTGCTCTGAAAGATACAAACTGCCATCTTCTCTAGTTTTAAGCCAGAAAGTAAAAAAGACATGTATTTCTATAAAGTCTACACAGATTTCCATATTCCTAATGGATATGGAAAGGAGGACAGCCTCAGTCTAGAACGAGGAAAGGGATTTTCAGTCAGAGTAAAAAACAAAAGGGACCTGTACCACCAAGAATGCCTAGGGATGAACCCAAGAGAGTCAAGTAGAAATTGCAGGTAATAAATCCTAACACTTTTTAAATGTTTATCATATGCCATGCATTATTTTAAGAGTTTTAAAAGCACAGCCTTTAAGATAGATAATAATATTACCCTGTTTTACAGATGAAGAAAAGGTTTCAGAGCAGGGCTCTTTCTTCCTTTCTCTGCAAAGGGCCAGAGAGTAAATATTTTAGGCTTTTCCAGCCATATAATCTGTCGCAAGTACTCAACTCTGCCTCATAGTACAAAATTAACTGTAGACAATAGTAAGCAAATGGATTTAGGAATGTTCTAATAAAACTTTATTTACAAAAACATGTGGCAGGCTAGATTTTATCTGTGGGCCATGGTTTGCCAACCCATGCTCTAGAGAATGGTTGTTAATGGGTTCAGAACATACCACCCCCAAATGAGCCACTTTGGCATACTGATTATTTTGAACTGAAGGCACTTGAGAAACAGCAGATGCAGGAAGTGCTCTGATGTCCACATTTCTACCTAAGAGCCCATCAAAACATTTCCCATGAAAAGGTGCTTTCTCTGTTCCAGAAAGACAACATTCTTATCACGGGATACTGGCAGTCAATACCAAAATCAGCCTATACAAACTAACCTACTAAAATAGCCCTTACCTTCCATTAGTTCCCCCCCATATAATTCCTAGTCATTTTCCCACAATGTACTGCCCCTATTCCAAGCCCATTTGTCTCATCACTTCTCCACAAAAGCAGTGTTTCTTTATTAAAATATATAAGCTCTTAGTCCTAACTGCTTCTTTGGGTATTCATTTTCCTTATGAATACCCTCACATGCACATAAAAGTACTAAATAAAAGTGTGTTTTTTCTCCTGTTTATCTGTCTTATTTCTGTTTAATTCTCAGACCCAGCCACAGAACTTAAGAGAGTAGAAGAAAGATCTCTCTTCCCTAACTGTATAGTGATTTTCTTTTAGAGTTGTCTGAATCTGTCCTTTACTTGGTAATCTTTTGGAGGGACGTCACCTAAGAGATGCAAGTATCGGATAGATTTTAAAAAGTCTAGATTCTATGAAAGCAGTGAGAAATCAGTATATTCTTATATTACTTTATGATTTCAAACCAGTAGGAAAATTTTCTCTCATGTGAAAATTGTCAGTGATTAATTATTACAACTTACTTCATCTGAAAATCCAAAAAGTACATTTAATTACATTTTATGCTATACCAAAAAACAAAAACCAAAAAACCAAAACCCAAGTAACAAAAACCCCACTAATACACCAATAATAAATAATACTTGCCTCCAGTTGTATAACTATTTCTAAATGGGTAAACAGTTGAGAAAAAAAATTACTATAAAAATTAAATTCCAAATCTTTGTTTTTAGGCATAATTTTCATGACTTCTTCAATGTGAGTCTCCCAAGAGAATCATCAAAATGCTTTTAAGTGTTAGATTGGCATCCTCTCTTTTTGAAACATATAGTCTAAAGAACAAATCAGGAAGCCTCCTCTGTGCTTAAGCGAAGTCATGCTTCATAGACAAAAGTAATTTCAGTTAATTTTTTGGCAATATCATTTGCTTGTTTCTAAAAAGATTATAAACTAAATTTCTATTAAAATAAATTATCAAAAGTTTGAGAAAGTATTTTTAACAAAAGTAGTCACTTTTAGTCATGGTAGTCATTATAAAATTGTTCAACATATTTGCACAACAAAAACAAATCTTAAAATTGTTTTTCCCATATTCTACTAGTAATGGTCTTGCCCATGGAAAAGGGCCTGTATATGGTTTAATCAATGACAATACTCTCAAACAGCCCTTTTCTACTTCCATACTAGTTGAAAACAGCAGGCTAAGGTTTATAGTCTATTACAATTACTAATTTATTTCATTTTTGGCAGAAACAGCCAACAGAGATGTGCCAAGGAAAAGTAAAATAAGAAGTCTGAAAACTCTTAAAAATGAGTTGTTAACATGTCAGTTAAATCTACTTTTATCACAGACTAACAATTTTAGGTATAGTACACAGAGATATTTATTGGAATAAAAATTTTAATTAGTGCCTAACATATCCGTTTATAATTATTACATCTCTCTCTAGCAATGTCATAGATTTAATAACACTACCTAAAAGTAAACATGTTTATTCCACAAGATGTCTATTGGCACATTTTAAACTAGAAATCACTTAATCAAAATTAGGCTAACATGGATATTATCTTCATAAAGTATTAATAACCTTGGAGATAGAACTGGTAAAAAAGATACAAAAGCAAAATCAAACAATTAAATACCTTGATCAGGTACTGATAAATACATCTGAATGTAGATCAAAGCAAAAAAATCTTTGAAAGAAATCTGTACTTATCTAAAGTTATCGGAAATTATAACTGAAATAAATATACTACACAAATTACCCACCAGACACGACTGGTACAATGAAATGAAAGTTCATCCTGAATGTTAAAAATCTGTAACTAAAGATATTGATTCTTTTACTATAAAAAATGACTTTCCTGACATGCATATATCAGTTTTAAAGTGAACGATAATCTAAACTCCTATCCGGAAGCACATTAAGGTGATTTCAGGTCAATTTGGATGACAGACTAAATAACTCCTACTTACACTATTTTGATCTGTTGCTAGTCAGTATCTAACTACTGCCAAGTATGTAGCACGAAGCTGAAGGGTACTGTATCTCAGTATGTTTATATCCAAACAGCCAGTTTCTGGATTTATATGGGAAGAGATTCTCTTGGGTTTCATTTTCTTTTTATTCCATGTTACTTCTGTTTTTGGTGGATCCCTGGGTTTAACTGCTGGCAAGTTCATTAGGATGGGAATATAACAAAGACAGCCAACTGACACAAGCGACAATGTATATCCCTCACTTTTTTAACGACTAAAATGTTACCTTATTACATCGTAAATTAAAACCTTTCTATTAGAAGCACAGGATGCATTGGGCACGAGTGATCTGGTTCTACTTTCCTCACTGTCTAATATATTTTTTCTTCCTTGTACAGATTCTCTATCTTAAAATTTGGTACAAATATATAGCTAGGGAACTAGCCAAGGAGCAAATTACTTTTCCATTTCCTAGAGCTGGAAAAGGGTACATCTCCTCACTTCTAGTACTATTTGCCTCAATCCCCAGAAAGTCAGCATTTATTCATTCACCAACAATCCTCCACCAAAGCACACTGATGCCCCTAATATTATGGAATACACTTAATGCTTAAGACGAATAGTCAGAAAAATCTAAGAGGACATCAGAAGCTATGTGATACATTTTGATATAATGGAATAAAGAAAATGAAAATATCCTTTATATTTGGCATATTTACCAAATTACAATGAATTTTAAAAGACAAAAACTCAATTTAGAACCACCATTACAATTATATCATGATATCCCAACAAAATGAAAATTCATTATAAGATATATTTTAACAAGTCTTCACTATGTATATAAAATATTTTAAAAGAAGAATGAAAATTATGTATTTTCTAAGAAGAGATACCAGAAAGTTTTCTGAAAGCGCTCTGTCTTAGTAACTAAGATGATGAAGCTATACTACAAAGGGAATAAAGTTAATTATTATCAAACTCTTAATATTTAAAGCAACACAAAGGGACAAACGTCTAATATTTATTAGGGATATCTGCCTTCTAAATGTGACAAACTCTAAATTACTTCAATTTATGAAAGAAATGTGTATTTGTTTTTAATCACTGATTGTTTATTTTAGTTGTGTACAGAAAATTCTCAAGTACTCAAGGTCCAGTCATAAAAGTTAGAGATCATCAGGGCTCTGTGACACTCATTTTTCTCACAACTTTGGACAAACTACTACCCACTAAGCGTCTCTCAGTGGTGAGGAACAGATAAAGCATTAGTACAGGCTAATAGTGAATGAATTATATTCCAAATATCCTTTTTTATCATCAGTTTAATGGAAACTAGAAAAGATGTTTTCAAAAATCATATTATAAATAGCTGTTAAATGATCAGGACAGGTCACAGAAGGCTACCAAATTCTTTTTTTTTTTTTTTTTTTAAGATTTTATTTATTTATTCGACAGAGATAGAGACAGCCAGCGAGAGAGGGAACACAAGCAGGGGGAGTGGGAGAGGAAGAAGCAGGCTCATAGCGGAGGAGCCTGATGTGGGGCTTGATCCCATAACGCCGGGATCACGCCCTGAGCCGAAGGCAGACGCTTAACCGCTGTGCCACCCAGGCGCCCCAGAAGGCTACCAAATTCTTAATGTTGCTGAACTATCAGAACTAAACATGGACCTCAGGTCAGGTGGCCACATAGGAAAGACTTTTCTCGATTCAAGCAAGTCAACTACAGGTAAATTTTAAATTAATCAAGCTACCTTTAGCACCTTCTCCTATCACTTCTTGTACCCATATCCTTTCACATTTCTACCTTGTTTCAAGCCCTCACCATGGAGCCAAGGACAACTGGGATGGAGAAGGAAATCAGGAACAGAATTGTGAAGAAGGTAATGGATTCTCTTCAGGCCAGTTTCTAAATGAATGGATATTCATGTACTGAATATTTACTAAAATGTTGATACTTACGTCTTCCAAAATATGGTTTCAACTAACCATAACATGCATTACATCTGTTGACACCTCATTCATCACATTTCCTGAGGACAAAGTTCCTTTGTAAGAACTTCGCAATGTTCACAGGAGGTATTACAGCATAGTAGTTAAGAGGAAGGGTTTTGAAGTCGAACAGTCCTACATCCAAATTCTGGCTCTGTCACTTACAAGATGGAAGACCTTAGGCAAGTTACTTAAACTATTCTGTACCTCATTTCTGTTCATCCATGAACAAAATGGGAGTGACAACTTTTTCAATGGTACTAATTATTTTCTGATGATAATTATGATTAACCAAAAAATATGTTTTGCACCTACTTGCAGATGCACAACATATTAAGAAAAAAAGCAGATGAATTTAAGAGACATTTAAGGGACAGAGTAAATATGAATTAAAAACCAATATATATGAATATTGTGAGAGGGAGAAGAGATAAGCAGAGAGAAAGAGAGGATGGAGGAGGGAGGGAGAGAAGGAGGGGGGAGAGACAGAGAAAAAAAAAAGCCCAAGATTCTAAAGCCACATTATTGAGAATACAGTGGCATTGATATATAAACATAATAGAAGAATCTTTTAGGAAAGGGCTGAATTCTGTTATACAATGTGTTTAATATCTAGGTGGAGCTATCATACAGACAATAAAATATTGTTCTGTTACTCAGCAAGGAGACGAGGATGTGTGGGGGATCACTGGCATATAAATGATATTTTAAAACCATTATCGTAGATTAAACAATAGGGAGTACATGTCCAGTAGGAATCTGTAAAAGGCACAGAATCCTAGAGATGGGGCTAGGAAGAGATCAGCAAAAGATTTTTGAAGGATGTGATCAGACATTGGAGGAAAACCAGTACACAGTGATGGTTCAGGAGGAAAGAAAAAAGGTTTCAGAGAGATTAATTAACAGAGGCAAATATCACAAAGAAGTCAAAGATTAGGATGATGTGAAAATAAAGGAACTGTAGTAAACTTTGCAAAAACAGTTACAGAGCAGCTGCTGAAGTACAAGCTTGAATAAAGTAAATTGAAAAAGAAATAGCAATGAAGAAATGAAGAGAGCTAGTTTATTTTTTTATTGTGGTAAACTATACATAACATAAAATTTACCAATTTATCCATTTTTAGGTGTACAATTCAATGGCAGTAAGTACATTCACACTGCTGTACAACCATCACCACCATCCATCTCCAGAACTTATCTTCTCAAACTGAAACTCTCTACCCATTAAATAATAACTCCCCCGTCCTTCCTCCCTCAGCTCCTAGTAACCAGCATTCTATCTTCTTTATCAGAATTTGACTATTCTAGGTACTTCATATAAATGGAATCATACAACATTTGTACTTTTGTGTCTGGTTTTTTTCTACTTAGCATAAAATCTTCAAAGTTCAAGCATGTGTCAGAATTTACTTCCTTTTTAAAGTTAAATAGTATTCCATCGTATGTATATGCCACATTTTATCTCTTTATTCACTGACAGACATTTGGGGTGTTCCAATCTTTTGACTATTATGAGTAATGCTGCTATAAATCTTGGGGTTCAAATATCTGTTCATTTCCTGCTTTTAATTCTTTTGATTATGTACTCAGAAGTAGAACTGCTAGCTCATATGGTAAATCTGTTTAAATTTTTTGAGGAACCACCATACTGTTTTCCATAGTGGCTGCACCATTTTACATTTCCACTAGCAGTGCACAAGGGTTCCAATTTCTCCACATCCTCACCAAGGCTCATTATTTTCTGTATTTTATTTTATTTTAGTTCATAATAGCCATGCTAATAGGTATGAAGAGGTATCTCATTGTGGTTCTGATTTGCATTTTCCCATTGATTAGTGATGCTGAGTGCCTTTTCATGTGCATATTGGCCATATGTATATCTTCTTTGGAGAAATGTCTATTGAAGTCCTTTATTTTTTAACTGGATTGTTTTTCTGTTGTTAGGAGCTAGTTTATTTTTAAAACCACAACAAGAGAGAAAAGAGAGACAAGTAAAGCCTGAAGGGAAAGCAAACTGAGGAAGACTGTTTTAAGGACTAAGGACACCTAAGTCAACAGTGGAAAGTGTAAAGACAAGAGAGAGAGAGAGGCATTAACTGATGGAACAAGGTTCCTGGCTGTGTAAGCAAGGTATCCCTCACACAATTCACACACTTCTTCCTTTGAGATGGACAGAAAAGATAAAGACTCAGGAAGACACAAATGAGTCTGAAGGTACAGGGAAGGTATACTGACAGTGTTTTGGCCTAATGACCTCATTTTTCTCCAGACTTAGGAGGCTAAGTCATAAGCTGAGCATTAAAGGGGATAGAAGTGAAGTAGAGTCATAAAGACTATAGCAAATATTTGTAACATATGCTATGGAAAATTGTACAGGGACCTAACTAGATATATTCAGCAGCATTTTATCCAGATGAAGCAGTCTGCTGTCTTGTCATCGTCAAGACATTGTCAAGACATATTGTTCTCACTGTTCTCATTATCATCGTATTTCCAAAGGATGATCTGCAAAAGAATGGTTAAAAGAGGGTGCTTGGGTGGCTCAGTAGGTTAAGCATCTGCCTTCAGCTCAGGTCACGATCCCAGGGTCCTGGGATTGAGCACCACACTGGGCTCTCTGCTCAGCGGGAGCCTGCTTCTCCCTCTCCCTCTGCCATTCCCCCAGCTTGTGCTCTCTGGCTCTATGTTTTTGTCAAATAAATAAATAAATAAATAAATAAATAAATAAATAAATAAAATCTTAAAAAAAAAAAAAAGAATGATTAAAAGACTTGCCCAAGGGGTGCCTGGGTGACTCAGTTGTTTAAGTGTCCAACTCTTGATTTCAGCTTAGGTCATGATCTCAGGGTCATGAGATCGAGCCCCTTGTTGGGCTCCATGCTGAGCGTGGAGTTTGCTTAAGATTCTCTCCCGTCCTTTCTCTCTGCCCCTCCCCCAACTTTACATGTGCTCACATGCACTCTCTCTCCTTCTCTTTCTCTCTCAAAAAAAAAAAGAGAGAGAGAGACAGAGAGAGAGAGAGACTTGGCCAAGACGGGACAGTTATTAAATGGTGAAACGGATTAAATTCCAGTTTACCCTATTACATTGTTTCCTAAGAAATGCCATAACGAACATAACAATTTTAAACATAAATCTTTCTGTCTTATTCCTTCTTCTGGAATAAAATCCGAGAGGTAGAATTACCATTATTATTTAAAATACACACACACACACACACACACACACAAACTACTTTTCAGAAAGGCTGTATTAACTTAAATCCCATCAGCAATTTACGAGCATGCCCTTTGCCCATCGCACTGCCTCTTTACCAATATCAACAATCATTTTAAAAATCTTAACAAATTAGGTGAAAACTGGTATCTGTTTTTTTAAATTTTGGAACACTTACTGACTAGTGAGGCTCACATTTTTCTTTTTTTTTTAAATTCATTTATTTAAGTAATCTCTACACCCAACATGGGGCTTGACCTCATGACCGTGAGATCAAGAATTGTGTGCTCCTCCAACTGAGCCAACCAGGTGCCCCTCACATTTTTCATTTCTAATACAGAAATTTAATATATCAGAAACTATGGTGACAAATTTATAGATGAACAAAATTTTTCAAGCTTACATAAAGTTGATGAAATATCAGTATTGAAATATTGATCACTATTTTCAAACAGCTTTATCATTTCATTTCTTCCTTGAAAAGTGACATTTTGGAAGTGACTGTCATAAGTTATAATATGAAAGCAGAGGTTAATTTATATAAATTTAAAATCATATCCTAGTTGATATTAAAAGAACAGCACATGACCTTCAAGTAGTTTAATTTTTATTACTTGCCTTATTATTTGAATGAAAATAAATGAACAGTATATTATTTTCCATTAGACTTCCATTTTAAATTTGCAATCATTAGGGAAAGCTCTATAAGATTTGAAAGCAATCTTAGTCAGTCCCTAGGCAGAGAGAGTGATATGGATTCAGCAACCTTTTGATGAGTTTCCAGATATCGATAATTCAATAGGCACATTTCCAAAAACGTGTCAGATTTTCTACTTGACGGACATTTCAGTCAACCTTTAGTAAAGTTTAGTTATAATGAGGTAGGTATTACTGGAACAGAAAAACATTAAAATGCCAAAATAGCTACAGTAAAACAAGATGAAGAGTTATCAAGGACAGAAGAACAGAAAAAAGATCTGAATCCATTTCATATAGTGACAAAAGCTAGAATTGTAGAGTCTGAGAAGACATATCAGAGTTCAGACAAGTGAGCAGGATTCTAGTTACATATATATTTAAATATCATAATTACAAGATTAAGAGACTGGATTAAACAAATAAAAGGTTTTATGGGCATATATTGCAAATAATTGCCTGCAATGGTCCTCAACCTGAGGTCTTGCCCTCCATTAGGGGAGGAGTTCAGAAAAGGTGAGACATTGTGTGGTACCATAATGACTGAGAAGTGCTAATGGCACCAGGAATGCCAAATGTTCTGTGATGCCCAGACCAGGCTTGCACAGTGAAAGAACTGTTCCACTCAGATGTCAAGAGTACCCCCAAAGAAAAACAATGCATATACCAGGGCACTACACAGACTGGTTATGCTGGAAAAAAATTTATCTAGGATTAAAAAGGAATTAAGCAAGCACAGATGAAACATTTGCAAAATAAGCTTCTATGTTTTAAACTGGGGCCTGACAGGCCACTCTCCAATACCTCTCTCTAGTAAACTTATCTTTAATGGACATGGCACTCTACAGTAATTTTCTGAGCAGCTTGTCTGAATGAAAGAGAACAGTAAGGTTAAACTGCATCATGATCACGTACACTGTGTAGAGATGCATTAAAACACAGAGATCCTGCAATCCACGAATATTTAAAAATGTTAAAGGACTATAAGGAGTCTTATAATTGAAATAGGGGGATTCAGAGAAAGCTTGGAATACGGGTAAGAACAGAGTGGGGGGGAGTGGATAATATATCTCTGTTAAGGCAAAGTATTCACTGATACGTTATCTATCTAGATAGATAGATAACATTTGAGTAAGTTGAAGTTTTTAAAAGCATACAGGGGTTTGTGCCTTTGTTTACACAGAGCCTTTGTCTTAGTGGAGGGTCTGGAATTAATGAAGAAGATAAAACTGTTTCATGCTATTGAATCCCAGAACTGAATTCCTCCCACATCTTAAATCCCAGGAAAGCATCTACTGAAAGGTCTCTAATCAAAATGTTTAAATCGTGCATAGACATGCTTGTCTAATACAGAAACAGGCTGAGATAGTAAGATAAATTTAATTTCACAAATGGGGACAATAATCATCAGGACCAAGAAGAGACACACTCATTGGAGGTTTAAATTTAGTCAGTATTTACTGAATTCACAGCATATCTTTGTTGCTTTCATAGCATAATGTAGTCAAGTGTATAAGAATACAAGCTCTGGTGCTAGACTATCCATGTTCAACTCTTGCCTTTACCACAGACTAGCTGTTTGATCTTATATAAGTTGTCTCTTGTTCCTGTGCTAATACTTTGATATGGTTTTATGTCTATGTTCACGAGGGATATTGATCTGTGGTTTTCCTCTCTTGTGATGTCTTTGATATCAGGGTATACTGGCCTCATAAAATGAGTTGGGAAGCGTTCCCTCCTCCTCGCTTTTCTGATTGTGTATTATATTTTACTTAAATGTTTGATAGAATTCACCACTGATGCCATCACTGTCTAGACTTTTCTTTGTGGTAAGTTTTGAACTTACAAATTCATTGCTTGACTTGATAAAGGTCTATTCAGCTTTTCCGTTTCTTTTTGAGTCACTTTTAATATTTGTATTTTTCTAGGAATTTGTCCATTTCACCTAAGTTATCTAATTTGTTGGGATAAAGGTCTTCATAAAATTTACTTAGAATCCTTTTGATTTCTAAAGGGGTTATAGTGATGCTCCCTCTTTGGTTCTTGATTTTGGTAGGTTTTTTCTGTCTATTTTCTTATTCAGGCTAGCTAAATGTGTTATCAATTTTATCTTTTCAAAGAAACAACAAAGGGTTTCATTGACTTTTCTTTATTGTTTTCCATTTAATTTCTAATTTTAGTAAATTTTTGTATTTAGTCAAGTATTACCTGAACATTGTTCTAGAACCTAACTAGTAACATGAACTTCATAACAAAAAATAATAGTTCCATTACCACTTCATTTCCAATTCTCCTGCCTCAGAGTTAACCATCTCAAAGTCATCTGTTTCTTCTGTATTTACCTCCAATATTTCTAGATAATATGCTTATACCATTATTTGACTTGTTTTGCAATCTCAGACACTGTATCTACTGATTTCCGATGCAGGATAAGTTTGTTTCTTGACATCATCATGCTCCCTATTCCTCCCCTCCCCCAACCAGTTCTCCTCTTCCTATCTTCCCTATATACTTACATTAAAATTTCTGGTAAAACAATCAATTGCTTCATTGTTATAACTATGTAACTATGGTTTGAGTTGAGCCACAAAATACACTCTGATTTTACATCTTTTTTTACCCAACTTTTTTTTTTTCCTGAAATTGTTACTTCAACTCCCTGTTGGCTTTTCTATGTAGCTATTACTAAATCTACTCTTAAGATAGTACTAAACCTTCTCTTAGTATGGTTAAACACATCAGATAATTTGTCATCACTCCACTGGTCCCACAGACAATCATCTTGGAGCACTCCATCATCCTGCTCTAGTTTATACTCTTTTTTTCCCCCAAGTTTTACTGACATATAATTGAATAGTCTGTATTTAAGGAATACAGCTTCTATTCTATAAGGCTGTCATCTGAAACTTCCTTCACCATCAGTCTGGGAGTTTCACTAGCATCTCACAGTGATGGATCAATCTCTTGCGTCTGGATGGTATGTTTTCAGGTTTTTTGGTTTATTTGTTCACTCAATAAGTCACCCAGTAACTTCTTGAGAAAGGAGGAAAAAAATTTTTTTGCAACTTTGAATATCTTTCTATACCATATTTGAAGTATAATTTAGCAATGAATAGAATCTTAAATTGGAAATATTTTCTCACAAAATTTGAAGACTTCACTCTACTGCTTTCTCGTTTTAAGTGTTGCTATCGAGAAGTATGATGACACTCTGACTCTTTGGTTGTTGTTGTTTTTTTATTGTGGCCTTTTTCCCCCCTCTCCTATTCTGAAAGTTTTTAGAATCTCCTTTTTATTTTTTACTGTTTTAAAATTTCAAAACAATATTCCTTGGTATGAGGTCTATTTGTTTCACAGTACGGATCACTTATGAAGCCACTGAGTTCTGGAACAGTTTTCTTGTATTATTTCTTTAATATATGCTCCCCTCCATTTATTCTGTCCTCTTTTTCTAGGACTTGCATTAGTCAGATGTTGGACTTCACTAGTTATTGTCTAAAAACTATAAGAGATGTGAAATTTTACCTGCTTCCAGGGTAACAGGTTAGCCTGGAACAGTTTTATGTATACTTGCAGAAGACATGAGACTCCTGGGTCAGAGACAAGCGACTTTATTGCTCACAGCAGCACGAGCTTCTTCATGTTTGTGCCAGTTCTCCTTGCCTCCCAAGTCCCATGGGGACAATGCAGTGGCAGGCCTAGGCAGATGCTATGCACATAATAAATTTATGTAACAGATTAGGAAATCCCAAGATCAGAAAATCCTAAGCTTTTTTATAAGATGCTGCAACAAATCTATCCAATCTTTGTCCTAGAGGGAAATAGTATCTTTATCATACTGCATAGCAAACAAATCTGCCCTTTGCTCCTGAGGGAGTCACTATCTCTGTTTTCCAAGTCTGTTCACTATACAAACACCTTTAACAAGAGAATACAGAACAAAAGCCTATCCGTGTCTCTGCTCACAAGATGTACAGAAATATGAGAGACTCATATAGAATTGTCTACCAACAGTTATTCCTCCAATTCCTCCTTACCCTTTTTCTCCAATTTTCCTTTTGTCTTTTTGTCCTTCCTTTTGAGAGAGTTCCCCAATTTTGCCTTCAAAATTTCTATTGAAATTATTTTTACTCTCATAGTTTTAATTTCCAAGAAGTCTTACTTATTTTCTGAATATTCCTTTTCTATATAGCACCCTGTTTCATAAGTATCTTCTCATTTCCTTCTAAGGTGGTGGTAATGTTATTAAATTTTCTTCTGTTCCATTTGCTTATTTTGATCTTTGTCTTTCAAAATAAGGACATTCTTCAATAGTCTGGTAATCCTTAGTTGTATAATCAAAGTTAGAGTGAAAAAATAAAACAGCAATCATGCATTAGTAGCACTTATCAACCACTGGGCCTACAAGTGGGATAAGCCAGTGCAACTGGGGTATTAAACTGGGGTCCTGCAAATGTTAAAATGTACATTATTTTTCTATTAGACCAATATATTCAGGAAGGAATTCTCCAACCTTCTATCTGATAGCATATAAGCTTAGATGTCAATGTTCTGAGAACTAAGTAGGAGGAGGTCAGTAGGAGTTCCTCTTTGCACCCAACCTGGTGGCTGCCTTTCCAGGATTCTACAGTACAAATTGGCTTGATTTACAGGTCTCCCCCATGATGGAAGTTAGGGCTCAAGTTTTCCACTCTGCTAAGTTGGTTACCATTTGTTCAACTACATTTCTTCTTCCAATATTAATTGCCTCTCATCTGCTCTTCTCTCCTGTTACATTTTGTCTTTTGGAGTTTATATATTTTTAGTCTTTACTGTCACTTTAGTGGAGTTTTTCAGGAAGGAGAATAAACATGTGTATTCAACTGGGCATGTTATATAAACATAGCTCATAAATATATTTACAAATGTTGGTACAAATTACTATGTTGTCCTTGATTTGTGGCAGTATACACTCCTCTACAGTAGTGTGTGTGCTTTGTCATTACTGAGTATTACTACTATTCATGTCTTTGCTAACCTAAGAGATTTTTTAAAGTGGTCCTTTATGGTTGAAATGAACAATTCTTAGATTATTAATGAATATTAACATGTTTTTTATCAGTTTACTAGCCATTTTTATTTCAACTTCTGAGGCATATCTGTATTAACTTCTTTGCTCCTTTTCTACTGGAGTGTTAGGTTTTTTCATTATCACTTTGTAAAAGTGATATTTAAAGATGTTAATTCTCTGAGGAAAGTATTTTTCCACCTTGATATTTGCCTTTTCACTTTGATGTACATAACTTTTACATTTTACAAAGTCAAATATGTCAATTATCCTTCGTAGTTTTTCCATGCTTAGAAAGTCCTTACCTACAAATATTTACCAATATGCTTTCTCATTAGTTTGATATTTTCCATTTTTTGTATTGATCTCCAATTAGAATTTACTTCTCCATGTGTAATAAAGCAAGACTCAAGTCCTCCCCCCAAAATGCTTAATTGTCCTAGCATCATTTATTAAATAGTTCTTTAATTTCCCACTGATCTGTGATATGACCTTTATCATCTGTATAATCTATATACATACCGAGGTTTCTAGGATAGCAAGATGATCTATGAATTCTGCACATAAGACTTACCTACATTTTTGTATTAGTGTCATTTTGTATATCTAAACATGTATACAGGCCTAGATAACTTTGTTTGTTTGTTTGTTCGTTCATTCATTTAGCACAAGGGGCAGGGCAGAGGGACTGAGAGAACTTCAAGAGGCTCCAGACCCAGTGTGGAGCCCAACACAGGGCTCGATTTCAGGACCCTGAGCTCATGACCTGAGCCAAAATCAAGAGTCGAATGCTTAACCAACAAAGCTACCCAGGCACCCCCAGGCCTAGATATTTTAACATCTGCCAGGGCTAACTAAAATTAATTCTTGACACAAAACTTTAAAAAAAAATAAAACACATGTCTAACTAGATGAGACTAAAAAAAAGTGTTATAAGTTAAATTATACATATTCATTCATTACTGACCTTTTCATTTTCAGTACATTTCTAAAATATTTTATTTCAAAGAAAGCTTAAGTAACATCTGTATTTGAGACTTCTCTAATATGCATTCCTAACTATAAACAAATTTCTCCTTTGAAAAGATTCTTGTGTCTATTTTTTAAATCTTTACTTGTCATTATTTTATCATTCAATAAACTCTACATGAGGCTAATAGACTTATGTTTACAAATTAGAGTGAAATGAAGCTACTTTTAATTCTTAAAGAAAATGTTCTCTGACACCTCTGCATGCAATTCTTTTTACAAAGTAGAAATACCAACTTTTCATAAAAGTACCATAATAGAGTCACATATTTCAAATCTTAATCTTAAATTTAAGCTATTTTTAAAAGTGGCTTAATTTTATTTTTTATTTATTTATTTATTTATTTATTTTTTTGCTCAATAACTACTCTTTAATTTCTTTGTTCAAGAGTATTTTTTAATAATATAAATTACTTTAATATGAATAACTATCTATACAGTTTATCTCAATTAGCTCTACCCTACTTTATGATTGCCATAATTTATTCAAAAACAAATAACAGAAACGATATAACACTTCATCTTTTTCTTTTTCATTAAGTTCTACACACACACATTTCAAAGCTTTCTTGCCTGCATGTACCTAATATTTCATATGGAATATATGCATACTATGTATGCATCTTTTTTCTTTCAATGCAGCGTATAAAAGTGGCTTAATTTTAAAATTAACATCTGTGATGTAAATGTAAATCATTTATATGGGAAAATAATCCACTTCCTTTCATATCTGTCTCAGTAACATAGTTTCATACTGGCTTTCCTAGTAAGCAGATGAAGAGAAAAAAAATAATCACCTTTATTTACTTATTTATTTATCTAAGATTTTATTTATTTATTTATTTCAAAGAGAGAGAGAGAGCACGCGGGCAGGGGCAGGAGAGGAAAAGGGAGAGGGAGAAACAGACTCCCTGCTGAGCAGGGAGCCCAATGCAGAACTCCATCCCAGGACCCTGAGATCATGACCTGAGCCAAAGGCAGACGCTTAACCGACTAAGCCACCCAGGCACCCCAGATAATCACCTTTAAAAAGAAATTATCGATATAACCATGCAAAGTTAACCAAACTACTTACTTTGTATGGTTTTTCTATTTCTTGATAGTATTTTTAAGTCCTAACAAACGTCATAAATTCTTAAAAAGATCAGTTGTAGTTTCCTATATAGTAATGTCCCTTTTATCAGTAAATGCAATTTACACTTTTCTATGATTTGTACTTTCTAACTTTCATAGTAGGACACTAGATTGCTTAAATTGTTAATATAATGAATCCTACAATTGCATACATACTCAAAAATGCTTAATTAATACTACCGTTGTTGGCTTTGAAAGGAACCTGAAAATCATAAATAGGTTTGTCAACAAGCTCTTAGTGACCTTTGGAGATCCCTTAACTCTCTTAGCTTCTTAGCATGTCATAGATCCTTACCTTCAACAATCAACAGTCACCATACTTGTCCAGTGTCTACTAGGTATCAGACACTGCATTTAATGTACTTTCCAATGAAAATACCAACAAAATTCACCAACATTTGGGAAGAATTTATATAACTTTAGCTTACAGGATTCAAATAGAAGGAAATATGGGGAAAAGGGGCAAGAGAGAAAAGTGAGAAAGTCATCAAGAGGGATAAAAAAAGATAGAGGAGGAATGACAACAAATAAGGAGCTGGTCTTGGCCACTGTCAACCCTGATTTCTTCCTCCAACATTGCTAGAGCTCGGCAACCACGTGCAGAGGTGGTACAGTAAGTATTAACCGATGTGCTGTGCACACCAACCATCTCTGTGAGTACCAGAAGAGACTGATGCCGATCCCAAAAGACACAATATAACAATATGTCTCAGTAGGTACACTTTGAATCTCTCAGTGCTGTGAAGCTGTATCAACTACCCCCTATTACCTAAACTGTGATTCCATCATCCCAGGAAGGAGTGGAAGTGGGAGAAAATCCAGGGTGTGAGTGCCTGGATTAAACTTCCTATCATTAGTCAAGAGGAAAGGAAAGAAAGGAAAAAGGTTAGTTGATAAGAAAGTCAATCCAATTATAAGAAAATGAAGAAAAAAATATATTTGCTCTATCGAATTGTGGTTTCTAAAAAACATATACAACGGTTAACTATGCTGAGGGACATTCACATTGTTTCCAATATGTTGTGGCCACAAGGAAGGCTGCTATGAATATTATTGTACTGAGATTCTTGTATATTAGTACTTTGATTCATGTATTAGTAGTACAGACTAGATTCTCATGACTGGAACCATTCCATTGAAGGGTGTACTGAATATATTAAATGTGAAGAGATGTTACAAGATGGCTTTCTAAAAAGGTAGAAATTATTCAGATATCTAGCAACAAGGTATACAAGTACCTTTTTCCTAGCATCTCTGCCAGAAATGGGTGATTTTAATTTTTAAAAATATCTTTGAGATATAATTCAGATATTATAAAATTCATCCTCTTAAAGTGTACAATTCAATAGTTTCAGTATATTCACAGAGCTATGCAATGATCACCAGTAAGTTTAGAACATCTTTAACACTCCAAGAAAAGAAACTCTGTACCCATTCAGTCCCCATTTCTCTGCCTCATTCCAGTCCAAGGCAACCACTAATCTTTCTCTTTGTATAGATTTTGCCTATTCTTGATATTTTGTATAAATGGAACCATACAATATGTGGTTTTCTGGGACTGTCTTCATTAACATACCGTTGTCAAGGTTCATCCATTTTGTAGCATGTATCAGTACTTCATTCCCTTTTATCATTGAATAATATCCCACTGTATGGGTACACTGTATTTGATTTTATCCATTTATCAGTTGATAAACATTTGGGTTATTTCCAATTACTGGCCATTATGAATGATGCTGCTATGATCATTCATGTACAAGTTTTTGTGTGGATGCATGTTTTTATATACCCAGGTTGGAAACATCAAGTCATATGGTAACTCTATGTTTAAACCCTTTAAGGAATCACCAAACTGTTTTCCAAAGTGTGACTTTAATTTTTGCCAATTTGATGGGCATAAAATAGTTTCACCAACTTCATAATGTGCACTTCCTTACTGAGGTTGAGACTCTTTTCTTTCAGTCATGGGTAATTTCGGTTTGTTTTGCTTGGGCTACTTTTTATCTCTTTTGTCTTTTTTTTCTGAGTTACTTTTTTTGCTTCTTACAAACTTATAAGAGTTTTATGTATATTTTAGGTATTAAGTAATTTACTATTGTCTTCTGTGTAAACATTTTGTCTTGATTTTAACATTACTCTTTTAATGTTGTGGTATCTTGTGTTGTATACAATATTGAACATATCTTCTGGGTTTCGTGTTTATTAAAAAGTTCTACCTTACTTCCAGATTATAAACAGCAAATG
The DNA here is from genome assembly GCF_017311325.1 of Ursus maritimus. Lineage (NCBI taxonomy): Eukaryota > Metazoa > Chordata > Mammalia > Carnivora > Ursidae > Ursus > Ursus maritimus. The sequence continues at coordinate 40,883,258 of NW_024423564.1, read as the reverse complement.
CCTAAATTTTCTTCTAAAATTTTTATTTATTTTAATTTGTCTTTATAGGAAATCTACATCATATACAGTATGAAACAGAAACTTAACCATTTTTCTGCTGAAATGATGTACCATCTTATTCATATATTAAATGATCAAATAATGAATTTTTTCTCTGGATTCTCTATTCTAGTGTTTTTCAAGCCACAGGTCAGGACTACCTGTTGCTTTTAAAATCAATTGAGTAGGATTTATTTGGTATTTTAAAAAATATAAAATAGATAAAGAAAATATCAGTATATATATTACATATAACAAGGGTAAGTGCTTCATGAAACTTTTATTTCTATTTTTTTTTTAAGATTTCATTTATTTATTTTGCGAGAGAGAGAGCATGCGCATGGGGAGAGGGGCTGAAGGAGAGGGAGCGGGAAAGAATCTTAAGTAGACTCCACGCGGAGTGCAGAGCCCAACACGGGGCAATCTCATGACCCTCAGATCATGACCTGAGCCAAAACCAAGAGTTGGACACTCAAACAACTGAGCCACTCAGGTGCCCCTTTATTTCTTTTTAACACAAACATATAAACACATATATCAAGGGTCATAATGCATATAAAATATATTTCTTATTGTGAATTATAATAAATAAAATTTGAAATCCACTCTTCCATTATATTCCATTAATCCACTTGTCTATTCCTTTGTCCCAATAGACAAATATGTCTATTCCTTTGCTCATATGTATCTAATTCTAGTGGCTCTGTTCTGATATCTGGGTAAGGCAGATGCACCTCCCTTTTTATTTATATTTTTTTATTTATTTATTTTTTAAAGATTTTATTTATTTATTTGACAGAGAGAGAGACAGCCAGCGAGTGAGGGAACACAGGCAGTGGGAGTGGGAGAGGAAGAAGCAGGCTCCCAGCGGAGGAGCCTGATGTGGGGCTCGATCCCAGGACCTTGGGATCACGCCCTGAGCCAAAGGCAGACGTTTAACGACTGAGCCACCCAGGTGCCCCGATGCATCTCCCTTTTTAGCTTACTACTGGATGTTTGTTCTTCCACATGAACTATGTGGTCAATATTTTCCTACCATTAAAAACATTTTTTTGCTTCTGTTCTAATTAGAATTGCTAATTTGGAAAAAATTATACTTTTATGATATTAAGTTCCCTGCAGCCCATCAAGTATTTGGTATGTCTGTTTACAAAACATGGTATGTTTCTATAATTCGCATTACATAGGTCCTGTGGTTTACTTGTTAAATTTATTCCTAAGTATATTATGGTTCTTTTCATTATTGTGAAAGAAAAAATTTCCCATTTCCATTCTGTGTGATTACCACAAATACAGAGACGCTATCAGTTTAATTTATCTTATATCTAGCTATCTTACCAGATTCTTTTATTAATTCTATTGTTTATAATTTGAGTCTCTTGTGTTACCTAATTGTATTGCTAGGACACCTAAAAATGGTAAATAATTTGGCAGTATAAAATGGCAACACTAAGAATCTTGCTTAGCTCGTGACTGTAAAATGCTATTTAAGTAACATACACAAGAAATTAATCAGACAGAGGAACGCCTGGGTGGCTCAGTTGGTTAAGCATCTGCCTTTGGCTCAGGTCATGATCCCAGGGTCCTGGGATCGAGTCCCTCATTGGGCTCTCTGCTCAGTGGGGAGCCTGCTTCTTCCCCTGCCTGCTGTTCTCCCTGCCTATGCTCTCTCTCTTTGACTAATAAATAAATAAAATAGTTTAAAAAAGAAAAAGAAATTAACTACACAGAATACTGAGATCCATTCCTCTCTCTTCCATTTCTCAAGTTATTCCTTATGTTATAGTCCCTGTCCCTGCTCCTCCTCTCCTGCAGCTTCTAAACTGTGCTACTAGTGAGAGGCTCTGGCTTCTGATGTCTGGGTAGTAGTGAAAAGAGGTGCTGCTGGCTCTCACTGTACCATTAAAAATACATCTCCATATATTCAGATATATGCATATGTGGCACAAGGTAAGATGCTGAAAGGAATATCAAGAAATCAAGAATGTCCAGAAAGACAATCAAATAAGAGATGAAAGACATATGAATAAATAATGTTATTTCAGACAGAAATGATACATGTTCCAAAATAGGCAGGAATCAAGAGTAGAGGAAAATAGTTACTTATAGTGTAGAAACAGCAACAAGTGGAGGTTACATATATATGACTATCATGCTATAATTTGGATATATTATAGATTAAAAAGCTTCTGAGGGACTGGCTGAACCTAATTAGCACATGTATTACTATTTTCTTAGAGGAAAAAACTGCTTTCAAATAATTCACTCATAAGTGAACTTCTAGCAACGTAACTCCTATATTTCTTAAAGACCACTTGGACAGATGATAGTAACAGTCCCAAAGCTGTACTACTGTCAGTAAAAGGAAATAACAAGAAGAGTAAATAAGAGCCTGGTTTATGGGGCGCCTGGGTGGCACAGCGGTTAAGCGTCTGCCTTCGGCTCAGGGCGTGATCCCGGCGTTACAGGATCGAGCCCCACATCAGGCTCTTCCGCTATGAGCCTGCTTCTTTCTCTCCCACTTCCCCTGCTTGTGTTCCCTCTCTCGCTGGCTGTCTCTATCTCTGTCGAATAAATAAATAAAATCTTTAAAAAAAAAAAAAAAAAAATAAGAGCCTGGTTTAACAATGCCCTTTCCTGATTACCCCTTGAGAACAGAATTAATTTTATTCAGTAAAAATAAAATAAATCCTTATCCTGCAAACTTATTAAAAATTGAAATTTTGTAACTATAGGTACTATATAATTTTCATTATAATATTATAATTCACTGTTAAAATTAATATAGCTTCTTGTATTGCCAAAAATATCATAATATAAATTTTTACCATGGTCAAAATTTTTCATCTTTGAATTTATACAGTGTATAATAGCAAAATGCAGCTGTTACATAAAGCATAGTTTACTGGTTCATTCATGCTATAAAAATATGACTGACATTTCATCTGGTCAACCATCCTAAAGGTTAATTCTTGTTTCCTGTTTCAGATTTTATTCCAGGTGAACTGCTCTGGGCAGATTCTATTTACCTATTCTGAACAAACCACAAACTGTTTCATTGCTCACTCTTACTGTTAAGAACATATTGACTTGCTGCCTGCTCTGCTGTTTAATTCATTTATGCTGAGAGTCAGGCATGAAGACAGAATTTTAAATGTGACATTTGCAGGCTGTTAGGTCATTTAAGCTCTGACAACACTGGGGAATTCCTGACATATAAACTGGACCTGATTACCAAACCCAGATAGGCTTCCCAAAGCAGTAAATTTTTGGTCATATTTTTTTTGTAATTTCTCATAGAATTTAATATTAAATTTCAATGTCAATGAAAAGATCTATATAGCCAACATTTTAAAGTAAAAGCCTGTTTCTTTTAATAAGCTCAAACCAGAACTTCTAACCAAATCCGCTAAATGAAAATCCTTTTGGTTGACAAAGACATATGGAAAGACTAATAATAATAATTAACAGTCACCTAAAATTCTGATATATTCTGATATTTAAGGGCTTTTAATATTTTCTATAATCTATAGATTCTGAAAAATCTGGCAGATATGAAGGCCCTGACTCTTGTCAATAGACCACTTAAAATTCTCAGATTCTGGCCAGGGCAGAGCCAGACTTTACATTCTGTCAAAATCACACCATAAAATCTTAGTTTAAATACCTACCACACCGCCTTCTCTAAGATTATAGTTATGCAGAATGGATGATAGAGTCATTATAATTGGAAATGAAAAAAAAAAAAAAACCTGCCCACATGACATTCAGAATTACACTTTACAAGAGTTGATAATGGGGTAGGGTGAAGGAAGTAAGGAAAGATTGTTTTCTTATTTTAGCTACTCAAAAAAATTACACCAAATGACAATTTTTCAGCTCTTTTTCCTTGTCACTAACAAGTGCTACAGTGGTTCAAATGAAAGTTTTCTGAAATTAAGTCTTGTTGTTAAGTAACGAACAAAAGATAATTCTGATTGTACCCTGTATTTTATATAAGTAAGAATTCCATTATGCACAGCAAGTAGCCTTTTAATACTGTGCTTTGAATGAGACTTCCAACTGTAATAGGTGGAGTCTAAATAGGGATAGATGGCCTGGAATGCCTTTCAGCTACACCACATTGATTCTGAAAAACCTAACAAAGGCAATTACTTTTCAAAGATTAAAAATCTTGTTTCTTTCAAAAGAATAAAATGGGGGAAGCAAACCTGGTGTATTATCTGAGCTACAGGAAGTTGTTCAGCATATTTCAGTGGTTCCATTAGTTCCTCATCCATCCAGTCTTTCTTATCTCTGGAAAAAAGGCATTAAAAAACCGTGGCTCAGGTAAATACTATTTTTAAATACAGCAAATATTTAAATATGCCAAATATGAAAACTATTAAAAATCTATAATGTTTCTGAAATAATCAGTATTTATTAAAATCTATGAAAAACCACCTAGTGATAATTTTTAAATGACGTTAAGTACATTAAGAATGCATTTAATGACTATGTAATAAGATTAGTTAACATCATCTAATATTCTCAGATCCTGTCTTTTACTCTTGAGACTTAAAACTATGCAACTCCTTCTCTATGTACCAGTCTGTTGTTTCAGCCACATCCTTGCAGCTCTATGCCTCTCTGATACTCCCCATTCTGTTTCCTATTGGGACCAACCACCAATTCCTTCTTTACTTACTCTTCTTTCAAATATAATTATTTAAACCTGTCTAGATATATTTTTCACCTCCCTGAAGACAAAAATCATGTCTTACTCTATCTTGTATATTAATACTCAATAAATGTTTGCTGAATGAATATATGAATAAAATGAAAACAGTAACTACAATATTATTATATATGAAAAATATTTTAACATCCACATTTACAGTGAGATAGAGTTAACATAATACAGACTTAATATAGTACAAAATAGTAAAGTACACAGTAACAATAAAATCTCCCCAAATGAAGAGAATTAGATAAAATGTTTTTAAAAAATTATTGACCCTTTTATGAAATAGGAAATAAGCATTAGATTTCAAAACAGGAAGACCTAAACATATTTAAGCCTCCTTTATCCATTTTTTCTGTAAATTGCACAGCAACTTATCAACTTAAAAATTAAATTTTAAAAATTGAAACCTTGATTTGTCTTCAAAAATAACCAAACAAGACTGTTCTAAGTCTCTAGGGCTGCAGTTAAGGAATGTGATGATGAAAAATGCGGAATCTCTCCAGACAAAAAGGCAGATAAACAAGGACAAAATATTGCCTATGATTTAAGAACTTAAAGAACCTCTTAACTAGGTAAAAGCTTGTGTATACCTTGCAGATTTAGTATAAAAATAATTAATTTGGGGGATTTTGAAGACTCACTCATGATAAAAAATTGTCTTGAAACACTGTTTTGTAAGGACAGAAAGCAGAACGGTGATTGTCAGGAGCAAAGGTGGAGAGAACAGGAAGTTATTGTTTAAAGGATAGTTTCTGCCATAAGAGACTCTTAAGCTCAAGAAACAAACTGAGGGTTGCTGGAGTGAAGGAGGGTGAGAGGGATGGGGGAGCTGGGTGATGGACACTGGAGAGGGTATGTGCTATGGTGAGTGCTGTGAATTGTGTAAGACTGATGAATCACAGACCTGTACCCCTGAAACAAGTAATACATTATATGTTAATAAAATAAAATAAAATAAAAAATAAAATAAAATAAAATAAAAGGTAGTTTCTGTATTAAAGATGAAAAAAGCTCTGGAGATAGTGATGATGGTTCATGATAATTGAAATGGATATTAAAAATGATTAGAATGGTAAACTTCATGTTACATATACATTATGGGCTGAACTGTGTCCCCCCCACAATTCATATGTTGAACAAGTGCCTCAGAATATGAGTCAGAATAGGGTCTTTTAAAGCTGTAATTAAGGTTAAGTGAGGTCATTGGCATAGGCCTTAATCCAATGTGATAATGTCCTTATAAGAAGAGAAGATCAGGGCACAGAGGCAGATTGAGTAACGACCAAATGAAGACACCAAGGGAAGATGTGGCCATCTATAATAAGTCAAGGAGAAAGGCCTTAGACAAAACCAATCCTGCCAACCCCTTGATCTTGGCCTTCTAGCCTCTAGAACTGTGAGAAAATAAATTTCTGTTATTTAAGCCACCCAGTCTGTAGTACTCCATTATGGCAGTCCTAGCAGACTAATACATTGCATTTTACCACAATTAAAAATAAAACAAAATCAATGTCCATTACCAAAAAACCATTATTTTAAAATGTACAATTTCACATGTACATTTAAGAAGTCTATATGTTTAGGTATATAAAACACATATTAAGCAACAAAAGAAAAATAGATACAATGAATATCATCAAAATTTAAAACTTCTGGGACCCCTGGGTGGCTCACTCAGTTGGGTGTCTGACTGAAGATTCTCTTTCTCCCTCTGCCCCTACCCCTGCTTGTACCCACTCTCTCTCTCTTTCCATAAAATAAATAAATCTTTTAAAAAAAAAGTTTAAAACGTCTGTGCTTCAAAAGACACTATCAAGAAATTGAAAAAACAACCTACAGAATGAGAGAAAATTTTTGCAAATCATATATCTGAAAAAGGATTTGTATCAAGGATATATAAATAGCTCTAACAATTCAATCATCAAAAAAAATCATTCAACAAAAAATTTTTCCTTAATCATCAGAGATTTCTAAGTGAAATTGGCATGCATTTGTGTTTGTTTGTTTCTTTTTTACTGTGTGCCTGTGGAGGGGAAGAATACAATGACTACTCAATACAGTTCAGTGCCACTGCCTTGAGTCCTGTTAAGGCACCAGCCAGTTCAATAAATATCTGCTGAAACAAATGAAAAAGATTAAATCACTGCAGTAATTCTAAGAGTATAAAGAAATATGAAAAAGACACTCCCTTCTTGTTTATTCCAAAAATGTAAAGTAACAATGTGTAAGACGGAATACATTTAATTCACAAAATGTTTCTCAATAACTGTAAAAGATACAAAAATATTGGAAATCTAGCAATTTGCTTTGACTTTTTTTTTTTTTTTTTTTAAGTAGGCTCCATGCCCAGTGAGGAGCCGGATATGGGGCTCGATCTAGTGGCCCTGAGATCAAGACCTGAGCTGAAACCAAGAGTTGAACACTTTTTTTTTTTTTTTAAGATTTTATTTATTTATTTGACAGAGAGAAAGACAGCCAGCAAGAGAGGGAACACAAGTAGGGGGAGTGGGAGAGGAAGAAGCAGGCTCATAGCAGAGGAGCCTGATGTGGGGCTCGATCCCATAACGCCGGGATCACGCCCTGAGCCGAAGGCAGACGCTTAACCGCTGTGCCACCCAGGCGCCCCAAGAGTTGAACACTTAACTGACTGAGCCACCCAGGTACTCCTTGAGTGACTTCTTAAAAATGCCAAATAGTTAGTATGAAAAATTCCAGACACATTTCTGTATTTTCTTCTTGCTGTTTTATTTTTTTCTGAAACATCTGAAAGTAAGTTGCAGATATCATGACAGTTCACATCTAAACACTTTACCATGCATCAAGGGTAGGTTTGAAAATTTTCTTAATAACTGTAGGACATTTTTAAAAAGTCACTCTAAGTATAATTCACAAGTAATCTTTGTATCACTTATCACTATGGACTTAGAAATTTTTTTACTTATTCAGTTTTCACAATAAATTACAATTATTTCTCATTTTGAATTTCTTAAAAATGTCCATCATTTTCTCACTTTATTATATGTTGCTAGAAGTGTGATATCAAAGGTGATTTTCTTTCAATTTTAATTATTTTCATTCTTAATATATTTTAAATTTTAAATGTATTTTCATGTTTTGGCTTGGAGGCATGGGTGATCCTTTTATCTTTTTAACTTCTAATACTTGGACATAGGATATAGCTAAGTCAGTTGTTCTAGATCAGTTCTCCCAGGCACACAGGACCCCTTTCAATATAGAGACGAAGATCTCTTTTTTATTTCAGAGAAGTTTTTTTTATTATTTTAAATGTTGTGTCTGTTCATTTTCCATTTGTTTTTCTAGTTTGAGATCTTGAACTAAATATATTGGATTTTCTCTATCACTCTCTCTCTGATCCTTTCAGCTCTCTTATTTCAGTTTCATTTTCTTGACTCTTTTTCATTTCTCTTCTTTATGTCTCTTACTGAACTTTTGGTAATATCTATCTTCCCTTGGGTACCTTGTAATTTAGTTTTCATTTCTGAAATGATTTTTGTCTTTTTCTGTCGATTTCCTTCCAGAGTTCAATCAGCTCCTGTTTCATACATCTTCCTGTTGTTTGTCCGTTTCAATTGTGAGTTTTGGAACTCTGATTCATAGTGTCCTTTCACAATGCAACTGCTTGTTTAATATAGGTTATTCATGTTCGAGTGCTGTGTTTCAAATTTCTTGCTTTGTGGCTTTTCTTTTCTGTTTTTATTTTTCCTTTTGTTCTCTCTCTCTCCCTAACCCCTCTGTGTGTGTGTGTGTGTGTGTGTGTGTGTGTGTGTGTGTGTAGAAGGTGTTATTTAAATTTTGTTTTCTTATAGCAATTTTATGCAGATCTTGGCTTCTTTCTCTGTTGAAGATTATTTGTATTGGTTTTCTCCAGAATCAGCAAGAGCAAGTTACCTTGTGATGAGAAGAGAGATTAAGTTGGCTTACTAGGTTTCTCAGTTCAAGAGCACCCTCCTCTGTGGCTACAGTGAACTGTAGATTCTTTAAAAAATGGTATTTTTTGTGGTGGTGGTGGTGGTGGTGTCTTTTTAAAAAAATTATCTTATTTCCTTTGGACCCTTATCTTCAACTGCTTCTTTCTTTCCTTTTACCACCAAGCCTTCAATGGAACCCTTCCCTCATCCCTTGTAAGGTATCTCCCATTCTCTCAGAATGAGCGATTTCCCCAAATTGTCACCTAAGGTCAGCCACACTTTCTAAGCCCCATCTCCCAAATCCAGAGGCCAAGCCTCTGATCAAGTAGTTCATGCTTACAGTATAATTCAGAAAGGGAGAAAACTACAAATGTTAATTTCAATGTATATATGGCTGCCATCCTAAGAAAATTGGGAATTTTCTCTTGCAATATGGTAAGGTTCTCTTTCTTAAAACCATCCTAGTATTCCTTTTGTTTAATATTTTGAGCCCCACCTAAAAGGATGTAATTTTTCTATTACCTTTTTCCAAGATCCTTCACTAAAATCTACTAAATAACTTAACAAGGGAGTGATTTCTATGCAGAAAAAGCTGTGTATTCCTTTTTTTACTCAACCACTTTTTTCTAAACTGTGCTTTTGTAGAAAACCACAGTAAGTGGAATTTGTTTATACTATAAAAGGGTTTTAGATCCAATATAATGATGCTACCATGTCAAATTGAACTATTATCCAAATCCTCTGTATAACTAAATAAAATACTGCTGGCAAAATTCTGACACCTATAAAGTTGGTCTTTACAAACCTTCATCTCTTGTGTTCTTTTATTCTGTCACTGATGCCCTCAAAAATCTTTCTGTGCTATCCAAGCACACCTAAAATGACACTGTGAAACTACTTACTCTGTCCATATATGAGACCATCTCTGATTCAGAAGCAGGTAAGATTTTTATTCTTTAATGCCATATTGAGATTAGGTTATTTGTGTATAAAATGACAAAGCTTACTGTGAGCAGAACACCAAGGTACCTTTTCAAACACAGGAAATATGTCCAACAAAAAAGAAGAAGAAAGCAGAGACAGTGTGCTATGCCAAGTACAAACTAAAAATTAAGAAGATCAAAAAATAATTCAAGGGGCGCCTGGGTAGTGCAGTTGTTAAGCGTCTGCCTTCGGCTCAAGGCGTGATCCCGGAGTTCCGGGATCGAGTCCCACATCGGGCTCCTCGGCTGGGAGCCTGCTTCTTCCTCTCCCTCTCCCCTGCTGTGTTCCCTCTCTTGCTGGCTGTCTCTCTGTCACATAAATAAATAAAATCTTAAAAAAATAATAATAATTCAAGACACATCACCTACGGTGATCCAAAATCCAAAATCACTAAGAAGAAATTCTCAAAACATATCAAAAACAGGAAGCTAGCCAAAGTTCGTGTAGCCTCTTGAACATGATAACTCAAAGTCATTACTTGAAACTAAAAGTATATAAAGAAACCAAATTAATTTCTTAATATAATCTTGTTTTTCAAAAAAAGATGGAAAAATTTCCACTCCTAAACTGTATTTTTAAAAATGCCCAAGCATTCATACAATTGACAACATATATTGCTGTACAAGATACACTTGACAAACCTGGGCCCTATGACATTCCTGAAGTTTAAAGAAGGGAGAAAAGAAACTCAAATACATTGGTTAATCAAGACAAACATAAAATACTATTACAACTCCAGAAAGTTCTCAAGAGTCACTGAAGATTTTTTTTGTGAATATTGGTTATATCACGAGATGACAATCTAATGCAACATTTTCTTTGAAATGAGATCCCCTCCTAAACTTGCAGCATCATCATTCTTGTAATTATCAAACTAAAAACTTGTAAAAGAAGATATTAAAACATAACTTTGACTATTACTTACTTAGAGGAAGCACAAGGAAGAAGATGAACCAGGGAAAAGAGACATAATTAGAGGTAGAAAACAGAGAGTTAATTCCCAAGAGAACTAAGTTACATTAACTTATGGCCCAACTGTTGAAATGCATCTTATTTTCTGTCAGCTTGCAGTATGGTATAAAAAATGTACACACCAGTTAAAAAAAGAATACCTCCTGAGCAACTCAGTCAAGCACTTTTAACAAAATCCCTGAAAACCAAGCTCTAGTCCTCACTGAGGGACTTCAGAAGTAACCTCTTGTCTGGTAGAAGTTGTAGGCAGGCTTTCCAAAAGTTCACAAAACCAGCTAACTTGTATACATAAGAAATTGCCTTTTAGAGTCAAAAGCAATTATAAAATAGCAGTGTGGGGGTGGTCAGAGGGAACCTGTCAAAATTATTGAGCACTTTACCCTGCAGTAGGCACTCTATTAAGTACATATAACTACAGTTTTATGTGTATTATTCTGGCCATTTTATTTTGCTATTACATACATCTGTGATACATGAAAAGTATATAGAATATCTATAGTTTCATTAATAAATTATATTCTACATATAACTGAGCCACTTGCTGCTTTCATTTAATATTGTTTTGAAATCCAAGCACGTCGATGTGATTATCAATCTAGTTTGTTCCTGTTAATAGATACATGGTATAATATGAAAATGCTCCATTTTACTTAGATATTCCAATATTAATAGACATCTGCTTTCAATTATATATTAGAAATAATGTTGCAATAAATATCCTTCCAGGCTACTTTGTCTACATGTGCAACAGATGTTCTAGGGGCAAACTGCAGCACACAGGCCAGATCTGGCATGTTGCCTGTTACTGTATGTCCTATGAGCTAAGAATGGTTTGTACATATTTTAGTGGTTGAAAAAATAAATTTAAAAAAATATTATTTCATAACAAATTAAACACATAAAATTCAGACTTTGGTATCTATAAGTAAATTTTTACTTGAACACAGACACTCACCTGTTATTATATTATCTGTGACTGCTTTTGCACTATAACAGAAGAGTATTTACAACCAAGACTGTATGACCTACAAAGGTTAAGATCTTTACTACCCGGTCCTTTACAGGAAAAGTTTGCCAACCCCTATTCTAGAGTAATTATTTAGAAGATGGATTTGCTAGGGCATAACTTATACACATTTTAAATTTTGCTAGAAACAACCAGATTGCTATCCAGAGGGACTGTATCAATTTACACTGCCACCAGAAATGTGTAAGTTCCTATTTCCCTCCATCACTACCTCTGAATTTTCTACAATAGTATCTCATTTTTTAAATTTATACTTACTTTTTTAAAACATATCTAGGGGCACCTGGGTGGCTCAGTCCGTTAAGCATCTGCCTTTGGCTCGGGTCATGATCCCAGGTCCTGGGATCAAGCCCCACATTGGGCTCCCTGATCTTCGGGGAGCCTGCTTCTCCCTCTACCTCTTCCTCTGCCTCCCTCTGTCTGTCTCTCATGAATAAATAAATAAAATCTTTTAAAAAATATATCTAAATGGTCACCAAACAACAGTGTTTCCTCTTTTCCAAACATATTTCCTTTGGTCATTTTTCTATTGGCTTGTCTTTTCTTTTTAAATCATTATGCAGATTTATTTATATAATTTGGACAGAATTCTTTGACATGTATGTTGCAAATAATTGCACTCACACTTTCTCTTAACTTTGTTTACTTTTTTTTTTACTATATATATTTTAATTTTGTTGCAGTAAACCTTATCAATCTTTTAAAATTTGCTATGCTTTGGGTAGCATGACATCTTTCCCTATTCCTATTTCTCTACTCTTACTAAGTTTAATAATTATGAGATGGTAGAGTCTCTGGATTTTCTATTATATGGTCTGTAAAAAAACAGGGAAAATTTGTCTCTTCCTGATTCTTATACCTCCTATCTTTTCCCTTGTCCCCTTGTGCTCTTTGCATTAGTTGGGACTTCTCGTACAAATGATGAATTGATGAAATTATAGCACGCATCCTTATCTTGTCTGAATTTTACTGAGATGTTTCTAAATATTCAATCTTGGGGCTCCTGGGTGGCTCAGTTGGTTAAGCATCTGCCTTCTGCTCAGGTCATGGTCCCAGAGTCCTGGGACCGAGCCCCGTGTCGGACTCCCTACTCAGCCAGGAGTCTGCTTCTCCCTCACTCACTCTCTCTCTCAAAATAAAATAAATAAAATCTTTTAAAAAAATAATAAATAAGTAAGATTCAATCCTAAGTATAATATTTGTTGCTGGCTTTAGATACATAGCCTTTATTAAGTCAAGACAGCTCCCTTTTATTTCTAAGCCATGTTGCCTTTTTTTCATCATTGTTGATTGATGAATTTCAGTCACATGATTTCTCTGTATCAAAATAATTCTTATTTAGTGTAATGATATGATGAAATACATTAATATATTTTCGAATCCTAAACCATCCCTGCAATTTTAAGAACTTCTATTTGGTCAGGAAGTATTTTTATTTATAATTTTTTAAATAATTTACTGGATTTGAATTTTATTTAAGATTTATACATCTGTGATCATAAGTGAGGCTGGCTCTATACTTTTTTCATACTCTTCTTATCTAGTTTTGGTTTTAAAATTAAATAGTTCCACTAAATGTGGACATTTATAAATGTCAGCTCAACGTGCGTTTGGGAGATGTCAGAGGTAAAAACCATTTAAGCCTAATGTTTGTTGGCAGTTTGTTGGGAGAGGGTATATATGTTTTACAATTGGAAAAAAAAAAGCAATTTTTTTTTTTTTACTTGAATGGTTAACTTATTTCTTTTACTTACTTTTTTCCTAAATCCCCTCTAAATACTACTTTAGGCACATTCCAAGTGACTTTTGTGCCCTTATATTGAAAATTTCACATTTTGTGGTTTTGTTTTTAATTTAGTATGACCACTTATCCTTTCAAATGGGGTATTTGGTCTAATTATATTTAATTTCATAACTGATATTGCTGGATTTATAACTATTTTCTATTTCCCATCTGTTTGATGTTCTTTTTCCTTCCTTTCTTCTTTTGAATTAACCAAATATCTTATTAATCCTTTTTTCCTCTTTTAACATGGTAATGATACATATATTTACCCTTATTATAGCGGTTACCTTGTACATTAGTCTATCAAACTGATTACATTTACCATTTCTCCCGTAAGAATAGATTTTACACTTCCATTTATCCATCTGTCTTTTGCATTACTGATGTTATATATTTTAACTCTACAAATATTTTTTAACTCAATGAGATCTTTTTTTTTTTTTTTTTGGTCTCATCAACATGTGATTATATTAAATGATACATTCACCTTTTCTGTTTCTCTTCACTCCTTACTGAATTTCTGTGTTTCCCTTTAAGATCATTTTATTTCTGGCTGAAGAACTCCATCTATTTTTATTTTAGTTCAGGTGCACTGGCAACAAATCCTGTTTTATCTGTCTGAAAACATCTTATTTCACCTTCATTTTTGGAAGATATTTTTGTTGTGTATGGAATTATAGATTAGAAGTTTTCTTCCTCTCAGCACTTTAAGCATGTTATTCTACTGTTTTTGGTTTCCACTGTTTATGTCAGTATTAAAGGTAACATGTCTTTTTTTCTCTGGTGGACTTTAAAGATTTTTCTTTATGATTTTTCAGCATTCTATGATGTGCCAAGTTGTGGTTCATCTAGCTTAGGGTTAGCAGAGGTAGCTGAATGTGTTTTGATGTATTTCATTAGTTTTGCTCATTATTTCCTTAACTATTGACTCTTGTCTATTTTCAATCTGCCCTCTAGTTTATGACACTATTTATACATGTTACACTGTTTTACTGAATCTATTGTTTCTTACTCTCTTTTCTGTTTGTTTCTTTCTCTGCTTCAGTTTGGATATTTTCTATTGAACTGTCTTCAAGCACACTAATCCTGTTTTCTGATGCATCCAATTTGATATTAAGCCATTCATGGAGTTCTTTAGTTCAGATACTACATTTTTCAATTCTAGAATGTTCATTTCATTATTTTAGATATATTCATATTCTCTGGTGTTTCCCTATCTTTTCACCTGTTTTCAAGAATTTTTTCCCTTTTTTCTTGAACATATTAAAAATATGGTTTAATATGAACTTACAAGGTTCTTATCTACTAACTCCAAGTTCTGGATCACTTCTTGGTCCACTTCTATATTATGTTTGTTTTTGTTTTACTCTTGGTATATGGTCATAGTGTACTGTCTTGTATGTACCCAGTAATTTTTGATTGATCATATTGATAAATAAAAAACCTACTGACAATGCTATTTCCCGTCTGTAAAGATCCACACTTTCCTCCACTAGGCACCTGGAGAGTGGGGGTCTGATGACTTCCATTCAACCAGAGACTGAACTGAATTAAAACTGCCTTACAATTTTAATAAGACCCATTCCACCTTTAATTTGCCCCTATTCTTGTGGTAAGGACTTTCAAGGTTTAAACTGAAGCCTGGCAGGTCCTCGTCTCCTCAATACAGATAGACACAGAAAATTCCACTATGCTTTTCAAAGGTTTCTGGTTTAGATTTTTGTCCTGTTGTCCTGTGTAGCTTCAGAATTAGGCACTCTAGGCCCACTAAACTGCCAAAAGTTTTACTGGTCACTCGGTCCCCATTAGTGACCCTTATCAGAGATCAAACCCAGATTCCTCTAGTGTAGAGGTGAACAACTTTTTTCTGTAAAGGGCCAGAGAGTATTTTATGCTTTTCGGCCATACAATCTCTGTCACAACTACCCGACTTTGCCATTTATAGCATGAAAGCAGCTATAGACAATGTGTAAACAAATGAAGGAACGAATATGGCTATTTTCCGATGAAACTTTATTTACAAAATAGGCAGCAGGCCAGATTTGGCTGGCAAATGGGCTGTAGTTTGCCAATTTCTATTCTTGCTGCACCCAGAATCAAAAACTATACCCAACAGGAAAAGTAACTATAAATTGTGTGTCAATTCACTGTCCCCATAACTGTCAACCCTCAGCTGAGATATTCTTAGGGAACTCTCACCCTGAAGACCTTCATCTCATCAGAATTACAAGACTAGTAAATTCAGCTCTCATTTTAGAGATTTCCTGCTTAGCAGTTAGCTTTCCTTGAGTTTCAGAATTTGGCAAATATTTTGAAAGGGAAACTGGTCATGTGATTGAGGCAAATATCTTGAAAGGGAAATTGGTTTTGTGATTGAGTGACAACTGTGTTACTCTAGCCTCACACAATCAACAAAAATTCCGCTGGTTTCTCTATCCACAAGCGGTAACCCACTTCCTGGACCAAACTCAGATTCTCAACTTTTGGCCTACTCCCAGAATCAGTAAATTAACCCAGTGAAAAGTGGCTACAGATTTTCAGCTTCTCAGTCCTCATTGTTTCTGTACTTCCCTCATGTCTTTAAAAATATAATTTTTGTCTGTTTTTTTCTAGTTGTTCTTGGTGGGATCACATAAGCCTGTTGCAAATTTTTTCATCCTATCCAGAATCAGAAACTGTATCCTACTACTTTTGATGGTTAATATTTTCATTATTATTCATTTCTAAGTGTTTTTAAATTTTCCATTGATATTTTATTTATTCTAAGAATTACTCAAAGTGTATTTACATTAGAATTTCCACAGATATATATTTTAGACAATTCTTTTTTTGCTATTGATTGTAACAATGATATGGTGATCAGGAGAAAAGATTCCATAAGATTCTAACACTTTACACAGTTTTTAAGACATGCTTGTTTTTTTGGCCAACTATGGGTCAATTTTTAAAAATTTTACATTTGGGCTTGAGAAGAATGTTTACTCACTATTTGTTGAATCTACCAGACCAAGCTTACTGATCACGTTGCTCATATTTTAATTTAAAAACATTTGGGGAAATCTTTTATCGATTTCTGAAAAAAGGTTTCTGATAATGTGATGTTGAAATCTTCTTCTACAACGGCGAATTTATCAAACTCCTAAGTATGTAAATTTAAAAAACATATTATAGTTATGTTATTAGGTAATTAAAGTTAACATGTTCTTCCTAATGAGTTAGACGTTTAACCATCAGTTACCCTCTTTATGTTTGCTAATGCCTTTTCCTTATCTATTTGTCCGATATTTATATAGCCATATAAGTTTTTTTGATTAGCAGTTGCCTGATAATCCTTTTATTTTCAGCTATTTAAGGTCATTAGGTTTTCTGTCTGTAGTTAGATTTTTTTAATCTAATATGAAGATCTCTTTTAATTAAAATTAACTTAAATGTATTGTTATAAGCAACATAATTATGATTATTTGTCTTCTTACTTCATAATTTCTATTTTTCCGGTCTTTGCTTGTTTCACCTTCACTTCTTTGCAGCCTATTTGATTTTTTTAATTCCATTTTTTCTCCTGTACTCTATCTTATTTCCTCTCTTTCTATCGATTTGGTGGTCACTCTCAAAGTAAAATGCATACATACCTTACTGTCTAAAGCTATTAAAACTTACTACTCTTCTCCCCCTCAAAAAAACCTCAGAATACTTTAAAACTCATCACTTCTTATGTATTATTGTTTTTAAATTAACAATATTAACTCTCTCCTTCTTATGCATTATTGTTATTAAATACATTAGCGCTTCAATTTATCTTACTTCCCCAATTATCATTATCATCATGATAAAACATACTCAACTTTTGTTAAATTTCCTACCATTTTTACTAATTAATAAGCTCAGCATTCTTCCTTCCACTCAGACTTTCCCAGCTCCTTTGCCTTCTTCAAGAAGTACACCTGCTTTAGATGTTGTTTAAGTAAGGTGCATTGATTAAAAATACTCTCAGCTTTTGTATGTTTGAAAATGTTCTTATTCTTTGTTCATTCTTTAACCATAGTTTAGCTGGGTAATCAATTTTAAGTAGAGTTATTTTCTTGAGCCTAACTACCCACAAATGGACCCACTGCTTTTTGACTCTCACAGAAAGACATTCTAACTCAAAACTCTTCTATATCAGGAATTACCATTTAGGGGAGCCTCGCCTTCCACATTTACTAACCCCTTGGATTTTAGCTCCTTATATGTATTCCTCCAACAGATTTTCCTATCACTAAGGAAAGTGGAGCTGCCTACTGGGAGCCAGTATTCAGCAATGGGCTCTTATACACACTTTGCCTCAGATATAAAAGGGCCTACAGCAAGAGAAAGCATGGTTCTTTTAAAGGCATGTATGGATTAAGGTGTACCTGGACACATTTTGGGTTGGCTTTAGGAGAGGGACCCAACTCACTGATACTTTTTATAGTAAGTCTAAGTAGGCCTAGAAAAGGGAGACAAAGAATCTGAGCTTGTTGCCAAATGCCTAGGGAAGTGGCATGTTTGGAACACCAACTGCAACTACCTAGAAACATTATATACAAAACTGAACCTGTGCAGCACTTCCACTGAATAAAGGGATGCCACCAGTTCTAGTTCAACCTGGAAAAAGCCAGAAACGCCATCCATCAAACTGTGTTGTTTCCATGCAACTACTTTCTTTGTAGCTCAGCTATGTATTTAAAAGTGTGCTTTTCTTTTTGTAATTTACCGAGCATCTCAGTATTTTATAACATCAGAGTTTTCTCAGAAAAATGCAGTCAGCAACAATTCTGAAACTGAAGTCAATTGATCGTTCTTTATTATTAACTTCAAACCACCTCTCTAACTCATTTATATTCATTTCATATGCTGGGGAAAGTGAAATGTATCTAATTCTGAATATTACAGGGTATTCTTTTATTGAGAAATGTTTCCTTCTGATGAAATTTCAAACTATGAATGCCAAAGGCCATTAAAGTCAAGCTGCGTTTTTACATCTAAGGTAAAAATGGGATTTCTCATATTCAAAGCCAACTCTGGCAACTTTCATGTACTCTTTATTACTAGAAGTTACCTAATTTCTAGATATTCAAGGTTTTATTATGCCTAATTTTCAACAAATTAGAAAGAAAAAAAAAACTACCCGTAACACTGAAGTGATACAAGATATATTTTAATCATTTTCTATGACTTAGAAGACATATTATAGTATTTTAGCATACTAAAAAGAAATCACTATGACCATCAGTTATTTTTTAAAGCAAAAGTTAGAGCTCTCCCTATCATTTGATACAAGATTTAAATGTCTACATCATGTTTATGCAAAGCAATTAGAACAGTTACAACTCCTTGTACTGCAAGCAACAGAAACTGACAGAAGTATTTCTAGGCCACAGATTGTTAATACTCATAATTTATATCTCACCATAGAGCTTATTATTACCTGTCTCAGTACCTTATAGGAAAAGTGCAAAAAATTGTCCTACAGCATGCAGTCCTTAAATCACCTAACAGAAATGTAAAATACCATGTTCTTACTCCACCTCTCAACATACATATGCGTAATATGCATATATTTGGTTTAAGAATAAACATTTAAAAAATTAGATATACTAATTTTAATACAACCCAGTTTAAACTGCTTACCAAGTATCTGAATCTCTGACTGGCAATGTTGTTCATAACCATCAAACTAGGTCCACTACTACTCAGTGTGAAGCAAAGTAATTCTCGGCCAGCATCCACACTTAGTATCATGTGACAAATTCACATATTGTGAAATCATACCCTTTGAACTCTATTCCATTAATTTTCATTTGTTCTTCACTTTTGAGAAATCATACTAGAAAACATCAATTAACATTAGAAGCTGATTCCATGAGATGAAGAACAAAGAAAGACTTAATTTCGAAGTTAAAATGAGGTTGATCAATCTTACCGATAAAATTTCATAACAATATGCGTGCTTTCCTTAGCATAAGTACTTTCAGAATAATATGTGACAATTTCATAGAATTAAAGAAAGGACACAAAGTCTGGAATATTGAAAATGACAGAAGTTGATATACCTGAATCTCAAACAAAGAATAAGCAATACCAGAACTAGTCAATGTTGAGATAGATTAATGTTGTCTGTAGCTCAAATGAAAATTATTAATGTTTGTTCCATGAAGAAACATAATATGTTTCCTTTCTCACATAAATATTTAATTACTATTTATACTACCAAGACACAGCCAAAATCAAATGTTTTCCACTTCCTGTTTTTTCTTTATTTTTATGAGAAAATTAAATTTGAAATAAGCATTTTTAATTACCTACCTTGTAGGAATTTATCTATTACATATATAGAAAATACATATATATACACATATATATGTATATATGTATATAAAGTATATATATACACTTTAGGGGCGCCTGGGTGGCTCAGTTGGTCAAGTGTCCGATTCTTGATTTCAGCTCAGGTCAGATCATGATCTCAGGGTTGTGAGATCGACCCCCACATCAGGCTCCACACTGGGCATGGAGCCTGCTTAAGACTCTCTATGCCCCTTTCCCTGTATCCACCCCCTCTAAAAAAAAATTAAAAAGAAAAATATACTTTAAATAATATTTATTATTATCAATTTAGTAAAAACATAAATGACTTTTCTTGCAGCTTTTAGGTACAGTTTGGCTTTATTTTAAAAACTTATTAAGAAATCTCTATCAATTAATTACCCTTGAGAAAATCATAATATTCTAATAAATTTAACAGCCACACCCCAAAATTGGTATCAGTCATGAAAGATATTACTGGCAAAGAACTCATGGCTCTGGTTCCTTACCAGATTTATTTTCCCCCCACAGTAAAATCTGTATAGTTTAACACTAATATTATCATATCAGAATGAGTTTCTAAAAGACTGACAGGCTACAACAATGAGCTAATATTTATAAGATAATTATTGGTAAGATAAGAACACAATGAAATAAGCATAAAGTCCTGAAATAGGATTTTTTTTAAAAAATCAATTACAGGGGTGCCTGGGTGGCTCAGTCGGTTAAGCGTCTGCCTTGGGCTCAGGTCATGATTCCAGGGTCCTGGGATTGAGCCCAGCATCAGGCTCCTTGCTCAGTAGGGAACCTGCTTCTCCCTCTCCCTCTGCCTGCTGCTCCCCTTGCTTATGCTCTCTCTCTCTCTCTCTCTGTGTCAAATAAATAAATAAAATTTTTAAAAAAATCAATTACAAAAATACGGGAAGGCCAAGCTAACAATAATTCCCATCAATGAGCAATATGTAGCATGGCTGATAAAAATGTAAACCAAGCTACAAAAAGTGCTATATTATATAGTACACCAAATAAAGATGGTAACATTCCTACTCTATCTTTTGCATTGGAGGAGAGACATCAGTATGGTTGCCGTGAGTTTTACATGCTCTGCTCTTAAAAAAGGCATTGACAAAGTATGCTCATTTTTATATACATTATCACCAATCCTTACAATAACTCTGGAGGGAGAGAGTAGATCACCCTTTAGAGATAAAATACCTGAGTTCCAGAGAGATTAAATAATGTGTCTGAAGACAAAAGTAGAGAACTAAACCAGAATTTGAATTCAAGTCCATTCACCTCCATACTTTTTCCACTAAATCAGATTGCCTTAAAGGTTCCTTCTAGCACTAGAAGGTACAATTGGCAATACCTCACCTGTAGAATACTTGAAGACCAGGTAACAAGGCATACCATGATTTCAATAAAAATGGCAATTTCTGAAATGGGGATTACAGATTTGTATTATTAATATAAATGTCTTCTGCCTCCTGCTTTGCCTAATAGCTACAACCTTAAAGTGTTATATATAAATCAATTTTTAAAATATTGAATCCAGTTTTCTTCGCTGATATATTATAAATGAAAACTGCTCTAGCCCTATTACTAATTAATCATAAATGATCTTCAAACACACCTTAACATTTTTTATGACCCTTCAATTTCCTGATAAAGTATTTAATAATATGCTAAAACTATGCCAGAAGAGTAGCAATTCAAAAAGATGTTGTATTTACCTATTTTTTAAAATTCTGTATTATTATAGTTTATTAAAGCAAAACAACTTACATATAGAGAAAATTTTTATCATCCTTTAATGTGAAAATTCAATATCAAGAGTCTTTTTCTCCTGTCACTGGTATGAAGAAACAAATATCATAATTTACTTGAAGATACAAACTACCTCAATCTTGAGCATTAAAAAAAAGGGGGGGGGGGCCTGTTCCATATGTACAAACATGTAATTCTACTGCCATCTTCTGGTTAAACACAATTTTCCAATTCTTTGTAGTACTCCAAATAAGAAACCTCCAGATATAAAATAAGGACTTTCTAGTACTAGATTAATAAAAGTAGAATAGATAATTTTTGCAAATAGCCAAAAATACATTAAAATTAGAATCCTAGCAATAATTCTTATCAGTATATGTGATATGTTCTCTCACGAATGTTGAACACTTATTAAGCGCTTTATTATATTTGAGCACAGAACTAAGACCTTTGTAAGGGAAATAAAAATTAACTCTCTTAATAGTCTTATAAAGTGGAGTTATTAATCCCATTAACAGATAAGGAAAATGAGAATCAAAGAAGTCATGTGGTTTGTCCACAGTACACAGCTAGTAAAGGACAAATATTCTTAATTCAGGAGCTGACTGATTCCAATGAATTGACTGGAATTTGGTTATTACGCTATAATATCCTCTATTCGAATAATAGACATTAAGTTGATTTAACTCATTTAAGACACTAAAGCTTAATTTAGTGGAATAGAGCAACAATATTACAATTCGTAAGGAGGGCAAGAGAGTCACAGAACATAGACTCAAAGAGTTAAACCTTAAAGATCCCACAATCTACTTCCCCATGTAATTCAGAATCTTATTCCATAAACAGCCCAACAGATTAAGTTCTAATGTTCTACTTTATTTTATTTTTATCTTTTAGATTATTTATGTGAGAGAGAGACAGAGAGAGCAGAGTAAGCGAGAACACGAGTACAGCGGAGAGGGAGAAGCAGGCTCCCCACTGAGCAGGGAGCCTGATGTGGGGCTCAATCCCAGGACCTTGGGATCATGACCCGAGCCAAAGGCAGACATTTAACTGACTGAGGCACCCTGGCACCCGTAATGTTCTATTTCATAAATAATATCATATCATTTTTAGATTTTTTTCAATTTACATTTTTTAGGTCCTATATGTTTAGTGTTTAAATTAAAATTAACTTTGCTTTGATCAGTTTTAAACATTAATAAACATTAGTTGGAAATTAATATCCCTAAGAAACATAGTATTTATTAATTTCTATTCAGAGAAGTTTTACTGACACAAAGGGATACAATACTATATTCCGCTATATATCATTCACATACACTGATTTCAGTCATAAAAAACTCATAAAAAAGTCATAAACCATCTCAATGGATATTTTTGTTTAATTGTAGGTAGTGAAATAAATTGCTTTAAAAAGTCTGTCCATGAAATGATCAACACATTATTTGAAACTATAACAATAAAAACTTTAATGTATGCAAACTGACAAGGTTAATTATCAGTTTTGTTTTTATAAATCAAATAATCACATCTAACTTATGTTCTCAAATTTTAATGAGTTCTTGAATGACTGTAGTGACTAACAATTATAAAAAAAAAAATATAAAATAAATGGGCAAATAAAATGCTTAAGATAATACAGAATCATATAAATGACTAAGTTAATCACTTTGAAAAAATATACTAGTATGTAGAATAGTGGGGAGAAATTCTGTCAACTACTGCTTGAACCATTCTGATGAATCTCTGGTTCATATAGTTTCATAATCATTTTATAATTTCTATGAGCATTATTCAGTGAATTATTTGGTCACAAAAGTTCATATTCCTCAGTCTATTTTGCCCAGCTCTAAAACAGATGACTCTACTAAATATGTATATTTAAATTTTGATTTGATTTCCTAGTAAACACTATAAATAGAGACTAGAATTCATGTAATATAAGAAACACTAAAATAGGTTCTTTACATTCCATATATATTTTGGAATCATTCTGTCAATCTCTATAAAAAAGCCTGCTGGCATTTTGACTGGGTTTGATTTGATAAACACCCAAATTCAGTGAGATCCCAGAATATAGTCAATATAAAAATTAATTAGGGCACCTGGTGGCTCAGCTGGTTAAGCATCCACCTTTGGCTCAGGTGATGATCCCAGCGTCCTGGGATTGAGTCCTGCATCAGGCTCACTGCTCAGCGGGCAGTCGGCTTCTCCCTTTGCCCCCTCCCCCACTTGTGCTCTCTCTTTCTCTCAAAAATAAATAAATAAATAATTTTTAAAATATAAAAATTGTACTTTTATAGTTGAGCAACAAATGAAAAATAAAAATATCACTTTAAAATATCACTTAAACAGCATCAAAAACAAAGATAACTAGGAATAAATTTAATGAAAAGTTCAGAAAACATCCACACAGAAAACTGTTAAACAATACAGAGAAATTATAGGAACTCTAAATAAATGTAGAGGTATGTTTATGGATCAGAGGATTCAATATTGTTAAGATAACCATACTCATCAAATTAATATAGAGTCAATCCAGTCCCAAACAAAATCTCAGCAGGTTTTTGTTTTTGTTTTTGTTTTTGTTTTAAGAAACTGACAAACTGGTGTGGGTGCCTGGGTGGCTCAGTAGGTCAAACACCCAACTCTTGATTTTGGCTCAGGTCATGATCTCAGGGTTGTGAGACTGAGACCTGCACTGGGATCTGTGCTGGGCATGGCCTGCTTAAGATTCTCTCTCTCCCTCTCCTTCTGTTCCTCCCCCATCCCCCCTCCCACCCCCCACCCCTGCCCAAAAAGAAAAGAAACTGACCAGCTGGTTCTAAAATTCACATGGAAACACAAAGGATCTAGAATAGTCAAAAGAACATTGAAAAACTGGTTTGTATGGTGTATATAAACTGATGTTAAAACTTAGTATAAAGCTAAAATAATCAATATAGTGTAATGCTGGTGTAAAGATACGTGGTTCAATACAACAGAATAGAGCCTAGAAACAGACTCACATATATGGTGGTCAGGTGAATTTTACAAAGGTGCCAATATAATCCAATAAGTAATTCAATCTTTTCAATACGTGGTGCTGTAATAACTAGATACACATATGGAAAAAATGAACTTCAACTTAACACTACACTCAAAACTTAAAGCATAGCCTAAACATAAAAGCTAAAACTATAAAACTTCTAGAAGAAAATAAAAGAAAGTCTTTGTGACCTTGAATTAGATTAAGAATCCTTATACAAAGGATATAAAGCATAAAAGAAAATATTGAAAATGAACTTCATCAACATTAAATCTCCTACTCTTCAAAATATATTAAGGATAGAAAAGGAAAGCCAAAGACTAAGAAAAACATTTGCAATACATATATCTGTCAAAGAACTTGTATCCAAAATGTATAAAAAAATCTTATAATTAAGAAGAAAGCAAACAACCCAATTTTCTCAAAAATGAGCAGAGGACTTGAATAGACACTTCAAGTGAATTACTAATAAGCACATGAAATGATGCTCAACATCCTCAGTCATCAGGGACATGCAAATTAAAATCATAATGGTATTTCTACACACCTACTAGAAGAGCTAAAATTAAAAAGACAATACCAAGAATAATTAAGAATGTTGAATAACTATTTGTGGGAATGCAAAAAGGTACAGTGACTAATAGAAAATAATTTGAAAGTTTCTCATAAAGTTAAACATGCGCTACCGTATGACCCAGGAAACCTACTGATGGGTATTCATTCAAGTGAAATGAAAACTTATGTTTGTATGTAATTGTTTATAGTGGCTGTATTTATTTATTTATTTTTTTTTTTTTTTAAAGATTTTATTTATTTATTTGACAGAGATAGAGACAGCTAGTGAGAGAGGGAACACAAGCAGGGGGAGTGGGAGAGGAAGAAGCAGGCTCCTAGCGGAGGAGCCTGATGTGGGGCTCGATCCCAGAACACCGGGATCACGCCCTGAGCCGAAGGCAGACGCTCAACCGCTGTGCCACCCAGGCGCCCCCTATAGTGGCTGTATTTATAATTGCCCAAAACTGGTGGGCAAAAACAAATGTTTTTCAACTGGTGAATGGCTAAGAGCATTGAGCACTAAAGAGGAACACACACTACTGATGCATGTGACAAACAGGAATGAATCTGAAATCCATAATGCCAATAAAGGAAGCCAGACTCGAAAGGGTACAGAATATAATGCCATCTATATGACATTCTGAAAAAGGTAGGAACATGGGAATGGAAACAGATCAGTGGTTTCCAGGAACATGAGTAAGGGATTGGACAGAAAGGGCATAAGGAAATTTCTTGTGGCGATGGATGAACATGGTGATTATCCAGCTGTACACATTTGTCAAAACTCAGCACTATATACTAAAAAAGGGTGATTATACTGTAAATAAATTATACTCAATTTTTAAAAACTCAAAAAATTGAACAAACTACAACTGCATACAACCTAAATGAATTCCAAAAACATAATATTAGCAAAAGAATCAAAACATAATGTTTAGGGATACATGCTTAGGTGATACAAAATGAAAAGCAAGAAAGTAAATTCCATAGAAGTTAGGATACTGGTTAAATTTGATAAGGAGTGAGAGGACAGAGATTGGGAAGGGCACAAGGGCTGGGGAGCTTTCAGCATTATTCTATTTCTTTTTCTCGTGGTTACATGAGTAGCTGTTTGTGAAAATGCATTGAGCTACCATTTATATTTTATATCCTTTAAAAGGAAAGCAAGCCAAGTAGCTCATGGTAAATTATAAAAGAATAAAATAAGAATATATATTTCTTAGAAGTATGAGGCATTTCCAGATTCATATCTTGGCTCCACCATTTGTTAGATGTGTGACTTAAGGCAGATTTCTTAACCTTTCTCAGGCTCAGTTTATTCATCTGCAAAATGAGGAAATTTTATCTGCCTCATAAAGTTATCATGTGAATTAAAATGAGATTAATATAAACACACTTTAGGATATCTGCCTAGCTCTCAAGGCTTTGGAGTCTTATACACATGGGATGGGCTCCCCTTTGGAGCCTTACACACATGGGGTGGGCTCCCCAGCAGCCCTGATTTTGTGTTATATGAACGATTCCATTACTGCCCAGCTGGACCAAAGGTGGGTAACTGACCCAAGCTGGGCTAATCACCATGTCCTCCAGGGAGCTTGGAATCAGGAATGAGCAAATTCATTGTCTATCTGGGCTTTATCATCAACAGAAGAGATATAAATCTCCAGAGCAGTGGTGTGTACACATTCTACCCCCTACATGGCCCGAGCAGTAGAGAAAGAAAAGACTAAAACAACAGGAGATGGAGAGAGTGCTGTCTCTGCTTCTGACTGACATCTGGTTCTTGTTTCCAGTCTCTTCTTGGAGTCAGTCCTTGGGTTCCATAAAACAGAATTATCTGTATAACAAGTGTCCTTAAGGAAATAATGTAGCTTATGTTGGATCCCATTATTTACAACTTAACAGTCCTGGCTAATGTATCATATAAAGCATGAAGCACATAGAAAGGGCTCAAAATATGATGACTGTGGCAGCAACAGCTGATCTTTGATCTACATGAGGTGGGGACTTGCCTTAACAAGCCCTTGAAAGAGGCCTACTCTGGTGTTCAAAATACAGACTGACTTTGAGGAAGCCATATTCCACCCTTCTGTTGGAGGTCTGTAAGAAATCTGTAAGAAAACAGTCCAGTCTCAAATTTCCTGCTAGACTCAAAAAATTTCAATTGCTATAGATTGTCTCAGAAGAGAAAGAACTTCTAGTATAACAATAAAATTACAGCAACAAGACATTCATAAATAGAATCAAGTGCCTAAATTTAGAGCCTAAAGCAAAAGTCAGACTAGGTAAGTTTTCATCTAACCAACCACAATAGAAGTTGAATCTTTACAGTTAATACATCCTGGATTCCCTTTTTTTTTTCTTGAGCAATGCCTACTGAATTTAGACTTTTACATTTTCTAACACTAAAACATGTCTATCTTTTGACATCCACAAGCCGGAGGCTATTTTCCCCATAGAGTAAGGACACAAAACTGGTAATCTGAGGAATGCTAACATGGACTTATCACTAGATTCTAAAAAGCCCAACTCCTTCAGGAGAGCAGGCTGCTGCCTACATACATATCAAAAGCCAACCTATGTATACTCAAATGAAGCAGTGTAGAATCAAGCTATATAAGCCAAACTTACTGCAATCAATTCTTATTTTATGCCATCTGTTCTTGCAAACAAATTAATCACACAACTACTAAGACATATGCAGAAACAAAGTGTTGTTACTAACTTTATCACTATACCTTACTCAATATCTGTTTCAGAAGACGCATAACAATATCACATCATAACATCAGTCAATTTTATGTACTAAGGTTCTCCATCATATCTGAGTTTAGTCTAGTATACTCCTGTATGCAAAATATGAAATATGAATAGTCTGAATGAATCAATCCCACGTACAGTATGTAGACAGTAATATTTTTAAAAGCATAACTGCCAATTTTAATAACAGTGACTGTATTGATATCTTTAACCTAAGATCTGAAAAAATACATACACATCCTAACCCATAATTTTCTTAATAAAATATTTTTGTGATATCTGACCTCTCACAAATATAATTTTCTCTAAACAAATATCTAATTGTTATTCTTATTTGTGTATAAATACTACCTACATACAATGAAATAATATTTGTAGCATCCACTTAAAAATTCCTGAAGTATGCTGGAAACTTAATTCTCCTAAATTAATTGGATAACATACACCAGTGATCATGAAACCATCTGTACACAATATTCCACACAAACTTATTTATAAACACTAGAGGGTGCTATAATTCAACAGTGCCTGGTGTCTGGCTTTGATGCTCAAAATTTTCTCCTCGATTAAAGATAAATTAAGATAATTTTCAGCACCAACAATTTTCGCTCTTGAACTAATACACAGAGATAATTCATGAGACAAAATTCCATTCTTCCAGAATATATAATGAAACTCAGCAGATTCCATTGAAATCATTTTTTATTGTATACTTACTGCATATTTAATATTGTGCTAAGTGGAGAGAATAGAAAATAAGTTCAGAAGAAGTATAAAGATGGTCCTAGCCTTTAAAAGTAAATTAATGCAATGTTCAGATGGTTAAGAGAAGGTGTATCTTATAATCTCACAGGCTTAAATTCAGGGAAAATTACAAAATAAATTTGGTAAAAGATTTCAATTTTAGTTGCTAAGTATTAAGATATGGTTTAGCTATTTTACAAGCGTAATCTGAAATTCAGTATTTAAAATAACAAATAAGGGGTGCCTGGGTGGCTCAGTCGGTTAAGTGTCTGCCTTCAGCTCAGGTCATGATCTCAGGGTCCTGGGATTGAGCTCAGCGGGGAGTCTGCTTCTCCCTCCCTCTCTGTCCCCTCCCCCTGCTCATGCTCTGCCTCTTTCTCAAATAAATAAATAAAATCTTAAAAAATAAAATATAATAAAATAACAAAAGTGATAATATTGCTGTAGACTATCATCTGATGTCTTAAAATATATTTTTAAGCCAACAGCTATAGGAAAGTGGAAAAGAAAATATCCAAGGCTTTGAATATTCTGAATAGGAAATCATTAATAATAACATCAATTTTAAATCCTTGAAAAAGATGCATTTTGTGCTAGTTTTTAAATTTATTCCTAAAACATCCTAAGCTCAATTACAAGTCTTTGAAATTTTCAAAATTGAGAGTAATTTATGTTGCCAGTTAGCAGTCCAGAAAAGTTCCTAGGAGTATGAGTTTCCAATAGATAGTATTAGATAATCACAAATAACAAAGTTTAATGCTAGTAAAATATATCACCTATATGTTTCAAGAAAGTGGCTATTAACTGAGACACTATTTAATCTTAACAAAGTATTTTGCCTTTAAAAATGTTTACGGGGAAAAAAACAAATGAAACATTATAAATATTTCTAAAATTTGCATACCCCAAATCAACCAATTTCTCTCAATCTCTCTCTCCTGTTTGTGTGCTCTCTCACTCACACACCTATACACACACATCAACATGTATGCATGCATGCACACTAACTGCACATTCACATACCATCTACTCCCCAAGAGAGGAGTATCTGGCATATACCTCCCTTCCTTTCTCTAATGAATTACCAAGAGCCCCCAAATAAAGCAGAAACAGTGGCACCTGTTGATGAGAGGGTCACTCCAAATTTACAATAGCTCCAGATAAATTGTTCCAGATTAACAGAATATAACACTAAAGAAAAGCCAGAGATACCACAGGCTCACAAACCACCCAGACTTTAGGAACCAAAATATATGGCAGTCAGAGAAGTAACCAGACTGCTGGAACACACAGAAATTCTGAACATGGAAGCACTGTGTTGTAGTCTGAAATATGTATTTGGCACCTATACACTTTTGGCACTCGCTTCTCCTTTTTATGTTTATCTGCCAGATTCTTAGGGCCCTTATTTCACTCTAACTGCCCAGCTGCCAACTTCCCTATTCAATGTCACTTCAGGGAACACCTTCTACTGCAAAAGTTGAAAGCATACACACTCATTAGAGTATTAATGTTTGAAACATTCACATACCTGCCCTCTCATGAATGTCTTCTGAACCATTATACATACCTCCACTAATGAAAAGTATGGTTCTCAGCCAGTTACAAGGAAAGTCTTAGTCCTTTTGAGCAAGTCTCAAATCACTATTCTGAACACTGTATTTTGAAGTTACAACATAATCCTAATCATGATCGTAGCTTTCCCCTAATATTTATAGCTTTTGCCCATAAACCTGAAAAGTGTAGGGCCTACATAAAGTGAAGATTGGGTAGAAATGTGTAGTTTTATTAACAAACATCAACTCTCATTTCTTAATATTATGTAACATCATGTTACATAAAAATTTACCAATTCTGAGACTAGAATATTCTAATAAAATAACAATTCAAGATGAATACCTGCTTTCCATGATTTCTAAATCCAGCTGCAAACGAATAGTCTCTGTTGTAATTTCCACTTTCCGTACGCTTCCAAAAAAATCAGTTATCAGGACATTTTTAGGATCCCTCTGAAAAAGATCAGTGCGATGTCCAGGGGTAGACACACAGAGACTTCTAGGACATACCTGAAACTGAAAAACATATATATAACAATAATAAATATACCCATACACATATAACTTTTATCAAATCAATAACACAGTATCGTAGACTGTAGTGTATTTTTTTTTAATGATTCATTTACCTATGAGAGAGAGAGAAAGAGAGTAGGAGAAGGGGCGGAGGGAAAGTATCCCAAGTAGACTCCCTGCCAAGCATGGAGCCCAACATGGTGCTTGATCCCATGACTCTGAGATCACGACCTAAGCCAAAACCAGGAGTCAGACACTCAAGTGACTGTCCCACCCAGGAACCCCAACTACAGTGCATTTTTATTTTTTTTTTATTTTTTTTATTTTTTTAAAGATTTTATTTATTTATTTGACAGAGATAGAGACAGCCAGCGAGAGAGGGAACACAAGCAGGGGGAGTGGGAGATGAAGAAGCAGGCTCATAGCGGAGGAGCCTGATGTGGGGCTTGATCCCATAACACCGGGATCACGCCCTGAGCCGAAGGCAGACGCTTAACCGCTGTGCCACCCAGGCGCCCCTACAGTGCATTTTTAAAGCTCTCCCAATCTAAAGACACTACTGATTCTAAAGATTAAAGTTTCATTGTTACGATAGTACTTGACATTCTAAGAAAGCTATACAGACATTACTGTAGGTGATAAAAAGGAAGCTGACCAGGGAGGGAAAAAAAATTCACTTTTTTGAATCATATGCTACAAAATATATTTTGAACTTTAAATTTACCGAGAACTTACATGAAACACTATGAAAAGAATTGCTTTTCTTCTGCATCTACATTATCTCAGTAAGTAGTAACTTCCTTAGTTTAGCCATAATAAAAATAAATCCAAGAGACACCTCTAGTGCTCAAAGAACACAGCCTGAAAACCATGACTTCATCTCACACAGATCTCATGATAATTTCTATGTTAATCATATCCCCAATATTCCACATCCTTGGAATCCTTGGTGAACTACCAAGGATAGACATTACTCATTCACTCGGCAAAGCAGAAAAAATACTTACTACATATATTTTATACTGTTATCTTCCACAGAGGATACAAAAGTTGATAGAACATGGTCCTATCCTCAAGGCTTTAAGTCAAGTCAGAGATAAATAAACATAACAAGGTAGAAACAAAGGTGACAGGTTCTACTTCAGAAAAGGATAAACTTTTCATAGTCTGAGGATAAGAAAAAAGAAGGAGTGGGATTTAAGCTACTTTCTGAAGGAAAAGGGAGACTACAGATGGGAAATAACATTCTTAATAAAGGAGCAGCTGCAAAGATGTGTAAGGCAAATAACCTAGTTTGGCAGAAGCACAGGATATATGAAGAAAACCAAGACAGTCCTGCTAGTAAGGGCCTAGAGGCCACAGCACTTGCCCACCTATGGAGACAAGACCATATGCATAGGGAATCACCAATGTGATGGGAGATGGGTGGGGAAGGGCAGAGCAGCTGGAATTTATGAAACATAGTGATCCAAACACTGTGCAAAGCAATTTGTAGATACTCTGATTTAAATTACCAATAACCTTGAGGTATATAAAGATTATTATCTCTAATTCAAACTAAAGCTCAAAAACATTAAATAATTTGCCTAATACCACAATACCTTCCTGGTTCAGGAAAACAATAAAAGGAAATACAAAGAAGAGATCAGGATATAAATTAAGAAGCAGTGAAGGCAAAAAGGATGGGGACAGTAAAATGCCAAACTTACTTTACAAGAAAGTAAAATGCCAAACAGGAAGGACAATACAGATTGAAGGCTGAAGAAACAGAGTAAAAGATAAGACAAAATACACAAAGACACGATTTAAGTCCTATGTATATTGAAGGCATTCCTGTATGAGCAAGCAACCTGGTGAGCTTTCTTAGGTACCAGCAGAAGAAAGCAGGTAAAGCACACGGGAATGAGCTTGGGAAACAAGATAAAAAGTACTATCTTCTTTGTTGCTAACTTGATCATACTTCCACTTTCTATGAAGTTACTCCTTCCTTCAAAAATATTTTATCCTATCAATCTGATTTCCTTAGCCTCAGCAACATTAATTTTTAATAATCTCCTTCACTTACAGAATCTTCACACTCTAGCCAGATTACATGCTCATTATTGAAGACAAGGATTCCAACTTGTGTGCCCCTGCAGGTATTCCATTTTCCTAGAGTATACTATACTTCTTCTCTTCTTCCAAACCTGAAAATCTACCTCTTCCAAGAAAAAGTTAACACCAAACCCACTGGATTTAAAGAAACCATAAAATGTGCATGGTTGTCATATCCTTTCACTCATTCCAAATATTCACTGAGAATCCACAAATACACCAGGTACTATAATTAAGTTCTGTGGATAGTAAGATGCATGAAGCATGGTCCTTTTACTTCTTATTTAAGAACCTCAAAGCCTCGAGGGAATGTCACAAATATAAACAATTACAGAGCAATATTAAAAGCACCTTAAATGTACATAGCAAGAGTTATGTGTTCACAGAAGAAAAAATATTACCTGGAGGATCCAAAGACTTCATTTAATAGGTGATACTCTATAAATGTGCTTTGCAGCTGTTACCAATGATACTATAAATTTTTAAGGGGCCAAGAACCAGGTCTTCTAATTTTGCTGCTCCTGAAGCTCCTAAAATTGTACTTTGAAATAAAGCTGATACCCAACAAATTTTCCTATACACACATAATCCAGCAGAATAGGTATTATTCCACAACATCGTAAGGGATATCAAATCACTAGAATATTTAACTTCAAAGAAATGGATCATTCTCACCGAACGAGATTAAAATAATCATCATTCAAATTAAAAAAACAGAAGTAGGGAACAAGATATTAGTGAGGAATGTTTATTAAAAACTATACAGCAATTGTGGGAAAAAAACAAAAGTTTCTTCAGCCTTTCCTATATGATTTCAAAGGAAGAAGTTATTTTTTTAAAAAATCCATTAGACGTTTGAAGTGTGAAGTGCATATTTTGTAAACTTTTGAGACAGTGTGTCATGTATTAAATAAAATATACAATATATAATTTAAAATGGGAATACACTTAAAAAATAAAGTAACTGGAATTTAGGTGACTATAGTTTTCTTATAAAGTAGCATTATAACAAGTTAACATTAAGATTTAACAAGCATCAAAATATATAATCTTCAAAATGTAGCAAGTAGTTCTATGTTATCAAATATGATAGCTCATAACAGTAGTTTTTAGAATTTTGCAGAACATCTTTAATTTTAAAAAAAAGGTCACCTAAAACTTTTCTATGTGATAAAAGAGATCAATGCAAAGCTGCTTGGCTGATGTGCAAGACTCCCAAGCCTGGTCTACTTGGCCTCCCTTTCACTCTGAAGCTCCATAAAGGCAGACAGTGTCTGCCAGTGGCTGGCACTTAGCCAAAACTCAAAAAATGCTTACAAATGAAAGAACAGGGTGTAAATCAATGAAAAAAAGAGTGAAAGTCATTGATGCACAGTAATTTTGCAATCAGAATTGCTGTTTCAAGCTTTTTTTTATTATGCCTACTTTTTTTTTTTTAATGATTTTTTATTATATTATGTTAGTCACCATACAGTACATCCCCGGTTTCCGATGTAAGGCTCGATGATTCATTAGTTGCGTATAACACCCAGTGCACCATGCAATACGTGCCCTCCTTACTACCCATCACCGGTCTATCCCATTCCCCCACCCCCCTCCCCTCTGAGGCCCTCAGTTTGTTTCTCATAGTCCATAGTCTCTCATGTTTCATTCCCCCTTCTGATTACCCCCCCTTTCTTTATCCCTTTCTTCCCCTACTGATCATCCTAGTTCTTATGTTCCATAGATGAGAGAAATCATATGATAGTTGTCTTTCTCTGCTTGACTTATTTCACTTAGCATTATCTCCTCCAGTGCCATCCATGTTGCAGCAAATGTTGAGAATTCGTTCTTTCTGATAGCTGAGTAATATTCCATTGTATATATGGACCACAACTTCTTAATCCAGTCATCTGTTGAAGGGCATCTCAGCTCCTTCCACAATTTAGCTATTGTGGACATTGCTGCTATGAACATTGGGGTGCATATGGCCCTTCTCTTCACTATGTCTGTATCTTCGGGGTAGATACCCAGTAGTGCAATGGCTGGGTCACAGGGTAGCTCAATTTTTAACTTTTTAAGGGACCTCCACACTGTTTTCCAGAGTGGCTGTACCAACTTGCATTCCCACCAACAATGTAGGAGGGATCCCCTTTCTCCACATCCTCTCCAACAATTACTGTTTCTTGCCTTGTCTATCTTTGCCATTCTAACTGTATTATGCCTACTTTTAATAGCAACTCCAAAGTAGACTTATTTAACAATATATTAAGCACAGAAAAGTCAGGAAAAAGACTGAACTAAATTCAAGAAGCTGTATCAAAACACTGTACTAGGGCACCTGGGTGGCTCTCTGCTGCTTCTCCTGCTTGTGTTCTCTCTCTCGCTCACTCTCTCTCTCAAATAAATAAATAAAATCTTAAAAAAACAAACACTGTACTAGAAGTTGAAGGGTGGACAAAAATAGGTAAGAGAAAGTTCTTTTCCTCCAAGAATATCCTATTATTCATACTCAGTAAGTTCAAAAAAAGGCAGAATATGATAAATGGTAAAAGAGAGAAATAAAGCTCTGAGAAACTTTATCTTACTTAAATTCCAACAGGGAAGAACTATGGGGCTATTCCTGGAGGTGGTAGGATCTGATTTGACACCCAAAGACTAGGTAGAATTTCACTAGGTAAATCTTAAAAAAGTACACTTCTGGTAGAGAAAAGAGCATGAGCAAATGAATGAAAGTAACAAGTTAACTGAGCTAAACTTGAGGCCTCCTGTAATAAAGAGAGAGAGATTACTGTAAAGGGAGATTCAAAACAGTTTGAAAGGCTACCATTCAAGGACTTCACTGATCACATTAAGCATACCTATGTGCTATAATCAAATCAAGCAAATACTTACAAGGTCATTCATATTGGTTTGGCTAGCTGGATTAATTTCTTCCAAAAATTCCAAGACATAAAATGTGTATCTATCCATAAGGTGGACTCCAATTGCAGGATCGGGTTGATGCTATGAAAAAACAAAGCATATACAATGGCATATTATTCAACCACAGAAAGAAGGAAGGAAGGAAGGAAGGAAGGAAGGAAGGAAGGAAGGAAGGAAGGAAGGAAGGAAGAAAAAAGAAAGGAAGGAAGGAAAGAAAGAAAAAGAAAAGGAAGGAAGGAAGGAAGGAAGGAAGGAAAAGAAAGAAAGAAAGAAAGAAAGAAAGAAAGAAAGAAAGAAAGAGAAAGAAAGAAAGAAAGAAAGAGGCAAAAGAAAACAAAAGAGAAAAGAGAAAAGAAAAGAAAAAAGAAAAGAAGAAAAAGAAATCTTGCCATTTGTGGGAACATGGATGGATCTTGAGGGCATTATACTAAATGAAATAAGTCAGAGAAAGACAAATACCATATGATCTCACCCATATGTGTAATCTAAAAACAAAGACAAGAACAAAAAACCAATCTTATAGATACAGAGAACAAGTTGGTGGTTGCCAGAAATGAGAGGTGGAGGGTAGACCAAATGGGTGAAGGAAGCCAAAGGGACAAACTTCAGTTATAAAATAAATAAGACATGGGATATAATATACAGCATGGCAACTATAGTTAATAATACTGTATTGCATATTTAAAAGTTACTAAGAAACTACATCTTAAAAGTTCTCATCACAAGAAAGAAAAATTCTGTAACTACGTATGGTGACTTTTTTTTTGGTCTAGTGATACATGTTAGCTAGATATATTGTGGTGATCATTTTGCAATATATACAAATATTGAATCATTATGTTGTACATCTAAAACTAACACAAGATTGTAGTCAATTATACTTCAATAAAATTTTTTTAAAGATTTTATTTATTTATTTGACAGAGAGAGAAAGCACAAGCAGGGGGAGCAGCAGGCAGAGGGAGAGGGAGAAGCAGGCTTCCTGCTGAGTGGGGAGCCCAATGTGGGGCTTGATCCCATGACCCTGGGATCATGACCTGAGCTGAAGGCAGATGTTTAACCACCTGAACAATCCAGGCGCCCCTTCAATAAAATTTTTTTAAAAAGCAAAGCAGAAAAAAGAAGTATATGTCTAATAACGTCATTATAAGAAAATGTTTTAAATGCAATCAAAATTTCCTTCTAAGGCATTAAAAAGTCTAAGAATAAAAAAAAAAGATATATTCATAAAGCATATAAGTGATTTCCAAAATAGCTACATATTCCAAAGACAATGCAGTTTACAAATGGGCAATATGCACCTACCGAGAGTGAATCTTCTCCCACTTGGCTACTAGCTAAAGCCATTATGTTAGGAGAGTAGAATCGTTCATACATGGATGCTCCTTGACAAGTATCAATAATAAACAGTAACTCGTTGTAGCTGAAAGAAAAGTGGTAATATCTTTAACATGAATCATGCTGTTTATCAAACATTAACTAATATTTTTACAATACTTGCATAACATGTTAAAGTCATATCTTAGTCATTTCGTTAGTTAAAAATTTGGGAGTTTTCAGAATTCCCAATACAAATTTGATATTAGAAATATTAAAGCTATAATCTTGTCCAAGGATACTACCTCAACAGGCTGTACCACAAAATGGCTGTTCCAACTCTTTTGCCCTCCCTTATCTTGGCCACATGAATCAGAATCCAAATCAACCTTCAATTCAAAAAACACTTATTTGGGACCCAGGCTATCCTAGAAAATGAGCCAGATTCAGGAAAAAACATATATGACTTAGTCACCATACTCAAAAAGCTTAAAATCTAACTGGAAGAGAAACACATAAACATTTAACCAAATGGAATGTGGTAAGAGTTACAAATAGTTATTAGAGCCTATAGCATGCCTGACCCTCAGCTGGAGATACAGCAGTCCCTGTCTTCATAGAAGTTAGAGTGTAACAAAGTCAAAGTGCTCTAAGAGCACTGAGAAAGGAAGAGAGGGGGCTGTAAAGAAAGGCAGGTCAGAGAAAGGTGATGTCTGGCCTGGGCAATGAAGGGTGAGTTATTTTAACTAAAAAAGAAAGGAAGAGCATATTCCAGGAGAGGAAAAAGGCTCTACTAAGCCACCTAAGTTTGAAAAAGTATAATTGTTTCAGAAAAGGGGACTAGTACTATGTAGTTAGGATTTACATTAAATTTGGGGAAATGGAGGAAATCAATTTCAAAAAGGTAGGGTAGTAGGGTCAATCTATGTAGTATCCCACATGAAGTATGGATCTTATCCTATAAGTCTGAGGAAGTCAAGCAGGGCTTTTTTTTTAAAGTGAAAATAACATAATCAGCTCTGTATTTTAGAATGAGCTGCCTAGCTGGTGAAAGTAGGGAGCAGATATGTTTTTCAAAGGTTTCTCTCAGACACCTGTACAAGGTAAACAACTAACATTGCACCTAGAAAAGAAAGCAAGCAATCTTGCGCCATAATATCTAAGCAGGTGATAAAAGGAACAATTCATACGACATATTCATTCTGAGACAAAAGTCTGTGGAGGCCTTTGAGGATCGGAAACATCTAAGGTTACGAGGGGCAGTACAGTAAAACGACTGGAGCACTTAGGAATGAGTCCTAGTGAGGGACTTACTAGGTGTGCAGTCTGGCAAGTTAACCTATTTATGCCTCGATTTACTCATGTGTGAAAATAGGAATAATAATAGTATCTACCTCATGGGGTTGTTACTGAAATTAAATGACACAGCATATATAAAACAGTGCCTAGCACCTAGTATACATGCAGTAAATGTAAACCACGAATAAGAAAAAACCAGTACTTAGCAAAAGCTTCCCTTCGATACTTCCATTCATTCTGCTTATGCACATAATTCAATTTTACAATTAATTTGTAGCAGAGTTGTATATATATTTCTCTTTTCCACTAGATTTTAAACACTGTGAAGGCAGAATAAGCATCATATTCCTTTCCGTGCCATGTGTTTAGAAGGTAACCCGTAAGTATTTATCGAAGGTAATCAAGTTAAAAAGCACTTTCTGCTGCTTTATATTCACTTACATTCATATGACAACTTTCAACTAGAGAGGTGCTTACCATGGATTACTAACAATATATCATCCTTAATGTGGGTTAGATTACAAATATTACATTAATCATAATTTCAGCATTTTTTCCAAGGAAGAAATACGTATCGCTATCGCACGGAAAGTCAGAGAATGTACAAAAAGTAACATTAGGCTGAAGTTGGAAAATAAATATATGTTCACCATCCCCCTACATTATGGGGAACTTGATTGGTGGGATCCTTATTTCCTCCAAAAACATTGCTAAATAACAGAAAGATGATCTTAAAGGGTTAACTTTTTTTTATGCTCTTCAAGAACACTAAGTTTTCTTTTAAAAATAGTTCAGTAGAAATAACATACATCTAAAAGAGTAGAAGTTATTAAAGTAAGTTAAAATCTCATAAAATAGGATCTACAAATCTACTAACCATGGAAAAATTAGGTACTAATTTATCTTATGAAAAGTAGTCATTTGCTAATTACCGTCTTTTTTGCCACATTTGCTCAAAAGCATCTGCAAGTTCTATGTTGGTAATTTCTTCAGAATCTTGAAATTTCAAGAAACCATTTCCACCATGTCCTTGTAGGAAGAGTTAAAGAAGATCAAATACATACATTTTTTAAATGCATACTGCATACATCCAGATATAAACATTTACTTCATTCATGGCAATATTTTAATATCACTTGTTATTTTATACTCTAAACTGAAAAGTACTATGAAAACAAAAAAATAATTTTCTGTTACACCAATTAAAAATAGAATAATGATAGACTGTGCAAAAAATAGCAGATATAATATCTTCATA
Source organism: Ursus maritimus (assembly GCF_017311325.1). Classification (NCBI taxonomy): domain Eukaryota; kingdom Metazoa; phylum Chordata; class Mammalia; order Carnivora; family Ursidae; genus Ursus; species Ursus maritimus. The sequence goes on along the minus strand of NW_024423564.1, from coordinate 40,843,670 downwards.
AGTTCTTTTATCATTCCATTCTATAAAAGCACATTTATATTTTTGCACTGGCTCCATTATTATGTCAGAAGTGAGTTTCTAGAGATAAATAATTTCTCAAATACCAGGCAAACATTTTGGTGAGAAAGGGGTCCCATAGTATGCTAGTACTAGTCATAGTGTATACTTGGAATGCTATACTACCGAAGTGTCGTTCTCACATATAAATTAAAGTTTCTACTACCAACAACCACTATCCCATGACAGCTGACCAGAAGACTGTGACATTAGAGCCAGTCTGTCTGGATTCAAATGCTAGCTTGCCACTTAATGACTGTATTAATTTAGGCAAATAACTTACTCTTTTTATGCCTCAGTTTCCCTAGCTGTAAGTAAGAAATACATCAGCCCCATAGTAGAACGCCTATAAAGCTCCTTTGTGTGGATTTTTAAAAGGTACTTCCCACAGGGCTTCAAAGTAGAAAAATCTGTCTATTTCAGTGGCCCCTCTGAATATATGCAGTTCTGTGAGCTCAAAAGTGATTAGTAGTTATATCTTTGTGGGGGAAATATGATACTTCTTCCTCCCATTAGAACAACTCTACGGCAGGGCACAGAGCTTACTATGTGTAAACATATACTAGATGGCAGCTCCCACTCAACCCCCTAGCCAAACACTTATGTGCAGTGCACAACCCACACAGCTATATATAATAGCACCTAAATTTTTGGATTACTGTAAGGATGAAATGAATTCATACACACACTGATTTACAATACTGACTGAGGTATAATAACCCTCATTAAATATTAGCTATTATCATTTTATTATAACTGTCAGCCTTCCTACTCTCTTACATGGATTGGCAAATTTTCTGTAAAGGGCCAGGTAGTAAATGTTTTAGACTTATGGCCCATATGGTTTCTGTTGCAACTACTGGACTCTTGCCACTGTAGTGTAAAAGTAGGCAAAGACAATAAGTAAAACAAATGGATGCAACCGGTTCTAACACAACTTTATTTCTAAAACAGACAACCTTCCGTGGGCCACAGTTTATCAAATACTATCTTTGACTATTGGAATTTTTTCCCTACCTGGAGCTATCCTGAAAGAGTATCCATAGACTTAGAAAAAAAGTTGTACAACCTGTAGTTTAGTACTGTACTTCATAATATTTGACACAAAAGCTTGAAAATTTCTTATCACTGTCAGATAAACTAAAATGAAAATATTCCTGACATAGTTCTGCTAATTTATAAAGTTTTTAAATTAATTGAATCTGAAAAGCTGTAAGTAAATGCAACACGACAGACAAAGAAAAGTACACCACCAGGTAGAAGTCAGTAACCATCCTGCTGTGTGACATCTAAAACCATTCTGCAAATGTTTTATCATCAGTTGAACGGAATGCCCTCCGAAAACATTTTTAAATATTGTTTGATCAACATTCATATGTACTAAATACTACCATAAAACAGAGCACTGGAAATAAAAAGGTGAACATTATCAATGACATCTTGGAGTTCAAAATCTAATGAAGGCAATAAATATCCAAACAAGAAAGTAGTAAGTTAAATGCTCATAAAGAAACTACAGATTAACGTGGGAGTGCAAAGAGGAGAGCCTACACCAGCCAAGGAGCTAAGAAGTATCTCTGGGCAATTATAAAATATATACCAGGACGCTTCTGAGGGGTAAAGGAGGCACTATTAATAATTACATTAGGATAACAGGTGTAAACTACAATTGTCCCAGGCAATTGGAGATATAGGTCACCCTAGACTTACAGAGGAAAATCACCAAAGGAAGTGACTCCTGAGCTAAGACTAAAAAGATCAGGAATAATCAGGTAGGCAAAGTGAACTGAGAAGCCATCAATAAACAAAGGTAACAACTTAAGCAAATGTTTAGAGGATGGAAAAAGTCCTAGAAGAAAATTAGAGAAAGTGCAAGAGCTAAAATGAAATAAATAATATCACTAAATAATAATATATATTGTTATATATATTACATATATAACTAAATAAACAATAAAACTAAACTATATAATTAAGACTTTATCTCCGATATTCCTCAAAGTATAGACAAAAGACTATTACAGTTTGTATGTATTTAACATATTTAAAATGCAGTTTCATAAGCCCCACCCCGTACCAAAACTAAATCAGAATTTTAAAGACCTGAGTATCTGCATTCAAATAATCCTGATACACATTAAAATTTGAGACTCCATCAACAAGAAACCATTGTAAAGTTTTATGCAGAGGAAGGACAGATTGGCAATTTTTATTAACTACTTTAGTTAATCCTGTTAATCATCAGGAGACAAAACTGAAGGCAACAAGGCTATAGCAGGGATACTACATAAAAGGTAATAAGCTTTACCAGGGTAATAGTTAAAAAAAAAAAAATAGAGATAATAATCTAAGGGACAGTATAAAATGTTATGCTGCCTCCAAATATCATTTCAAGTTGTCATGAGAAAAGAGAACTACAAAACAAACTATTTTAACAAAAATTCATTTAAGGCGTTTAAATTTCTTTCCATGAAGATTTCTTCTTGAGGAGAATCACAATATATTCTATTTCTAAATACCTAAATTCTCAAATTACCTGTCATATAAATAAGAATATTGCTCCTATCATCAGAAAGAAGACGTTTTGACCGAGGAGTACTAGGTGGGATCCTGCCAGTTAATACCCGTAAAAAATTCTCCACAGTTACCTGGAAAAAAAAGAAATCAGGGGATGAAACAGAATCAGGGGAAACGTGATAATTTTTTTTTTTTTCAAAAACATTCCTTCTTCTTTCTCTATATATTACTCAGCATAAACTGAAAATAAAGCACAAAGTGAAATATAACTCAAATTTATTCATTTAAATATATATCTGAGTTAACTTGCTTCCATTAAATACTAATAGCTAACAAAACTATCCTGGGGAAAAATCAGTTGATTAAATTTAAAACTTTAAATTCTATGCAAAGTATTGCCCAAATTTAAAAATTATTAATGTCTTCAGAGGCAATTCTTTGGAAAGATACAAAATAAAGAAACTTGAATAAATTCAGCAACATTATAACTATTGCAATTGATTAGTACAACTACCTAGTGAATTCTACATAAACCCTGAAAGACAGGTCCATCATGAATCATAAAAATAAAACCATAAGGATAGTTCCGTAAATAATCCCCAAATTGTGTATCTTTGATTTTTTAATATATTTTGTTCTTAAATTTTATTAGGGATATCTTCAACATGTAAAAAATTCATTGCACTTTAAACCAGATTTCCCAACCTGGACTTTGTGGACCTCTAGGATTCTTTGAAAGCATATTTAAAGTTATATCACACAGATCTAAATTTAAAAAGCAGAAAATTTGGGGTGCCTGGGTGACTCAGTCGTTAGGCATCTGCCTTCGGCTCAGGTCATGATCCCAGGCCACGTCCCCAAAGAGCTTACAGGCTGGGAGGAGACAGAGATGATTTTCAAATTGCTTTAAAACAGGTCCGGGAACACAAAAAATTGTCTTACTTTTGGTAGGCTTGGTAAAAGGGGAAGGATTATTGAGGTAGACTTCACCAAGAAGATTTCAAATTTTAAACATCTTCATTACCTATTAAATTTAAAATGAAGTTTCAAAGGGAAAAACACAGTATGATGCCATTTTTCAAATTTACATTTTAATTTTTAATCATATGCATAAAAACACTGGAAGCATCTTAAAAGTGATTACCTCTAAGTAGTGGAAATATAGGTGAGTTTTTTGTTAATCATTTAAATTTTTCCTCAATTAATATATATACTAAATATATAAAACTTGAAATTTTAGGTCAAATATGAAAGACGAATAATGAATTTACTGTAAAAAAAAAAAAAGTTGATACATGAAACCTCACTAAAATACTCTAACATAAAAGCCAAGAAAAAGTTGTTCTATCCCAGATATATATATGAAATTTCATGCTGTGTTAGTTTTACTCCGGTATTGTTTCCTTAATATGAACTCCAGAGACAGAATTATATCAAAGCTTCAGTGACGATTATGTACAAAGTTCAAAGAAAAAAAAAAAAAAGACTATTTTATTCTACCACAATTTAAAATTTAAAAGTAATGATAACTACATTTCAAAAACGTTGCTAAATCAATGTTACCTCATAACTTCTATAATCCACTTCCACATCATCTCCATATACATTTAGTTCCATATTCTTGTGACTAAACACTGTAGCTGGTTTGGGATTTCTAGGGTTGCATGCCATATCGTCTGCAAGCATCAGAACAATGTGACTAGAAAAAAAAAAATTCCAGTAACTATCCTACTTAAACCAGTAAGTTAAAAGCAGATACACTTTATTTATATCATGAGACAATTATGTTCATTCTTTTCATTAAAAATAACTTAAAATAATTATTGAGTACATATTTAAAAAGAGCTCTTTAATTGTTTTCATATCCTGATGTAGTATAAGCTTTAAAGCAAAGAAATTAGAGCAATCTGGCATGAATTTATCCACAGAACTTGAAGTTACTAACTTAAATTTTTTCCCAACATAGTGTATTTTATGCCATAGAGCAAAGGAAGCTGAAGGAGCTACACTGTCTTCCCCAAACATTTTTTTTTTAATTTCAGTAATATTTGACATTCTTTAGATTTACCGAGTCCAAATTAAACTATGATATTCCAAAGAATTTAACTTTCGGAATCGCAACTGCTTAAGTATGAAAACATGCAAGTGCAGTCAGGGGGTGCCACAGGAACATATCCCGGCCCAGTCACTCTTCACTGGCTCCACTCCACCTCCGTAAGAGACTAGGTACTGAAATAGCTCCCTCCCTGGCCTCCTGGTTCCACTCCTGCCCTCTTACAGGTCATTTTCCTTAAAATTACGAGTCACCTTTCTGAAATAAGTCAAATCATTAAACTTTCTCACTTAAAATCCTCCAAAGACTCCCCATTTTAATTAGAGGAAAACTGAAACTCCTTTCATGGTCTAAAAGGCTTACTTTAATGTGGCTTCTGTCTACCTCTAACTGCAGCTCCTACCATCCACGTTCACTGTGCTCCTTCCACACTGGCCTTTCTGTTCAGGACTATGCCAAGCCATTACCACTTTAGGGGCTACTGACCAAATAAATTTAGACTTCTCCCAAATCTTTCTATTATCCCAATCTCAGTTGAGCTACTCCATTCTCATTACATGTTTTATTTTCTGCAGGTCATTTATGAATTTGAAATCCCCATCACATCCTGCCACTACCCCTACTGGAATATAAGCTCTCCGAGCACAGGGGCTTTCTCTATCCTGCTCACCACTGTATCACTCACACTCAGGCTTGGTAAAAGAGCCTGGCAGATAGTAAGTATTCAATAAATATCTGTTGAGTGAATGAAACATTTTCATTTTTGCATACATTTTCTTTGAGAGAAAATTATAAAATTTATCTTAAATACTTCTCATCTTGATCTTACTATTAAAAGTGGTGAACATGAATCAGGCAATTCTACCATATACTTGAGCTTCCCAAACATAAGGGAAAAACTAATGTGGTATATACATAATTAGTTTGGCAGGAGATAGCAAGAAGAAAGTGTTCTGCTGCATATGTTCCAAATACATTAAAGTTCAAAACTGAAACATTGTGATTTTTCTTGAGAATTGGCTAGATTTCTATTTTGAAAGGGTTCCAACCCTGTCACATTCAAAGATCAAATCTTCAGCTGTTACTGATTCATGCTCACAGAATGGTGAAGTTATTCCTCTTAAAATGGAAAATATATCTTTCCTTTTTTCAAAACGTAAGATGACTAACTTACACTAAGTTATTATCGATCACCTTTTTTGTTATAAACCACTATTAAATAAGACTGAACTGACCTCCAAATCTCAATATAAGACCATTCCTTTAGGCCATCTATTTGATTAACAGTTAATTTTAATCTATGAAATTAAAGACCATTCAATATCTATACAATGTCAATGTCATAAAGAAGCAGTAATTTCAGCTTAAAATTATAAATTCAGGGGTGCCTGGGTGGCTCAGTCGGTTAAGCATCCGACTCTTGGTTTTGGCTCAGTTCACGAACTCAGGGTCATGAGATCAAGCCCCACATCATCCGGGCTCCCTCCTGGCTCCATGCTCAGCGGGAAGTCTGCTTAGGATTCTCTCTTCCTCTCCCTCTCCCCCTCCCCCTGCTTTCTTTCTCTTTCTGTCTCTAAAATAAATAAATAAATCTTTTAAAAAATCATAAATTCAATCAATATTTTTCCCACAATTTTGAGCCTCCATATAAGTACTATAACCCTCAGTTAACATAAAATTTTAAAAAAATCATTTTATTTGTGGATAATCAATGAGAAAAGCAGCACTGGAAACAGACAATTTCAAAGGTTTAGAAGTCCAACCACATATTCTAATTCACTGTTTCTAAAACTTAAGAAACGTTCAGAACTCTTTTCTGGAGGAAAAAAAAAATTCTCACTTGGTCCAGGTGTTAAATTATTTGTATAATGAAACTTACATATATAAATGAAAGTTAACTCCTTAGGCTTATAGTTCTTATAAAACTATGAATAAATACAAAATTATCAATCACATTTTAACAAAATTACCAAACTAATAGTACTCTAAAAACATTAACTCCATTTGAAGAAGGATGTTATTTTGCTAAAACTAACTGACTGCTGTTGTATTTAACAGTAGAAAGAGATAATATCCGTCCTGGTTCTACACTTTATTTTTTTTTCCTATATTTTGATATCTACACTACAATATAACTCGATAATACAGAAAATATTCACAAAAGTATGTTGCACAAAATGCAATTCATAAATTCCTGTTATGTTATGTTACTTGACTGTTCAGGGATCAGATTTTATATTTAAGACTTTGCCAATAAATATTCTTCAAACATCAGTTATTATGAGACCTAACTTGTTGACTCCTTAAAGTGTCTTTTTCACTTGAATATCCAGTGAGCATCCCAGCAGTTATTTAAGTCTTCACTAAGTTGGTATCAAATCAATCACTGCTGGAATCAAAACCAAAGAAAATAAATCTACACTGAAGACATACTACTACATTCCTATAAATAATGACAGCAACTTGCTTTGTATCTTATTAAAATTAAGAAAAAAATCCCTCAAATATATCCAACTGATACAAGAATATGATATTCTTACAGTCTGGCAATCTTATACTACCATGTGTGATGACTCAACTCTCACACTCTATTCAAGGCCCTGCAAAACCTACATCACACGACAAATCATATGGCAATATGGCCTTCTCTAAACACAAAACCAAAAGAAAAAGTGAGCACAGAAATTGTATAAAGTTCAAACTGGGTTGGAATCCAAACAATATGTCGGTTGTTTACATGAGTTTCCACATATTGGGGGGGGGGGGGGGGGGGGCAGAGGGAGAGATAGTATCAAGAAGGCTCCGCACAGTGCTGAGCCCAAGGAGGGGGGGTTTGATCTCACCACCCTGAAATCATGACCTGAGCCAAAAACAAGAGTCAGACACTTAACTAACTAAGCCACCCAGGCCCCCTTCTACATATTTTAAATCACGCATTCTTGCTAATTAAAAAAATAATGAGGACATACCTATATATATCTACTAATTTGTACATCATATGTATTTGCTACTTTAAATATATATAATGAGTATTAATGAAGCATAACTTCTTTACTTTTATAGATTAAAAAAAACTAATATTTTCTTCCCTTACCACTCTTTGGTATCTGATTTAATACCTTGATCAAGAATACCTTGACCATGCTTATATAGACTTTAAGGGCAATTAAAATAAAAACGAAATTTTAAACCTTCTCAAAAAAAGAGGGCACGAAACACAATTTGAGAAACATGTCGGGGGGAGGGAGTCTAAAATAAATACATTCCATTATGTTTGCCAAACATTAAAGGAACAGGTAAACCCTGCATCAAGGCTGCTAGGCCATTCTTTTACTCACCTCCCTAAAGTTCTTCCTTGACCCAATCAGGAACCAGGAACCAATGGGTTAAAAAAGAGCCCATTTTAAATAAATGAGTAATCTTTCACTTCCTTACACTATTAGAGTGTGACATTTCAAAAAGCATAGCTCCTCATTTATTAATAGACTGGTATTATCTTAATAAAAATTTTTCACTGAATTAAATTTAAATAAATTACTGTGTTGGTAAAGTGTTTTTTAAATGTTCCCTTAAAACTGCTATACACTCTATTGCCCTGCTACTAATCAGGTAATTCCACCTGAGATCATCTTTAGCTCCCAGAGCTAGGATCACCAGGCTTATCTTCAGTAATATCAACATCCCAACGTAGAAGAGTAGCTGAAATTAAGGCAGCAGGAGATCTGAGAATCATAGGGATCTTTGATGCTTTCTCTTAAATATCTGGCTTTCTGTTCATAGGTGTTGCTTTTTTTTCCCCCTGATATAAATTCAGGATACTCTGTAGATTATTGCTTCTGTAGCAATGTAGTGACTATTGGACAAAGCAAATTCAACAAATTTTGTGTATAATCATTAGCTTGATAACAGAATAATTTACTTTTAGGCTTTTCTCCTCCTTTTCTTCTATGTCTTGAGAAATTTCCAAGCCAATAAATCTCATCACCAATGTACTATGAAGCTAATCATAACAAATCTGCTAGCCACAGGTTCTAGACCATTAGGATTTTCTAAATTACTTTCAATTTGCCAAATGTCAAACAACTGGCATTACTAGGCTATAGGATGCCAAGTATTTTATACTTATATTATTAGAAATAAAACTCAAAAACTGCATTGCAGAGATGGGAAATCAACAGTAGCAGACATGTCATATGAGGGTAGAGCTAGCTAGTTATAGCCTCGTGTATTTAAAGTCACATGTGGTTTAGTATAATAATAGAACATTTATTGAGCACTTGGTATATCTCGGGCACTGTACTAATAAGATAAGCACATTGTAAGAATTATCTCATACATTATTTCCAAGACATGTATTATTTTACAGGTTATGAAACTGAGGCACACAGAAGTTTAAATGTCCTGGGTCACAAAGCTAGTAAATAGTAGAGTTAGGATTCCAGCCCAGTTTGTTTGACATAATAATTTATTTGCTCTTAAGAATCCTATAACACCCTTAAATTATATGACCTAGGATTTGGAAGGATATAATGATGTGTTTTGTTTTATGTTGATAATTTAATCAACTCAGGTGATTAAATGAACTCATTATTGCTGTTCAATATTTATAGCACATAACTGACATAAAATAGGCCCTTGAAATTCAAAATGGAACCATCAAGAGACCTTAGCAAACTTTCAAATCAAAGAATAGCACTAGAGCATATAATTTCTCCTTTAAATGTAGTAAGGTATAACTTAAAATTTTAAGTGCCCACTTAAATGCAAAAATCAGAGAACAGAACTTCAAAGAGGTACAGAGATTAATGTTCTACACAGTCTCCAATCAATTCCTGGGAGCCCCTGACTTTTCTACAGAAAGGCAATGGGATTACATCCTGCTGCAGGGCCTTCCCTCACCAGATCTTTTCAGCCACCAAGCCTGACATTTTCACTCTCAACCATCTGCACCTGCACCTGTAGCCTATACCAAGTCTTCACTGCTTCATCTCTGCTTCCAAACACTCCCCAATCTTAATCCCTCTTCCAATAATGGGGGAGGGGCAAGCAGCAGAGATGCCTCACCCATGCCCTTCCCCTTTCCAATAGGCAAGTTTTTTGTTTGTTTGTTTTTTATTTCTTCCCCACTTTCCATTGTTCAATTTCCCACTGACTAGTTTACTGACTGACTCAAGCACACCAGCCTCAAGGCTTGGAATTCAAATCTGTGCATTATATTACCCAAAATTATAAGTTACTATATTTCTCGACCATTATGGATGGCTCACAGAAACAGTCAATAGTCAAATAAAGAATGTTGCATTATTTGTCAAAATAGAAAGGATAAAATTTTAAATTTTTTTAAAATCTTAAATTCCACAATATGTGGAATCTTTCACATATTCTCATGTTTAACAGAAATTTTACCTTTGTTATTTTTCTAGTAATGATCTGTACTGATTTAGTCAGGTTTCCCCCAATTCAAACACTTTATATCAAGTATCTTGGAGTCTTGTTTAGCACCAGTAGATTTTATTAGTCTATATGTAAAATTTTTGGAATGCTATAAGCACTCGCCTAGTACTCAACCACAACGCCTGAGTTGCATATTTTGACTGAAAAATACTTGCAAATATCCACAATATGTCTTCTCTGGTACACTTCCATTCTCAAATAACAAGAAAATCAAAAAGTCCTCTTAACTTTCTGGGGGCATTAAGCAAAAGAGTTTAGATATTTTTTTCATCAAGAGGACCTGATGGCTACGCTTCTTTTGAGGTATCAGTTTTATCATTTTTTTAAAAAAATCTATTTGCCAAAGGATAAGATATAGAGACCAAACATTGGTGAAGAGTATTTTGCCACCACACTTTGCTCTTCAATTTGATCATAAGAATCAACTAGGACAAAAATTATAGAAGAAAAATATAAAATGGAAACTATCCCATATAAAAAGAGTAATTAACTGGAAGATAATGATAAATCTTAATCAAATGTAATTCAACAATTTGTTTTTTTAAAGCAATAAAATGGTGTTCATTGACATGAATTTGATTTAACCATTCCATATTAAATTGTACAAGCACTTACTACAGTATTTTATCCAAATTATCAAATATAGACTCATATTTCAGTAAGATTATCAAAAAATAAGAGTAGAAGTTATAGAAAAATGGAAACAAGGTAAGATTACAGAGTGCACCACTTGAGAGTAAAAGAGAAAATGGATTTAAATTCAGAAGAGATATGTCAAGCAATATGGTAGAACTTTCAAAAACAAATTTGAACACAGAATTTTAGTAGACAAGCAAATTAAAAATAAAAGGGGAAGGTAGAATTCTGAGTAAGGAACTTTTAAAATTTCTTCCAGTTCTAACACAGAAGTGATGATTACTAGTATTTAGAATGTAGCCACAATATGCTAGAGGTAATGGGGTAGGGACAAGATGGTGGAAACAAATATTTGCCAAGCTGACTGTGTGACAGCCATTGTGCTACAGTCCTATCAGATACTTCATTCCCACTAAATCACAACAACCCTGAAGATTACTATTGTCTTCATTCTAAAGATAAGGAAATTCAGTGAGGTCAAACCACTTGCCCCAAGTTACAAGGCTGGTAAGCTGAGGAGTTGAGATTTTATTTCCAAGCCCACACACTTTCCATCCATTACTGCATTCTTTGGCACATTGGAATACCCTGGCTTTTACTCCACTCCCAAGTAATGAGCAGAGCCAAACAACAAAAACAATAACAATAAACCTTTAGTAATTTCATACTCACATCAACAAATATTAAAGGGACATCACTTTTCCTCATAAGAACCACATCTTAGTATTTCTATTTTCCATGGCTCAATGAAATTAATGCTTTAAACTTCATTACAAACATTTTTAAAATTTTAAATAAATCATATAATTACAGAGCTATAGATTTTAAGTCTGTTTTCACCTTTAAAAAAAAAAAACTGGAAAAAATCTTCCCCAAATCTTTTTTTAAGTTACAATAAAATCTGACTAAAAATGCCAGGGACTGGAATGTTCTAATTTCAACTCTTTTTCAAAACCCAAAACCGGCCCAGTGCCCCTAGCAGCACTTGCACGGCTTCCACTCTGCAACTGGCCACCACGGACGCCCTGTCCTATGGCTGTAGCCACTGCTACCTGTGTCGCTGCCACCTCAGTACCCACTGTAGGATTAAGCTGCAGTCTTCAATGAATAAGTATATTCTTTTCTATCATCACACATTTATGAAGTTTCTAAAGGACAGGAAAGATTACTGCCAAGCACAGCATGACTTTTATGAGGCAAGAGAACTGTAGAAATTCATTAGCACTCTAAGAAGCCACAGAAGAGCACTTAGCCTGACCACAGAAGTGTTGAATTGAAATCTGCAAAGCATTTTCCAGTTCTGATCTAAATGGGGTAAGCCTCAGCGCACTTCCTTTCCATTGCTCAATATTAGTGGATTGAAGATTTCCTGCTTCTTGTTAGGAGGTTCATTTCATTTCCCATTACTCCCAACTTTATACTCACAACACTGAGAATTACAAGTGGAGGATATTGAAGTTTCTTTAATCATTTCTATATTCAATTTTTAAAATTAGTTCATTAACTAATGAATATTTTAAACTAAATGAACATGGCTTGAATAAACTGCTCAACTCCCATGGAGGTCAACCATACAAGAATATATTTCTTATTATCCATGATCCAACCAGTAAGACTTTAAACAAAGTTACTGAGAAACTTAAGAAGCATGGCATTACCACAATAGTAAGAGTATAGGAAGCTATGTATGACACTGCTCTTATGGAAAAGGAAAGTATCCATGTTCTAGAGTGGCTTTTTGATGAAGCTGTACCACCATCCAACCAGATTACTGATAACTGGTTAAGTCTTGAAAAACTCAACTTTTGTGAAGAACCTGGTTGTTGTGCTTCTGTTCACTGTTTTGCAGGCCACGGAAGAGCTCCAATGCTTGTATGCTTAGGAATGAAATAAAAGATGCAGTAGAAATCGTAAGACAAAAGCAGCCATTGAGCTTTAACATTAAGCGACTTTTGTATTTAGAGAAGTATCACTATAGAATGTGTCTGTACTGCAAAGACATCAATGGCCAATAAAACTGGGGTGCCTGACGCTACTGTCTTGGAAGTGGAACTTCAGACAGGACCTAATCTGCTGTGCATACTACCCAAGAAGTTGGCTGGGTGAATAAGTCTAATGAAACTTTTATAGGAATACTGAAAAGCAGTTTTACCAGGTTACATGCTTCACAGAACCTCTATGTTTGGGTTACGGCCAACCTTTCCGGACACTTAGAAGTTCAGCAGTTAAAATTTGCTTATCATTTGTACCAGCCAACCCTTCCTGAAATCATGCAGTACTGAGTCTTAAGTCTTTAAATCTATGCCAGAATCTTATCAATACATAAGAAATATAGACAGATTAGGTACCAAAATATCCAATATAATACTTGTATATTTTTACTATCATACAGAACTAAAACCTAGGAACTATGAACATGCCAGTTCTTATGTGGTTCATTCCTTCAGTCATTTCAAACATTGGAATCAAAGACTATATGGTTATTTGTTTGCTCACTTTATGTTTAAATTGCCCACCTTCATACTAGTATATATCAGATTTATGTAACCAATGATTTTTGTTAGACTTTTTTTATCAAGTTGTACAGTGATTATTTAATGTCTTTTTATAGATCTCATTTTGTGCTGTTATGGAAAACCTCTATCTTGAAAATCTACATTGCACAGAAGCACACCGTTAATGTCTCCAGGCAAAAAGCCTTACAGTTAATTTAATGGTTGCACTTTTGGGTGCAACTTAACAGAGAAAACCTAAAAAGGAATGAGAGAAGGTTACTCAGTATTTCTAGTATGATACTATCTTTGCCTTATGGCAGAATATGTAGAATATGTTCTTTAATTTAGTAAACATTTTTTAAAGGTAGAAATGCTTTATTATTGTAGCTACAACAATTCTTAATCATAAAATTTGTATTATTTTTCCATATCTACTGGAAGCTGTTTACCAGGATTTTTGTTGAAGCATGCCTTTTTTCCTTCTCTTCCCAACCTCACCTGTAAAAAAAGAAGTGGATTTCTGCTGGTGGAACTGAGCAGACATTTAATTTTTATATGCTTTTGAGCTGTGTAACTCAGTATTTAGATATTTGATAACTTATTATATAATTGATCAAACAGCAATGTGTATTAATGTTAATTCAACCATGTATTTACGCTATCTTGTAATGTGTAGTTACAGTTCCATGGGAGAAATAATTTGTCGGGGTTCACCAGCCTGTAAAAACCTAGTGTGAGAGCTAAACATCTAAATAAATAGTGAAATGAAAAAAAAAAAAAGTCAGTATCTAAACTGCTTTCCTAAATAAGAACAATCTACTAAACAAAAATCTTTATTAGTATATGAAAGCTAACATTTGAATATCTATTTTATTAAATATAAAAATATAAACAGAATTCGATGAAATGCAGGAAATTAAGTTAGATTTTATTTGCCCAGGATAAAACCTAAAATATGTTTGTTAGAACAAACTCCCTATGAAGGTCTTATTTGATTGTCCTGTGCTTCTAATACAGTGGAGAAAAACTGACATTTTAGGTAAATTATGTTCTGATTAATAAGGGTTTTAATTTCTAAAATAACATATCTGAATTTCAAGATTGGAAGCCTTGGGCATGGATATAATGTTAAATTAAAGTTAATGGCTGGGCATTAAGGATTTAATGTCAGGATACTTTTTACTGACCTGAGTAACCTCCTGCTTATTATGCTCAGGTCAAATTCTTGGAAACCATTAACACAAAACTCTGTGAGATATCTTTTCTCCAAAGAAATCAAATTATGTCCATAAATGTTAATTTCACTTACCCTTTCAACACCTCAGAAAGAGTCGGATATAATGTGACAGAGAATCACATTTTTTTTAATCAATTCTCCATTAGAATCCTCAGAACTCTTTAGAAATACTTATTATTACCACCACTTTCCATGGTGAAATGTCAAGTTGAGTCTGACTTAGTTTGTGGTCACTCCCACTGTCACCACCCAAACACTTTTACGTTTTTTCTTGGAGGCTACAATTTACTCTCCTGCCCTTTTCTCTTCCCTATATCCCCACTTTAGTTTAAATTACACAAATTGTCAAGTGTATTCCAAATGCTATAGGCTCTCAACATATATTTACCGGTTGGAAAAGGGGAAGAGGGAAGAAGGAGAAAAGAAGTAAACATTCCACACCATCCCTTATCAGTTGCCTTCCTCCTTATTTCTCAGACCAACCTAGCACCCACTCTCAGTCATATGACCTCAAATGCATCAGGCATTTTATCGGTTTCCCCTAATTTTACTTTAGAAAGAATCAGTGTAATAAATAGAAGAGTCAATGCAGATACCTAAAAACCCCCAAATTAATTTTATTCCCTCTCTTCCAGTTTTTATGTTTCCCTTCTTTTGGCATCTTCCCTTAACCTGTATCTTCCTCTCCCACTCCCCCTGCTTGTGTTCCCTCTCTTGCTGGCTGTCTCTCTACGTCAAATTAATAAATAAAAGCTTAAAAAAAAAAAAAGACGGCCACAAAAGATGCCTAAGTCCTAGAAAGCTATGAATACATTACCTTTAAAGATAAAAGGGACTTTACAGATGTGATTAAGTTAGGGATCTTGAGATGGGGAGGTTATCCTAAATTACCTGGGTAAACCCACTGTAATCACCAGGGTCCTTAAAAGAGAGAGGCAAGAGCATCAGAATCAAAGAAGGTAATGTGACAGCAGAAACAAAGAGAAAGAAGGAAATATGACAACAGAAGAGCCACTGAAGATGTTATGCTGATGACTTTCAAAATGGAGAATAGGGCCATGAGCCAAGGAAAGCAGGCAGCCTCTAGAAGCTGGAAAAAATAAGGAAACAGATTTTCCCCTAGAGCTTTCAGAAAGAACATAGATCTGACGACACATTTTTGGACTTCCGATATCCAAAACTAGTCTGCATTATTTTAAGCCACTAAATTTGTGACTATTTGTTACAGCAGCAAAATATAAAACCTGTTAGACATTCCTCTTCCATGGGAGTACCCTCACAACAATCTATAGGAATATACATAACTATCCAGGGCTTTCTCTTTCAAGTCTAAGAGGCTAACAGCATGGCATAGTGTATATGTGTATGTGATCCTCCCAAGCTATTCTTTTTGGTGCTTCAGATGACACTCAAGGATGAGGTAGTGAGACTTATATGGGTGGGCAGAATATCCACTTTGGCTTAGAAACCTCATGCCCAACTAGAGTCAACATCTTATGCAATAACTTCATAGACATACTTTTCAGGGTCCCTCAAGGAACAAACCCAGTTACAAGAATCCTCCCACTCAGAAAAGCCCAAAGGTATATCCTTCTCCTTATGTACTTATGACTTATTTATCCTGGTCCACTTACAATTATCTAATCAGTAAAGGAACAATTTTACCGAAAGCAATGTTGCCTACCTTTATCAGATATCCAAAAGAACAGAGTCACAAAGTGAACAAAAGTCAATTTCTTCTGTATTAGAAAAGGGCTTTGTTAACCCTTTATCCACACCCTAATATGTACTCTAGTTAGGCTTTCTGATTTGTAAGGAATCACTAAAGCTAGTTCAAAGAAGGAAGATGAATTATTAGCATGGCACATAATTCAATGAAAATTCAAGAATAAAGGCTTACAGAGACCAGAAAGTAGTTTGAGATATCAACAATAAAAACCTGTGAAACGTTATAGATGCCAGTGATTTGACACTAATGTGACTCAGCTCTTCTGCAAGCATCTGCTTCTTTCTCCTTTTCTTACTAAGAGGCATGCTACTCCTGCCTGGTCTGTACAGGCAACTCATAACTCAAAATGGCTCAACTTACAAACCTGTACCCTTTTATGACCTTTCTTATGGTAATTAAGACTGTCACAGTAAACCTAGTATTCAGGATCATTAAATTAATACCAAGTCAGTTGATGTTAAGCCAATGCAATAATCAGAAAAAAGGATAGGCTGATTCATGAAATTGTGGAATGATGCAAGGGAGCTGGGAATTACTCCCAACCGGATTGATGAACCACCAAAATTCACCCCATACAGGTCTTCTTTCTCCATTTTATAAACAAGGACATTAACACTGAGAGATATTAAATAGTTCGTCCAAGATCAACAAACCAGCAGGGACTTTAACAGGTCCTTTCCAGGTTTGTTGAAGGCCTGATGATACAGTAGGAAATAAAACATGTAAGTATAAATGTCAGGCACAGAGAGAAATTGCCTAATGGGATAGTAGGCAGAAATTCTGAATGACAACATGGCCCTTCTGCTGGTGACTGTTTTGGATCACTCTGACCTGGCTGGTTTCTCATGCTTTGCAAGCTGCATGAACTACCAAATTCAGGATCACCATGGTAACAAACAAATAGAGGAGAGCTACAGTCGCTTACTCATATTCTTATCTCATATATACTTTGCATTGCTTGTTAGTTTGATAGCAATCAGAAGCAAAAGCAACATTAGTCATCATTCCTGCCCACTTCTGAAATTAGATCAGACTTTAACCAACTGAGCTACCTAGGTGCCCCTGGAAGTTGTACCTTTTGACCACTTTTACGCATTTTGCCCACCCACTACCCCTTGCCTCTGGCAACCACCAATCTGTTCCTTGTATCTATGAGTTCAGTTTTTTTTAGATTCCACACATAAGTGAGATCATACAGTATTCGTTTTCCTCTGATTTATCTCATTTAGCATAACGCCTTCAAAGGTCCAACCATATTGTCACAATTAGCAGAATCTCCTTCTTTTATAGTTAAATAATACTCCATTGTATATACATACCACATCTTCTTTATCCATCCACTCATCCGCAGACACTTAGGTTGTTTCTATGTCTCAGCTACTGTAAATAATACAGTGAACACAAGGGTGCAGATATCTTTTTGAGTTAGTGTTTTCATTTCCTTTGGATAAATACCCGGAAATATAATTGCTGGATCATGTTAGTTCTACTTTTAACTTTTTGAGGAACCTACTTATTGCTTTCCATAGTGGCTGTACTAATTTACATTCCTATCAACACTGCATGAGAGTTCTTTCTCCACATCCTCACCAACACTTGTTATTTCTTGTCTTTTCGATAATAGCTATTCTAACAAGTGGGAGGTGATACTGTCGTTTTGATTTGCATCTCCCTGATGATTAGTAATATTAAGAACCTTTTCATATACCTATTTGCCATCAGCATGTCTTCTTTGGAAAATGTCTAATCCAGGTCCTCTGCCCATTTTTTGATTGGATTACTTCTTTTTTTGTTATTGAGTTATATGGGTTCTTTTAATATTTTGGGTATTAACCTCTTATCAGATATATGATTTACAGATATCTTCTTCCATTTGTGAGGCTGTCTTTTCATCTTGTTGACGGTTTCCTTTGATGGACAGAAGCTTTTTAGTTGACCACTTATTGATTTTTGCTTCTGTTGTCAAATTTTAAAAAATCATCACAAAGACTAATGTCAGAGTTTACTGCCTATGTTTTCTTCTAAAAGTTTTATGGTTTCAGGTCTTACATTCAAGTCTTTAATCCATTTTGAATTGATGATTGTGTACAATGTAAGTTAGTGGTCCGGGTTTTGTTCTTTTGCATGTGGCTGTCCAGTGTTCCTAATAGCAGGTATCAAAAAGACCATCCTTTCATTATTTTATATTCTTCAATCCTTTGTTGTAAATTAACTGACCACATATGTATAAATTTATTCCAGGGGCTCTCTATTTTGTTCCATTGGGCTGTGTTTATTCTCATGTCAATACCATAGTGTTTTTGAGTACGACAGCTTTGTACTACAGTTTCAATTCAGGAAGTGTGATGACTCCACCCTTTTTTTCTTTCTCAAGATTGCTTTGTCTATTTGGGGACTTTATACAAATTTCAGGCTTGTTTTTCATCTGTGAAAAATGCCATTGGAATTTTGATAGGGATAGCACTGAATCTGTAGATTGCTTTGGGTAGTATGGTCATTTTAACAATATTAATTCTTCCAATCCATGAGCACAGAATATCTTTCCATTTATTTGTATTCTTCAGTTTTTTTTTCATTAATGCCTTAGTTTTTAGTCTATAGGTCTTTCACCTCCATGATCAAATTAATTCCTAGGTACTTTATTATTTTTTGATACAATTATAAATGGGATTCTTAATTTCTCTTTTTGATAGTTCGTTATGAGTGTACAGAAACACAATAGATTTTTGTACACTGCTTTTATATCCTGTATCTTTACTGAATTTGTTTATTAGCTCTACAGTGTTTTGTTGGAGTCTTTAGGATTTTCTATATATAATGTTATGTCTTCTACAAAGAANGAGTGTTTCACTAACAGTCTATTCTCTTAAATACTGTGCTAATGGCCTCCCATCTAAACTGTGATTTCCTTACATTTGCACAATCCTTGGAAGCACCTGAATTTTAAATTGGTTTATAACTGACTTTAAAATAAGCATCCAATAAGACTACTTTTTAAAAGATTTTATTTACTTATTTATTTTAGAGAGAGAGCGAGACCATGAGCAGGGGGAGAATCAGAAAGGGAAGGAGAGGGAGGGGGAAAGAATCTCAAGCAGACTCCCCACTGAGCATGGAGACTGACATGGGGCTTGATGCCATGACCCTGAGATCATGATCCCAGTCGAAATCAAGTCAGACACTTAACCAACTGAGCCACCAGGTGCCTCAAGACTATTTAACAAGGTTATGACAAATATCCAGGAAATCAAGTTACTGCACATCCTGATATAAATACTAGATACAACACACCAATAGTTCACTTTATTGGAGGTACCAAAGTGAAAATAAAAATAACTTTCTGAGTTATCTTCAAGCTGAATAGATGAAACAGTGCTAGAGAAAGATTATTACAAGAAAAAACTCTGAAGATCAGCTATTGTAATTTTGGTAAGGTTATTAGATTATTATTTACATTAGTAAATTAAGTATATTATCATGCAAACATCAGTTTCATAAAGCATATCAACATTTATCTTTATTTTTAATTAACTGTTTCACTTATCCTTTTTCTTTAATATTTCACTTATTTATTCTGATAAATTGCACAACATAGTATAATATAATCACTACAACCAGAATTCTAGCATTATGTCTGCCACCACACAGTTGTTGACCTTAAACATCACGTTACCTCTCAGGAACACATTTGTTTTCATGGACAAAATAAGGGTTTCTCTGGATTACTAATTTTGAGGTCTTTAAAGATAGTTTTTATTCCCAAATTTTCAAATATGAAAGCTTTTAAAGACTTTTAAAAGTTTATGGTTGGGCGCCTGGCTGGCTCTGTCAGTTAAGCGGCTGCCTTCAGCTCAGGTCATGATCTCAGGGTCCCAGGACTGAGCCCCACATCGGGCTCCCTTCAAAGAGGGAGTCTGCTTCTCCTTCTTCCTCTGCCCCTCCCCTCCACTCGTGTCCTCTCTCTCTCTCTCTCTCAAATAAATAATCTTTTTTTAAAAAGTTTATGGTATAAAGATTTGAAAGAAAGAAACTAGTCATTGTTTATAGATTTTATGGCTACTAAAAAAAGAAAATTTATAGTCAAATTATTAAAATTAATACAGTTCAGTAGGTTGCTAGAACAATATACAAAACCCAACTGTATGTGCAACAGAAGAAAAGTACTTTTTAAATGGTACATTCACAATATCAACAACAAAAAAAATAAGACAACTAAAAATTCTACCAAAAATGTTTATGGAGAAAAATTAAAAATTATAAAACTTAGTTGAGAGCTGTTAAACACATAATTACATGAAGATATACCTTATACATAAATATTTAACTCCATAAAGAAGCCCATTCTAAGTTAATCTAAAATTTACTGCAATGCAAATCAAAATCTCAACAGAGTTTTAAGAATTTGGCAAGCTCATTCTAAACCTAATATGGAAGAAACAAGACCCCAAAATAGCCAAGATGATTTTAAAAAAGAACAAAGTCAAGGAAATCAAGTTACCAGATAAGAAGCTAGTTTCAGTAATAAAAACATTGTGGTATTGATTAAGAAATAAGCATCTCTCGCTTCTTTGACATCCCAAAACCTTCCATGTATTTACAAATCAATAAAGAAATTATCCCTTTGCTCCATAAAATCCTTCACAGTCTTCTTAGTCTCTCAAATGGTTTCTAATTATTTAAAGGTAAGAGCACAGTGGCAGTGGCCAAAATGTTCTTTTTTTTTTTAAAGATTTTATTTATTTATTTATTTATTTATTTATTTATTTATTTATAGATAGAGACAGCCAGTGAGAGAGGGAACACAAGCAGGGGAAGTGGGAGAGGAAGAAGCAGGCTCATAGCGGAGGAGCCTGATGTGGGGCTCGATCCCATAACTCCAGGATCACGCCCTGAGCCGAAGGCAGACACTTAACCGTTGTGCCACCCAGGCGCCCCCAAAATGTTCCTTTTATCCTTGTCACTATTCTCCTCAAAGCACATTTAAACTTCTTAACTATTCTAAATGTTCCCCTATTCAAGATTTTATACACTTCACGAACATCATGTGGAGTGGCAGACAGATCAGCTGCCAACGTGAGGATAAAATGACAGACTGTTAGGAATACATAAGTATATTCAAACTATTATTTGTGTTTTTACAGAGTATATGAGAAAAAGCATTGGGAAGTGACAGGAGACAAGAAGCAGAACAATCAAAGGCGTGAGTTAATATTATACCTTGACAATAACTACAATAATATATTGCAAATTATTTACAAAGCACGTTTACTATAGTTCCAGTCCTTTCATTCATAAAAAATTAGACAAAAATCATAAAATAAAAATAATAATAAAAATTTGAATATATATTTAATTATTTAGAAAATTGTATAAATTAATTGCAATTTCTTTTTTAATGCACTGATATAGGAGTAGGAAAGGAGGGCACAGAGGATATAAAGTTTTTTAGGTAGGATAAATGGTAAAAATTATATATATAAATATATATAGAGAGAAATGAGAGTGACTAAATATTGTGTAGTAGATGCCATAATGAATCTACAAATGAACATAGTAAATTGGAATTAACAAAGCAGTAAAGACTGAAGGCTGGATGAAAATTTTGGATTTTTTAGAAAGGCAACAGAGAGTCACTGCAGTTTCTTGATCGTGGGAGTGAAAACATGAAAGCAGTGTCTGAGAAAGAATTCTAACAGCTGTGTGTAGGATGAGTTGGAGGGAGAAAGAGACTACTAGAGACAGGGAATAAACAGCTACAAAGCTGTTGAAGTACAGAAGCATGTATTATAGCTACAAAGCAGGATGATGTGCAGAAGCATAAAGTACGTGACACATCAAATAATGAAGACTAAGACAATGTAGAAACTATGGAAAAAATAAGTAAATGAAGAAATAGGAGAGGCATTCCTTATATTTATTAAATTAAGTATTTTCATAACACCTCAGTACTACCTTCAACATGTAGATATACATCTTTAAAATTAATAAGGTATTAAGTGATCAGTGTGCATAATAACACCAACCTCTATAGGACTGGAATAAGAATAAAATCAGATGTTATTAAAAGAATTCTCTAATTGTAAATGTCACATAAATATTAATTGTTGCAATTTCTTAGGGAAGAGATAGTTGTGATATAATGGAAATGCTCAGGCCATAAAGTCGAAAGATGTGAATTCAAATTCTGGTTCTATTACATAATGGGAACTTTAGTGGACCTTAAGCAAGTCATTTAACCACTCTGAGTAACTATTTTTATTTTTTCTCTCTTCTTTTTTATTCAAGTATAATTAACATACAGTGCTCTATTCGTTTTAGTTATGCAATATAGTGATTCAACAATTCTATACATTACTCAGTGCTCATCACAATAAGTGTGCTCTTTAATCCCCTTCACCTATTTTACCCATTGCCTCCACCACCTCCCCTCTGGTAATCAGAGTGTGGTTTTGTTGTCTCTTTTTTCGTTCATTTGTTTCTTAAATTCCACGAGTGAAATCATATGGCATTTGACCTTCTCTGACACATTTCACTTATTATATCCTTGAGATCTTTCCATGTTCCTGCAAACAGCAAGATTCCGTTCTTTTTGATGGCTGAGTAATATTCCATTGCTGATATAGATAGATATATAGCTATAGATATATACTTAATCCATTCATCTATGGATGGACACATGGGCTGCTGCTATATCTTGACTATTGTAAATAATGCTACAATGAACCTCAGGGTGCATATATCTTTTCGAATTAATGTTTTCATTTTCTTTGGGTAAATACCCAGTAGTGGGATCACTAGATCGTATGGTAATTCTATTTTTAGTTTTTCAAGGAACCTCCATACTGTTTTCCACAATGGCTGCACCAGGTTGCATTCCCACCAATGGTGCACAAAGCTTTTCTCCACATCCTTGCCAACACTTGTTATTTCCCGTTTTTTTGTTTGTTTTTTATTTTAGCCACTGTTACAACTGTGAAGTGATATCTCATTGTTGTTTTGATTTGTATTTCCTTGATGATTAGTGAAGTTGAGTATCTCTTCATGTGTCTGTTGGCCACCTATATGTTTTCTTTGGAAAAAGTCCATTCATGTCTTCTGTCCATTTTCAAATTGGATTGTTTTGTGTGTGAGTATGTGTTGAGTTGTATGTTCTTTATATATTTTGGATATTAACCCCTTATCAAATATATCATGTGCAAATATCTTCTCCCATTTAGTAGGTTGCCTTTTGGTTTTGTTGATGGTTTCCTTCACTGTGCAAAAACTTCTTATTTTGGTGTAGTCCCAATAGTTTAATTTTGCTTTTGTTTCCCTTGCCAAAGGAAGCATAAATATAAAAATGTCCCTATGGTTGAAGTCAAAGAGATTAATGCCTATGTTTTCTTCTAGGAATTTTATGGTTTCAGGTCTCACAGCTAGGTCTCTAACCCATTTTGAGTTCGTTTTATGTATGGCATGAGAAAGTGGTCCAGTTTCATTCTTTTTCATGTAGCTGTCCAGTTTTCCCAACACAATTTGTTCAACAGACTCTCTTATTCCCATTGCATATTCTTGCCTCCTTTGTCATAGATTAACTGACCATATAACTGTGGGTTTATTTCTGGGCTGTCAATGCTATTGCATTGATCTATGCCTATTTTTGTGCCAATACCATAATGTTTTAGTTACTACGGCTTTGTAGTAAATCTCAAAATCTGGAATTTTGACACCTCCAGTTTTGTTCTCTCTCAATATTGCTTTGGCTATTCAGAATCTTTTGTTGTTCCATATAAATTTTGGGATCATTTGATTATTTCTGTGAAAAATGCACCAACAGCATTTTGATAGGGGCTGCATTGTCTGCAGATTGCTTTGGGCAGTATGGACATTCTAACAATATTGATTCTCCTAATGCAAGAGCATGGAATATCTTTCTATTTGTTTGTACCACCTTCAATTTCTTTCATCAACATTTTATAGTTTTCAGAGTACAGGTCTTTCACATCCTTGGTTAATTTATTCCTAGGTATTTTATTCTTTTTGGTGTAATAGTAAATGGGATTGTTTTCTTAATTTCTCTTTCTGCTACTTCATTACTAGTATATAGAACTACAAGATTTCTGTATATTGATTTTGTATCCTGCAATTTTACTAAATTCATTTACCATTGTTAGTAGTTTTTTGGTGGAGTCTTTCAGGTTTGTATATATAGCATCAAGTCATCTGCAAATAGTGAAAGTTTACCTCTTCCTTACCAATCTGGATGCCTTTTACTTCTTTTTCTTATCTGATTGCTGTGGCTAGGTTTTCCTTTCAGTACTATGTTGAATAAAAGTGATGAGAGTGGACGTATTTGTCTTGTTCCTGATCTTGGAGGAAAAGCTCCATTTTTCACCACTGAATATTATGTTAGCCATTGGTTTTTCATATATGGCCTTTATTATGTTGAGGTATGTTCCCTCTGCTTTGTTGACAGTTTTTATCATAAATGGCTATTGCACTTTGTCAAATGCATTTTCTACATCTACTGAGATGATTATATGGTTTTTATCTTTTCTCTTGTTAATATGATGCATCATGTTGATTGATTTGTGAATACTGAACTACCCTTGCATCCCTGGAATAAATCCCACCTGATCATGGTGAATGATTTTTTAATGTATTGTTGAATTAAGTTTGCTAACATTTTGTTGAGGATTTTTGCATCTATGTCCATCAGAGATAGTGACCCATAGTTTTCTTTTTTTGTAGTGTCTTTATCTGGTTTTGATATTATGGTAATGCTGGTTTCATAGAATGAATTTGGAAGCTTTCCTTTCTCTTCTAATTTTTGGAAAAGTTTGAGAAGAATAGGTATTAACTCTTTACTTTTTCTAAAGATTTTATTTTTAAGTAATCTCTACACCCAACATGGGGCTTGAACCCACAACCCCAAGATCAAGACTCACACTCTCCAACTGAGGCAGTCAGATGCCCCTTAACTCTTCTTTAAATGTTTGGTAGAATTCAGTTGTGAAGCCTCTGGTCCTGGACTTACATTTGTTGGGAATTTTTTGATTACTGATTTGATTTCATTGCTAGTAATCTATCTGTTCAATATTTTTATTTCTCCCTGATTCAGTTTTGGAAGGTATCTATGTCTAGGAATGTATCCATTTCTTCTACCTTGTCCAATTTGTTGGCATATAATTTTTCGTAATATTCTCTTATAATCTTTTGTATTTTTGTGGTGTTGATTGTTTTTTATAAAGTCTTTCGTTTTGTTTTTTTAAGTAATCTCTATACCCAATGTGGGGCTCAAACTCACAACCCTGAGATCAAGAGTCACATGCTCTACTAACAGAGACAGCCAAGCACCCCTGTGGTGCTGTGGTTATTTCTCCTCTTTCATTTCTGACTTTATATGAGTATCCCACTCCCCTTTTTTTTAATAAGTCTGGCTAAAAGTTTATCAATTTTATGACCTTTTCAAAGAACCACTCCTGGTTGCACTGATCTGTTCTATTGTTGTTTTGTTTTGTTTTGTTTTTAGTCTCTATTTCATTTATTTCTGCTCTAATCTTTATTATTTTCTTCCTTCTACTGGTTTGGGGCTTTGCTTCTTAAGTGATTAATCTACTACTTTTACTATGTTTGCAATTACCTGTAATATTTTTTCCTTTCCTAATTTTTTTTTTACTGAGTGACTATTTTTAATATGTAATACAAGGAAAAAACAATCTCTCATAAAGGACTCAAGGAATAATGAAGGAAGTCATTAGAAAATCCCTATGTAGTCTCTGAATTATTGTGAACAGTTAGTGTGTGTTGCAGGGTGTGGAGGAGGAGGCCAGAAATAGGGGCCCATTTTGTCTGACCTTACTGGAGAGAAAGCCACAGATATTTTCAAAGAACCATAAAAACCATGCCCTTCTCCATATTATTTTAATAAGTACAAGAAAATCCCTGAAATATCTTATTAATGCTCCACCTTAGAAAATGCCCTCTGATGTACAAGATATAATCCACAGCAGCTTAAAACACAATGGTCAAAAGTTATACTGCCACCATGACTTTAAAACCAGTAATAACAGGCAATTCATGATTTTTTTTTCAATCCTAGGTTATAGATACATTACCAGAATTCACATTTCTAATTGACATTGAATTCTAATATTCATTATTTTAAAAACAAGTAAAAAGGGACAAGGGACCCCCCCCCCAAAAAAAGCACATGCCAAGGGAACTTAAATAGTGGAAAGGTAGGGAATAAGTAAAGTTGAAGTTAATTTATCTTAAGCAAGACTTTAATAGACCTCTATCTGATAGAAAGAAATGAATTTGAAGTTCCCTGGTGAGATCACCCCACCAATGGATCCCTAAAGTAGGAGTTAGGGAATAGTTTATAAAATTGACTACGGAGCATTTCTAGCTCAATGAAGTTTGCAAAACAAGATTTAAAGGAGATAAAAGGAGTACCTGACTGGTTCAGTCAGTAGAGCATGTGACACTTGATCTTGGAGTTGTGAGCTCAAGTCTCACATTGGGTATATACATACATTGGGTATAGAGATTACTTTTAAAAAAATCTTTTAAAAAAATAAAAATAAATAAAGGGATATAAATAAACACTATTCATAAATATTTCCTTTCTAGCCTAGACCAACCAGGTTCCACTTGGCTAGTTTTTTAGCATACTATTCATTTATTCATTCAGTTCTGTACAATATATTCTGTACAATATATTAAAGTACTGTGAGGATTACAAACATCCCATGAGAACCAGGACTAAAGAATTAAAATCAGTACATACAAAAAAAGTCCCATGACAAAAGTATAAATAAAATATTTATGCAAGAAGGACCTAGAAAGCTCTAGGGGGCATATAAATTGAATCTGGGCATAGGAAAACTAGAAAGAGAGAGGAAGAAAAGAACTATAGGTGGAATGACCAGTGTAAGGCCAATACAGGAACTTATAAGAAGGAAGTGGCTAGAGCATAGGGATTGAAATTAAATTATCAGAATGTCAGATTTGGAACCAGACTGCAAACCCTTGAGTACTAGCATAGGGGACTTGAGCTTTATTTTGTATAAACTGAAAGTATGAATTAGGAGAGATGAAGAAAAAGGTTTAAATTAGGAATATTAATCTTACATAATGATTAAAATATAGAGTAAAGAGGAAAAAAGGAGTCAGAAAAGCTGCTGGATTTAACTATAGAAATAGCTTATCAGACAGGGATCATTAAAAAAACTCACATCCACCAAACTTGTAGTAGAGCTAAATCATATTTTAAGAAAAATTATGTACATATTTAACTCCATGAAGTTAATCTTATGCACTCAGCCAAAAAAAAGTAGGGGGTTAAATCTCCCCCACCCTAATATGCAATGCATTTATTCTCCAAAGTAAACAAGAGATGGGAGCTATGATTCTACAGCCTCTCCATCAGTCTCAATCGACTGTACGACTCTTATAGCATGAGCATCATAATTCTACTCTTAAGGAGATACACTTCCAGATAACATATCCCCCAGTCCTAAATAAACCACTTCGTCAAGTGTTCCACCAGAGGAAAAGAAAACAGTAATCTGTTCTAGCACTAGAAGACAAACTGGCTGTGTCAGACTTGATGAAAGACAATACTATATTGTACTTTATGCACTATTTAAGAAACTTTCAAGAATAATTTTGGCTCAATTTTTGTTTCACATACCAATTTTGGGGTCTAACCTCTGCTTAATGCCTTTTTTTTTCTCTCATCTTAAGCATCTTAAGCATACTGGAGGTAGCAAAACAGGGATTTAGTACAAAACAATTATTTGAGGGCAGAAAACTTCCTGAAAAAGTGAAATTTTTAAAGAATTAAAACCAGACAGATAAAAAAAAGTATCTGAGGGTAGGTAGGGCTACAGAAAGCATGGACACAAAGTACAAAACACCTGTCCTCCATGGAACTTAGGTATACAAATAATAGTATGTCTCTTTATTTTCCCATATAACCATTAAAATCCCCTCCCCTGAGTCAACTTTTTGAAATACTACTATAAATTTCAGACAAACTATTTACTAAAATGTCTTTTATATCATATTAACATTTGCTAAAAACTAAACTAACACAATTTAGGAAAGAGAAGTGTTTTTATTTTTAAAGTACAGACTTGTGTTTGCTTTGCCTACCTGACAAAGTATTTCCAAGTCACTTGTTTATTTATCCAATACCTATTGAGAACCTACTATATGTCAGGCACTGTGCTAGATGCTAGAAGTAAAAATGAAATAAAATATAATCCGTATTCCTTTCAAAGAGTTTATAATCTAATGAGGGAGACATACTATAATTAATATAATCATGTTATAATCAAAGTATACACACGATACCACAGAACCAAAGAAAGGGGTCAGGAAAGGCTTTTTTAAGAAGTACTAGAGTAAAGTAAATTTGGAAGATCAGGTATAAATTAAGGCTGTGCTTCCTAAACTTGCTTGTGCATCAGAACCACATCTAGAGCTGATGTCTACGCATCGCTTAAGAGTTAGTGAATTAGAATTACCAGAGGCGAAGCCAAGAAATCTATATTTTTAACCACAAGGGATTTGGAATCACAGCCAGGTTTTGGTAGAAGTGAGCCAGAAGTACAGACAACTGTTCCAGGCTCAGCGAATGGCTCAGTATGGTGGCAACATGTGAAATACGTCAGAAGATCAGAGAGAAATCAGAACAAGAGTAGAGACATGACTAATGTGATATTTCAAAGAGGACCCATGGAATTGATGTGACCTTCCAAAATAAAAGGCAATCACTCATGTCATGTATTTCAACAAATGATTTGTGACATGGACTAATTTCTTACTGAAGTGTATGGGAAAATTAAACGCAAATCCTTGCATCTCAAGACAAAGGTAAAACGCTCCCTTGAAAAACAAACAAATTAAAAAACAAAAACAAAACAGAGCTCTACTCATAATTTTTATTAAATGTAACAAACATCTTTCTCAGCATACGTACCCAGAATATGAACAAAAGTTATAATACTTTTTAACTTAAAAATGTTCCATATGTATAAAAATAAATTCAAACTGTATTTTGAAATTCAAGCGTTAAAACTAAAACCTGTTCTTAATGATTTGAAGTTTCCAAACTGTTATTTTGTAATATTTTGTTACTTCCTAAGAATATAGTTAGAGATATCTTTATACTTAATTTCAGGTCCGAGTAAAGTAAGACAAGGGAACGGGCTTAGCACGATGAAGTGATTTCATGAAAATCACCACTAACCCAGATTTCAAACTCAGATCTATCTGGTTGCAAAGCTCTTTCCATTCTGCCTCAAATGAAGAGAGGAACATAGGACTAAATAAATCAAACCTAAATAACTGAATTGAATGCAGTTTCTTCTATAATTACGTTGGTAGTAGCAAAAACAGATCTATCATATCTGACAAACCAAATGTAGAGAACATGTATCCGGGTGGATGCATAGGGGTTTTGCCTGTACTTGAACTCCCTCATGTAATTAGGAAATATCCCACTTTATGAGTCTTCATAGAAGGCAGAGCCCACCTCCATTTATAGAAGCTAAAAATGCCATACAGTCATTCTTCCTGTCACCCCTTCAGCATGAACATAGGCACTTTAATCTGTGCTCTGCCAATATGACTTTCCCACCAAGGACTCTAAATTAAGAGCTAGAGACAGTGAGAAGCTGGGACAGCAAAGGCTGGATTTTGGAAGCAGGCAGCAGCAGCAACATTAAGTTTCCCAAGGTAATGGTAGCAGCTATGCAGTAGCAGAGCCTAGCCAGCAATTTGTGGCAGCATTATTGCCACTAGATGGTTTTATGCTATGATTTTAGGTGTCTTTCTTGCTACCTAGTCTAACATGTTCCTGACTTAAGACTATATACAGCCTTCCCAGCAATTTGGTGAGCTAATCAATACACTTTCAATAAATCACTTTTATACTTAAATCAGTCAAAATTGTCTTCTGTTGTCTACAGTTAAAAACCCAGACTGAAGCGTTTAATAATTAAATAAATGACACTAAATAATTATATTTTATCAAATCTTTTCACCTGATAAGGTATTGATTGTTGTTATATAATTTGCCATTATGTTCTTAAGTAACAGCTACTTTATACATGATGGGATGCTCTAACAACAATAAAAAAAAAAAAACCTTCAAATCAGGTTTCTTTATTTCTTCCAAAGCAACACAAAAATGCAAAAATAATTACAATTGTCTAAGGGTAATTTTCACTGAAGTTCAGAGTTAAGCTTCATGAAGAATTCTTACCTGTCAGGAATACCTAGCCTCTTGACACTTCTGTAAACAGAGAGAGTATTTGCAACATGTCGATAATTAAACCAGAACCGGGATGTACATACCTAAAGTGTTAAAACAAATATATTATTGTTATGAATCAAAATAAGCCACAGCAAAATAAGTTACAGCATTATTTCTCTTTAAGTAGGATTCAGAGATACCTAAAAAAAAGAGTATATCATAATTTAGGCTTACAAACAGGAAAGCATATAAAAAACTGTCAATAAAACCAATCTCTCTAGAAAAAGGTCTTTCATAACTGCTATTAAATAGAAAGACCATTCAGCTTAAGAGAAACCTAATCTTTAGGGAATTTAATCAAATACTGAACAAACTTACTCTCGATATATGTGATTCTATAATGTTCCTATGTCTAAAAGATTAAATTCTTTAGAATCAAAGGCAATGCCCATAATCTCTTCACAGAACAGAAAATTAACTATCTTGGGTTATATAATGTTCCTTTCACTCTGGATTGCTTCCTAATTCTAGTTTTGAAAAATGTTAGATAGATAGATAGATAGATAGATAGATAGATAACATACAACACACTTCTACATGCACATAAGAGAATACATTATAAAGAAGCTGATGAACCGAATAAAAAACTAGAAACAACCCAAATAAGTTTTACATTTAAAAAAAAAAAAAAGAACAAACTGATTCCTAAAAATGATACCAAAGGTACTAGGCAAATCTAACGCCATGCCTCAAAAAAATCAGCCCTCTGGAAAATCCATTCCAAAGGAAGTATACCTACCCCCGGAGCACCCTCCCTATCTCCTACCACATGTCTTTGTTGGTTGTAGGTATAATGACAGCTTTGAGAACCACATAAATGGTCCCGTCCCTGCAAATAGAAAGGAACTACAAGATTTTTTATTGAAATGAATTTTTAACCCGGAATCAAAAAAGGAAAAGACTATAATTTTTGACTGCATTAAAATGTAAAATTCCAAGTGTCAAAAATACCATAAAGTCCTAAATGAAATAAAAAACTTGAAATAATTATAACTCAATATGAAAAAAATGAACAATTTTCAAAAATGGGAAAAGGATGAGACCAACCATTTCATAAAAAAAGGTTTTCAAAACGGACAAGAAACTCTTAAAGATGCTCAACTTTTATCATAATTTAAAAAATACAAATCAAATTGATAAATATTCAAAAGTCCATGACAATTCACAGTATTGGCAATCGTGTGAGGAAATGAGTAACTCATATCCTACTGTTGGGAATGTAAACTAATATAAACCTTCTAAGAGGGTAATTTGCAACATATATCAAGTTTGAATATATATTTATCTTTTGATTTAGCTTACATAAGTACACAAAAATATGTAATCAAGAATTTTCATCATAACATTGCCTGTACTAGCAAAAATTGAAATAAAAAAGCTAGAAATCTACAGATTCCATAACTTGAGCAGAAACAGTTTAATTTGTATCTGAATTAGTCATAATAAAAACCAGAATATTCAGTGCATTTTACCATAACCAAAAAGCTTTTCTCAGCTCTTACAGTATTTAAGCATAAACCAAAGAAACTGCTTTCATTTTCACCACCAATTTACTAGACATGAAATGAAGGTGGCAAAAGAGAAGGGACCAAGAAATATCAACTTAATATAAATTATTCATATTCTCAAAATGAAATACAAAAAAAAAGGCCAGTTGTTACAACAGCATGTGATATGATCCATTAGTCCTTTTTAAAGGAGGGAGGGGTAGACACAAATGTAATTGTATGCATTGCGAATCTCTGAAAGGATACACGAGAAAATAGTAATCGTGATCATAGAGAATAAAAATGGGAGTCAAAGAAGGGTACAATGATTTTTCAGTTTATACCATTCCTCACTGTACTTTTTTTTTAATCATGAGTAAGGATTATCATTATAACTTTTTTTTTATTAAACAGGTGCAAAAATGATTCACTCGAAGCAGATCTTGAAACTAAAATGGAATCCAGTTTTCCTTCTATCTCCCTCTGGTGGCCAAAGTTTCTCAGTCACAGTACAATGGCAAAGGGGCATTCCATTTACCTCTAATCATTTAGTCAAGACTAAAAACAAAGTAATTCAAACTGGTAAAGAAAAACATACATTTTTTTAAATCTAAGTACATAACACTGAAAAAAAATGCATGTTTAGTACTTTCAACTTGGCCCTGGTCAAATTTCACGATTTTCCATTTAAGAAAGCATAATTCACTGAAGTCTCACTTTACTAAGTCTGAGTTAATGTGTAAAATATTGCACACAATACGAAATTGCAATTGTTGTGAAATGCTCAGTAATAATTCTTTTTCATCCTCATTTCATTTCTCATCTGAGACCCAAGTTACTGAGATTGAAGAGGGCCTCAGTTAGAAGTTTACCAGACAAGGAAAGCTTTAGTGAAGTGTGCAGTGTAAGCTAATAGGCTCTTACTCTAAAGGATGAGTCCTTTGGCAATTAGTTGTCTGAATATAGGCACTTACTCCCTCTTTTAAGAATTCCTATAGAGAGACTAGTCATTGAAGAGCCCTTGGTGTCCTGAAGAGCAAGTTATCCTCTGGAATTGGTGGATCGTGGCCTGCCTCCTGATAAGTTTCCCTCTCTTTTAAGTGGTCACGGAAAACCTGTCTCCCTATCTTAAGAGCTTTTGTTCGATTCCTTCATAAAATCTCTTTTGAGGGGCAGCAAATAGGTGTTCTTAATTGAAGAACAATAAAATGACCCCCTTCCTTTTTTACAAAAATCATTTCCTTTCCTGCCTCCTTATTTCCTCATTCTTTCTTCTAGTCAACTCTTTTCTACAATTTTTTCATTAAGTCAAATTTATTATATCTTCTAATCATGTAAATGTCATTAAATAAATCCCCAGCACCAAAACTATTATCCAAATACTTTCCAAGCGCAGAAAAGACAAAATTGATGATGTGTATTCTATTAGGGAAATTAAAAATACAAATTTATAAATTCAGATAAATTAAGATGATATTTTACATCAAGGAAAAAAAAGGCAAGAGAAAAAAACAGGCCAATAAGCAAACCTTACTAACAATCAAAACAATTCAAATTAAAACAAAATTTAATTTGTTACCCAGCAGTCAAAAAGAAATGGCAAAAGTTAATAATACACAGTTGTCTTGGAATTAGAAAAAAAGAGGTATAGCATTCTGGAGAGCAATTATGCTCCATAACTTCCCAGCCTATGGCTTAGGAATTTATCCTAAAGACAAAATCAGTCAAGTTCACAAAGGTGTATGTATAAGGCTCTCCAACATAGCCTTATTTAAAATAAAAAATTTAGAATCTATATGCCCATGAACTAGGGATTATGGTACATTCATAAAATACAAAATAATACAGCATTTGGAAATGAGACTGGATCTCCATATTGACAGGGGAAGATCTCCAAGATATATCGCTATGGGATTGCAAAATAATAGGTATAAGATGACCCCAGTTACATAAAATTATTATCTTTATGCTTATATGTGAAGGGAAAGAAGGCCAGAAGAATCAAAATGTTAATTCTGGCATGTGTGGAACTTGAAGATATTTTCTCAGTCTTCTTTTTTAAATTGAGGTGAGAGTCACCTAACATAAAATTAATCTGTCCCCTCCTAAACTTTTCAGTATAATTTGAATTTTCTATGATGATCATTTATTTTTGTGGGCAGAAAAAAAAAATTTTTTTAAATAGCCTAAATAGAGAATATTTACACACTAGTATTACAGATAAGAAATACAATTACTAGTTTCCATCATTAAAATAATTGTACATATTTCTTTTAGCAACAGTATCCCAAATATATTCTTATATTCATTTACACATCACCACTTGACAATATAATGAAGGCCTAGAATATTAGTTGATATAAGGTCAATTTAAAATATAGCCAAATCAAAGTAAGGAATTTGTTATATGAGAAAATAATTTTTTAAAAATTTGATTCACACAAAATTTCTCAGACACATATCTAATGTGAACAGCAACATATACCTTTATAGAACATACTTACCAAAACAGCCCAGTTGTTTGTATGGCCACTCCTAAAGAACTGTTCTGCTTGATCCTACAAGTCAAGTAATTTCAAAACATTAGAAAAGCCACATTTCTGAGAATAAAGACTGATAAAGAACAGTTAAGATTCATGGAGTCTTTATTATGATAGTAAGTTATCATTATGCAAATTTATAAAGGTTCTAGTATTTGACCTTATAAAGGGCAGAAGTTTTATTTTTTGTTGGGGGGGGGGTCTGGGAGGTGCTGCTAGTTTTTAAACATTTTATCTCAAACACAACCAGCTCTTCCTCATATGCTTCTAGTTTTCCATTCAGTCTTCAAATTGTGAACGACTTATTTTCATGCCTTGATTCTACACATAACAATTAATACCCTTCTTACTGAAGTCTCCTTCACTACTTCTTACTCTGTGCTAGATGCTTCCATTTACTTTATTTGAACACATCGGTATATTTGATAGAGCACATTCTCTGGCATGCTGCCATGTACCATTTTGCTAATCTGTTAAAGTCTGAACTTTATTTGCCATTGTGGAACATTAGAAAACCTCAACATCCAAACCTCCAGATACCTAATGAACATGATATTTATTATATATTAAAATTACAGTGAATATAAACCTTAATGACCCCAGATCTGCTACCAAACAGTATTAATTATCAGAAGAGTAGTACTGCCTGGATTCAAATCTGGGCCCTATTATTTACTAGCTGTAAAAGCTTAGGAAAGCTTCTCTGTGCCTCCATTTCCCCATCTATAAAATAGTATTATTACCTGACACACAGAAGATAGGAATGGTGACTGGAACATAGTAATTGTATAACAAATGTTAGCTGTTTTAATTTTCAGCTGGCAAGAAAATTTCAGGGAGAATAAAATTAAAAATTCCCTCAAATCTCTTTATCATATACACATATATATGTATTTTTTAACGTTTCTCAACAGCTGCCCAGATGCAAAAGAAAACAATGTGCTATAGTGGATAAAGCATTAGTTTAAAATTTTGAAGATTTGGGCTTTAGCCCAAATCCTACCCCACACATGGCTGTGAGACTGGGATAAGTCACTTATCTCTTTAGACTTGACTTTCCTAACGTAGAAAGTAAGATCTGACTCAATAATCTCAATGTCCCTTCTAGCTGAAAATTCTTACATCATTAAGACTTTAGTGAAAAATTTGATATGGCAAAACTCTTCTGTGATTGTTTAGACAATACAGGCGCTGCAAAGTAATTCATTCTACATATAATGAATGGAGCACCTATTATGTGCGAGTTACATGTAATGTACAGTGGTACAAAAATCACTAAAAAGCATGCTGCTTTCTCTCAAGAACCCCAGAGTTCAATAAAGAAGCATGCAAATATGTTACACTGCAATGTAACATTCATTCATTCATCACATTCATTGGGGTGCCATGTGCCAGCCACTGTCCTGTGTGCTCAGAATACAATGATGGGCAAAAATATTCATAGTACTAGCCTCCAAAGAGGATACTATTCAATTTGATACACACATTAAGCAGATGAGGGCAAACTATAAATTCTATAGAGATAAGACACACAGTATCATTAAAGAGTACAATAGCCTCCCAAATAGACCTGACCTGACCTGATTCTGACGGTGGGAAGTGGGAAGGCATCAGCAAAGTTTTCCCTAGAGAAGTGACATTTAGCTTAGGATTCAAAAGATGAAGAGAATAGGGAAGATAATTCCAGACAGAAATAACATCCGCCCTAATGGCAGAAAGGAAAGCCTTCTTAAAGGCTTTGAGAAACTAAAAGATTAGCACTAGAAGTCACAGAAAGAGAAGGGCCTTGTTCATGGGTCATAATGAAGATTCTGTTCTTTATCCTTAAGGGAACATTAAGGTGTCTATGGGTGAGATGATCGGATTTACATTTTTAAAAGTCACTCTGGCTGCAGCTTGGAAAACAGACTGGAAGGAAGAAAGACTTGAGGCAGACCAGTTAGGGAGCTATTATACTCTTAAGTGAAAGATGAAGGAATAATAGATACTACAAAGCATATGTGGATTATAACAGATGAGTACTATACTAGCTAAGTATACAAATTACAACAGTATAAGCAAAGGCAAGGGATAAAGAGGTTATGCTTTTACTGCATCTTAGTAAAAAAACAGAAGAACCAAAAGGTATTAAAAAAAACATGGTTGTGAAAAAGCACAGCAACAACATAACTACAAAAAAATATAATGGTATCCAAAATGAAATATACAAGATAATCCACAAATATAAAGGAGGAAAATAGCAGAACTTCTGTTTCTATTTGTATTATATATATAAAAAAATACCTTACAAATATTGACTATATAAATTAGCAGTAATTCATGGATACAGATAGAGGGTGAATGCACCATATCTTTTCTAAATGGAGGGTATGTTTAGAACTCATTGGTCTAAGCTCAAGGTACTTAGGTGGTAGAAAGAATGGACTCCAATAAAAAGATCAAAAAGTGGGCAGAGACCACATTATGAGGTTTAGACTTTCCTCTGTATGCAATGGGAAAATAATAAAAGGATTAAATCAGAAGAATAACCTGACTGGGTTTGCCTTTTATGAAGGCTAATCTAGCATCTAAGCGAGGAACTTTGGAAGCTTGGAGGAAACAAGATAGTTCTTGCAATAGTATAGGTATGAAATGATCAAGGCCCACGTTAAGCCAATGGAACTGGAAAGGTGAAAGTAATTTTTAAACTTCAGAACATATAATTTAGTGATGATCAACACGTGAGATAAAAAGAGTTTATTAAAACAAACAAACAGGTTTCTGACTTAGTAGCAATCCCATAGAAGGTGGGCTAGGCAGAAGATGCAACTTTGGACATAGATTTTCAAATGTCAGCTAACTATCCGGCTCCCTAGCCAACAGGATATGCAGGCCTGAAAACAGATCTAGACTGTAGAACCGGCCTGAAGTACTGTCGGAGTACTGGATAGAGTGAAAGCTTTATAAAGGGCCAGAATGCCCTGTGAGCCAAAAATAACACACCGTACCCATCTGACTCCTATCAAAGGGGAGCAGTGTAGTTCAGTAATAGGAAAGAAGGTGCTTCCCTCCTGTGCTCACATTTCAACTGCCAGGAATTGCACACTCGTCCAAGCAATGGATCAGGTCCTCCCCCGTCTCCTGAAATTTGATTCTTTAAATTCGTCGTTTTAAAAGGGCGAAACAGATCGACACTGTCCTATCCCATCCCCTGTGACACCCTCCCCACACACACACAGCCCATCAGCCTACTAAGAAGCTGATGGTCCCCTCGGCTGCTGTGAAGCGGATATCTGCTGGTGCGCTCACAGCCACGACAGAGCTGTCCTCCCAAGGCCCTGTTGCTCGGAGGGTCTGACTCCTACCTCGATCTGACTAGCGGCCAAACTGCCGAAGGACAAAAGCAATAACCCTGACAGGGTAGTCAAACCCTTGCTGAGAGAGAAGGCGGTCACCATGTTTCCCGGCTTCAGCTTCCCGCACCTGGAGGGGGCGGAGCGAGTGCCGTAAAGCAGCGCGGCGGGGTTTGGCGTGACTTTTTTTTTTTTTTTTTTTGCGACGCCCGCCCCACCTCCTTGGCGCCGGCCCTTCGCCCGCCTTTGGTAACCAGCACTTGCACAGAGTTCAAGTTTCCCGGGGGGCTGGGGCGGGATAGATGGAAGACTTTGATCCTTTATCTTTAACTGCATTTTCAGTTTTTGTATTGTAAAATAGATATAACGTTTAAAAAGTTGTTTGAAAGGTGAGGGAGAAAAACCTGTGGTCCCATAAACTTTCAGAAGCTATTTCCTATTTTGCACAGCGCTGTCAATTCTTTGAATATAAGAAGCTGTGAAGCGAGATGTAGTGGGAAGAGCAAGCCTTTAGGAACAAAAAGATTAATTGGATTAAATGGAAAAATGGGTGGATGCTGCAATTAACAGGCTTGGGGTCGATTATTAAAAGCTTGAGGGGCGTTTGGGTGGCGCAGTCGTTAAGCTTCTGCCTTCGGTTCAGGGCGTGATCCCTGCGTTCTGGGATTCAGCCCCACATCAGGCTCCTCCGCTGGAAGCCTGCTTCTTCCTCTCCCACTCCCCCTACTTGTTTCCCTCTCTCGCTGGTTGTTTCTCTCTGTCAAGTTAATTAATACAATCTTTAAAAAATAATAATAAAAAAAATAAAAGCTTGAACATGGAGATTATTTAAATTTTTGTTTCTTCTGTAATTATGGAGGTAAAATTTACTTCAAAGAGAATCTGAGGATTTGATAAAATCATGTGTATTCATCCCATTATTTTCATTATATGCATTCAATTTTAAATTATTTTTATCTAGCATGACAAACACGTTTATGCTACTTCGTGATCTTCACAATTTTAAAATTGAATGGTAATTCAATTCCACCCCTTATTGTTGCCTCAGATATAGTAATTGCCCAGCTACTGGAGAATACAAATTTTCCAAGTTTTACCATAAAAATAATATTGTAAAGCATACCTTTGTGCATTTGGCCTTTTACATTTGTTGAATTATATTCTTTGGATAATTTCCTAGAACAGGAATCTTAAGTCAAAAGGTACAAAAATGTTAGTGCCTGTTTGTAATATTGTTTTCCAAAGTATACTCCCAGTGCCATCAAAATACAACCTAATACCAAATTACACCATTTTTTCCTTCTCAGTTCCTTGCTACAAAATGTTACCTCGAGGTTGGTATACTTCTAGGTCCTTGATTGCTATCAAGCTCTAATGTCTTTCCTTGTGTTTATAAACTATCTTATGTACTCTGATGTAAATATTCTGTTCATAGCTTGTTATACATATGAATTTGAATACCTTTATGAAGAAGTGACATTAAGCCTTGCCATATTTTATGCTATTGCTTTTCCCAGTCTCTTGTCTCTCTTTACATTTTGTTTCTTTCGCTATTGTATTTCGTGACGTATTTAATGTTAGGTAGTCAAATTTCAGGTTTTCCCTTGTAAAGCCAAGAAAGCACACTACCAGAGTGTCTTACACCTGAAATATCACAAGTTCATTTCGGTCTCAGATCAAGTTTTATTTTCTTTTGATTTTATATTTATTCAATTATCTAGAATATATTTTGGTATATGCAATGAGATGTTATGTGAGTTATCTATTGCTGCATAACAAACCACCCAAAACTTTGTATGTGTCCATAGCTAGAGAAACAAGGGTATAGAAATGGAGACATGATTCTAGGGAGCCATTGCTGTAACAATCTACTACTTTTATCAAAATTGGTATTCTTTTATCCAACAGGATTTTCTACATAATGCTCACCTTGCCCATTGACTCATAATTCTCTTACTAAACACTTACCAGAAATAAAGTATTTCTGAACTTTCTGCTCTCTTCAGTTAAAATATATGTCTATTTTGGGGCCAGTACCATGTTATTTTAGTGACTGTTGCTTTTAATATGTTTTAATATTTGGCCATTAGGGCTAACCATTTAAGTATACTTAATTTTTCACAAAAATTCTTTGATTTTTGTGATTCTGCCAGGTAATTTTCCAAATGAATTTTATAATAATTTTTCCAAGTTATAAGAAAATAATACTATTTGGATTTTTAATGGGATTATACAAAATCTATTAATAAATTTGAGAAAAGCTGACATCTTTATCATATTTAGTCCTTCATCCTGGAATATGTAACTCTCTCATTTGTGGTTCCTTTTTTTAATTTCTCAGTAGAGCTTTAAGCCAGAGATACCTAAATTAAGCTACTTTCTAAGCATTGTTAACATTGGTTGGGGTTTTTTTGGTATTGTTAACATTTGTTATTATTCTTAATGGATTTCTTTTTCATTGTATAAGAAATATATATATAGGAAATAAGTAATATCTATAATACTATATATTCTGGTCAGTTATTGCTGATAGGCAGATCATATTTTCTGTCCAAGTTTCTTCCGTTATTTTATTAAGAACTATTTGATTATATTAATAATGAAAATTACTTAAAACTTTTGTTTGACAAATTGTTATGGCTTTTCTAGTTTTTTAATAATGTTATCCTCAAATTACCTTTTTGTCTCTTCCTTTCCAATATTATTTCTTCTATTTCTTTTTCACAGCTTATATTATCACTGAATACTAACTAATAATGCTGATAGCAAGAGTTTCTTGTTTCATTTTTGTTTTAAGAGGGATGGTTTTAACATTTTTCCATTAAGTCTATCATTACCTCTGAGATTAGAATA
Source organism: Ursus maritimus (assembly GCF_017311325.1). NCBI lineage: Eukaryota > Metazoa > Chordata > Mammalia > Carnivora > Ursidae > Ursus > Ursus maritimus. Next base: position 40,802,972 of record NW_024423564.1, on the reverse strand, counting down.
AATACTCGTCATTTTAAAGAAATAGATTTCTATTTCTTTTTGTATTTTCATTGAACCACTGATTTTCAAGTATGGAAGAGAGCCAGCTTCATACCCAAATGTAGGACACACGGGCAGTTTTAAACACCACTCAACACGGGAAATAATTTTTTTATCTGTTAATATATGAAATAGCATTGTTTAAAATTTGGTTAGAATTGCTGACCATGGATACAGAGAACAGACTGGTGGTCGCCAGAGGCAGGGGGTAGGGGTGGGAAAAAGGAGCAAAGGCAATCAAAAAGTATAAACTTCCACTTACTTTATAAGATAAGTAGAGCCTGGGAATGTGATGCTTAGAATGGTAACTCTAGTTAATAATACTGATCCCCACCCCCACCCCAGCCTGTCACTTGCCCGACCTTGAAGCACACTGCGTGTCCCTCTGGCACTGGAAAAAACAGAGAACTGGTGGCCGGCCAGAGAGAGAGTATGGCCCTCTTGGAGCTAGGTTTGGTGCTCTTGCTCCTGGACAGGGACTTGGCAGCCTCTTTGGATTCTGAACTCTTGAGTTTGGCCAGCCTTCGGAATACAGAACACCAAACTGCGATCAGGATAAATTACCAGATGCCCTAAAAACTTTAGCCCTGTGTGGGAAAGCTACATATCCACTTATTCCAACAGGTGTATTCTGTGCATGAAAATCGGGGGAGATGGTTATGATATTAAAATAATTCAGAGTGGACCATATTGATGGAGCAGTTTATAGAAGAGAAATTAGAGAAACCACCTTCAACAGTATACTAGAGGAATTCCATTGTCCCTTTTTCTCTTTCCTATGTTTGCACAGGATTTTTTAGCCCACATTTTCTGAGAGGAAGTGTGGAAGAGAGCAATGTGCAGTGACTGATAATTAAAAAAAACATGAAAAATCCTTGTTTCTTGGCTTTTGCCCCTTGAGTGAACCTTATTGCCCAGGTAACTTGTTTTATTTAGCTGGAATAAAATCAGCATTGTATTAAAAAAAAACACACAATACTGTATTGTATATTTTAAAGTTGCTAAGAGAGTAGATCTTAAAAGTTTTCATCACAAGGAAAAAACTATACACCTAAAACTGTAACAATTTTATGTCAATTATATCTCAATTAAAAAAAAGAATTAACCAGAGTCTGCATTTAGACTAGAATTCAATTCAATTACTCGTTTAGTGAATAACTGACTTAGCAACTAACAGAGAAAACAAGCATTTGATTATCAGATCAAAATCACACACATCCATGACATCACTAATAAAAGTTTTTATGCATGACCCTCACAGGGAGTTCACCAGAGTCTATCCACGCTGTTACTATTGTTCTTCAGTCAAGTGATAACTCAGATTTATTCTGTTGACTCTAGTGTTAGATCAGTGTTTATTCTTGCTCTCTTTTATTACCTATACCCCTACCGGTTCTTCTTTTTTGTTACCTTTTTCTCTCTCCTCCTGTCTGCACCAAGAACACCATTGTGTTATTCACTCGCTGAGTGAATGTTTATTAAGCACCAGTTACGTACCAGGCACTGTGCTAGTCACAGGCAATAGGAGAGAGATAAAAAACTGAGCAGTTTGCTGCCTTCATTGGAGCTTACAGTCTAGGGGAGACAAATATTAACAGTAGAAGCACTTAAACAAATGTAAAAGTCTAACAAAAGAATTCCTAGTAGGGAACCCAGCCTTGTAAGAAAAACCAGCGTAGGCTTCCCTGAAGAAATGGACTGAGCTGAAATGAATGAGTTAATGAGGCAAAGATGAAGAGAAGAGCTTTCAAGACGGGAACCAGCTCTTACAAAGAACCAATGGAAGAAGGAAGCTTGGATTAGTAGAGGAATTTTTGAATGACCTTATGCATGCAGTTCAAAGAACGAAAGAGAGAGTGCTGCAAGATGAAACTGCATTGCTAAGCAGGTGTCACATCCCTTCAAAGCCTTGGGGGTCAGGTCAAGGAAAGCCTCAGAAAGGCAAAAATCATGCTGGCTTCAATGAGAATGGCTGCAGGCAGAGCATCTGGGAGGCCATGGCTACAGTCCAGGCAATGGTAGCTTGGACCAGCATGGTAAGTGTGGAGATGATGGAAACGGAGATGAGGGAAATTCAATTAGAATTTTAAGATCACAACCAACAGAACATGATGATGGATTATATTTGGAAAGCAAGAGAGAGGACAATTTTGAAAATGACTTTTGAATATCCAACTTGTACAAACAAATGTTTTGTAGTGCCTGGTTTTTTGTTTTTTGTTTTTTTTTTTTAACATAAGGATCACAGGAAGTCAACCAGGTTTAGGATTCCTAGACAAATAAGGTCTGGTTTAAATATCGCAAAACAATTTGGAAGACAAACTTGCATAAACTTATTATCAATACTTTTGTGGTTACTAAATAAATGTTGTTACAGAATAAAATAGGTGGAAAGAATACATTTAATCAGGATCAGAACATGGTCAGGCAGGGGCACCTGGGTGGCTCAGTCATTAAGTGTCTGCCTTTGGCTGAGGGCGTGATCCCAGCGCTCTGGGACTGAGCCCCACATGAGGCTCCTCTGCTATGAGCCTGCTTCTTCCTCTCCCACTCCCCCTGCTTGTGTTCCCTCTCTCGCTGGCTGTCTCTCTCTGTCAAATTAATAAATAAAATCTTTAAAAAAAAAAAAGAGCTGGGTCCCAAACCTGGCTCTGCCATGGAAAAAAAAAAAAAAGAACATGGTCAGGCAGAGAGATTGTACACTGTGGTTTTTACTACATATAGTTTAATTGCTTCAGGCAAAACTGTCTGCTACAACAATCAGCACCACAAGGATCTGATGTATACAACATTTCATATCTAACACCCAAAATGTTTCTTTGGGCAAGATAAAATTCAAAATGGAAATAAGATATTTAATAAAATACAAATAAAAAAATCAGTTAAAATAAAGGAAAAGGGCTTTCTTTCCAGTGTATTTGTATCATTTCCTAGTACTAATTTTGATATTGGACCACCTTCAATTCCATTTCAGTTTGGCTTCAAATACTTTCCGTCCCTCCTTCTAGTGAGCCTTTTAATAATAGTTTGTTGTCCTGCTGTAATCAATTTCCATCTCATGACCTTCTCATTAGCTTCAGAACTAACTCATAATAACATTGCTTCAATGTAAGGGTAGAGCAATTGCCCTTCGAAGTCTCATTTTTGGAAATACTGTGTTGTCATTAAAATGCCATAATGACCTGGACAGAAAATCATGTTGAATGCTTTAGTGATGTAAAACTTGATATCGCATCAGTAGTGTAATCATCTCTTGTCAATCAAGAAGCCACTGGTTCTGTTCGTACAAAGCTAATTGATAGAGTTCAACTCTCCATGAGCTGAAAATTTCCTATAAGAGCAATTGTTTTGGTTCAATTGATTTTTTTTTCAATTGCATTTTGCTTTTATTCAATAAGCATCATGTGAAATTCTCCAAAGTCCCAGGAAGATTTAATAAATATTTTAATTTTACTCCGTTTAATAAAGTGTGGGACATCCTCGAAGGCCTCTCTTAGGAAGACACAGGAGTGGTGTGGAGGGGAGGGAAGGAGTTGTGTGTTTACAGAAAGTTACTTTCATAGGACAGAATAATGGTTCCCCAAAGATGTCCATGTCTTAATCTTTAGAACCTGTGAATATGTTACCTAACAGGACAAAAGGAGCTTTGCAAATGTGATTAAGTTCTTGAGTGAAGGAGATTATATTGAATTTTCTGGGTGGAACCAATGAAATCACAGAGGTACTTATAAAAGGAGGACAAGAGTGTCAGGGAAGAAAAGATGTGGTGATGGAAGCAGGAGTCAGACTGATGAAGAGCCACCAGCCAAGGATGTGAGTAGCTTCTAGGAACTGGAAAAGGCAAGGAAATGGAGTCTCCTCTAGCACCTCCCAAAGAAACAGCTCCACCAACCCATTTTGGACTGCTGACTTCCAGAACTTTAAGATAGTAAATTCGCTTGTTTTAAGTCATTAAGTTTGTGGCAATTTGTTACAGCAGCAAGAGGACTACTACCAGTACCTAAACTGTGAACACTAGTCATCCCCTGGAGACCTGAGAAGGAAGATTGGGGTCTTGGAGGGCTTTTACTCTCCATTCTTCATATTAGTTGAACTTCTCTGTTTATTCATGGATTTATATAGCATCTTAAATAAAAATAATCATTAAAAAACAAGATAATATGAGGTGAAAAGAATGTAGAAAATTGTATATGGAATAATTTCTTAACCATCTAAAAAAAGACAAAAATTAGAAGGAAGCTTACTAAAATGTTACCAGTTTCTAGTCCTGGGTATTGAGATTGTGGATGTTCTGTTTCTATTTATCCGTTCATTCACTCAACAGTTATTCTTTGAGCATCTACTCTGTGCCAGAGAATATGCTAAGAACTGAGGATGCAAATGGGAATAAGATAGACACAATGTCCACCCTCACAGAACTTAGACATAGCAAGGAAGGCAGATATTAAACAGACAATTATGCAAATTATTAATTAACTATACTGTGGTAACAGTACTGGTGACATCATCATATAAGAGGGCAACCTCACCTAGTCAGGAAATGCTTTCCTGAGGAACTACAGCTTAGAACTCAAAGATAAATGGGAATTTGCCAGAAAGAAATGGGAAATACAATTTTCTTAATTTTCTACTAAAAGCAAATATCACTTTCATTTTCATAAAAAAATGAATACTTTTAGTGTTTTTTTAAAGGCATAAATAACATCTCTCCCTCTCTTTATATCTGGTAACAACAGCTGCTCAGTGCTGGAAATGCTCTGCTCACTGATTGATTTAGCCAAATTTAGTTGAACGATCAGACATTTGTCTCTCTCTCAAATACTTCAGTCAAATAAAATATTTAAGTTAATAAATTAAAGCCACTAGACAAAAAAGTAAAATAAAACAATAATTACATAGCCTCCTTGTCTAAACCATAAGTTAGGAAACTTAAATTTATTACTTTTGGTAGCCAATCTACCAAGGAGAGCTTGTGAAATGCACTTAACATTGACCTTGAGGGAAATGGGAAATAAGACCTACCTTCTTTGCTAGTTGAAGTTCTATTTTTATCAGATCAAAATTAAGGAACACAAGTGAAGGAACAAAGGATAGAAGTTATTTTGAAATTGACACAAAATATATCACTAAAGGATTTTTTTCTCAAAGGAATTTCATAAATGAAATAACTTGATATTAAAAATTAGAACTCCAAATTTCTCAAAATTAGAATCTTCTGTTACAATTTCCAGATAAGTATTTTCCAAACTATAGTTTGAGGTAGCTTTGGAAGGGGAGAGGGGAGAATAACACCTCTATAATAAATATGCTGTGATGATGTTTGTTGTTAAGGATTAACATCTCTAGAAAAACCAAAAGGAAGAAAAATAGAGAGAATCTATTAATAAATATCATGCCACCATAATTGCTAAATAAGTAAAGTGCTGTCAATTTAAATGATCATTTTTATTTGTTTGCTTGCTTGCATCTCAGTACACTGCGGTGTCTATAACATCTTGAGTGGTAATGTCCTTTAACGAGAATCAGCATAAAGGTAACTATTTTCAACAAATACTATATCATAGTGTAGAACTGACTTATAATAATGACATAATGAGAAATTATGTTTTTTGCAACAGATTTATATCAGCTAAAATGCAAATAAGAGAGACTATTAATAAAGATATTCATGAGAATGTTATACAAATTGAAGATTTAGAGTTCAGATATTCCTGTTATCGATGAAATAAATAAAACATCTTGGATCTGTAGTGGATTGAATAGTGTCCTCCCAAAATTTATGAATGCTTGGAACCTCAGGATGCGACCTTATTTGGAGAGAGGGTCTTTGCAGATGTAATCAAGATAAGGATCAAAATGACAGATCATACTGCATTAGGATGGGCCCCTAAATCCAATAATTGTGTCTTTACAAGAAGAGGCAGAGACTCACACAGAGAATAGAGTCATGTAAGATGGTGGTTAATGTAACTAAAAACCACAGGACACCGAGGAATGCTAGGAGCCACCAGAAGCTGGAAGAGGCAAGGAAAGACTCTTCCCAAGAGACTTCAGGGAGAGCATAGTCCTGCCAACACTGATTTCAAGTTTTCAGCCTCCAGGACTGTGAGAGTAAATTTCTGTTGTTTTAAGCCCCCTAGTTTGTAGTAATCTGTTATGGCAGTCCTAAACAGGATCTAGTGTAGCTATTTTCATAGCTAATATTTTTTAGTATTATGCTATCTGCATTCATTATTTTCTCTACTTCTTTACCATCTTCTTTTGTATAAATAGAGACCAACAGAGAGCAATTTGTTTTGTGATGGTTATCACAATAAACATTTATTCATTCAATGAATATTTGAGCATCGCATCAGCAAGGATGATTTTGCTCAAAAGCAATAAAAAGGATATTTAACTAGCTGGCCAGAAAAGCAGTGCACTGAAAGGTAGTTTCAGGGTTGGTTTGCAAACTCAATGATTTCTTCAAAGACCAAGTGTCCTCCTGATTCTGTTTCAGCATATTGGCTTTGGGACTCTTATTTGTTTCTCATGGTAGCAGGATGGTTGCTGAAGCTCCAAATATCACATCCTTGTATATCAGGAAGGAATTCTTAGTAGCCTCCCAGTAGGCTTTCCCTTAAGTATGCTTTTCCAGGACTTGGACACATGCCCATTTCCAGACCCAACAAAAAGGTACAGGATTGGTAGGACTAGCAGAGATCAATCACTACTTGTCCCTAATGGCTCGTAACATTGCTTCCAGAAAGAAAGCTAAGATTCTGTAAGCAAAGAAGAAGGAGCAGAATCACTTGGGCAAAGTATCTGCACATTTAATTTGATGAAGTGGGGCCAGATTTCTCTGCAAAATAGATGTTCTGTCTAAACTACCACCAGTAGTGCATGAAGATTCCTATACCACCACACTTGATTTTTTTTTTTCCATTCTCAGAGGAGATAGATAGCCTAATCTTTTAATATGCATTTCTCTGAGCACTAGAACTTTCGAGCATGTCTTCATACACTTATTAGCCTTTTGGATTTCCTCTTTTGTAAACTGTCTGCTCATATTCTTTGCCCATTTTAGAGGTGGATTTTCTATCTTTTCCTTGTTCATTTGTAGGAGTGCCTTACAAAGTACAGGTATTTAATCCTTCACTGGTTTTAGACATTTCAGATATGTTCCCCCCTCCTATTATTGGTCTTTCAACTCTATTTGTCCTTCATTGAATAGAAATCCTTAATGTAATGAGATTAAAGTAGACATACCTCACAGAATTACTGTGAACTTTAAATATGATAATGTATAATATGGGGCACCTGGGTGGCTCAGTCGGTGAGCATCAGGCTCTTGATTTTGACTCAGATCATGATCTCAGGGTCCTGAGATCCAGTCCTGCTATGGGCTCTGCAGTCAGCAGGAGTCTGCTTGGGATTCTCTTTCTCCCTCTCCCACCCGCACACTCGTGTGCTCTCACTCTCGCTCTCTCTCTCAGAAATAAATAAATAACTTAATAAATAAGATAATGTATATAAAACTCTTGGCTACAGTGTCAGGTACAAAGTAAAAGCTTAATAAATAAACCTTAGATATTATCATTGCGTTTATTGTAGTTATTTATTCGACCCTCTATGTGGTAGAAGACTCGTAAGTATCTTTGGCTACCTTAACACCCAACATGTATCTCTGTGGTAACATTCGGTAGGTTGTCTGTCATGGTGGACAGACTGTGCTGAGGCCAAAAACCATGCCTTATTCATCTTGTATTCCCATAACCTAGAAAACGCTAAAAGGTGCTCAATAAATGTATTTTGAATAAATATATAAATAAATAAGGTTTCAAAGACATTTAAATAATGAAGAATACTGGGGCACCTGGGTGACTCAGTAGATTAAGTGGCTGTCTTTGGCTCACATCACGATCTCAGGGTCCTGGGATGGATTCCCCACTCCCACCACCCCCCTTGTGCTCTCCTCTCCCCACTTGTGCTCTCTCTCTCCTTCTCTCTCTCAAGTAAAAAAAAAAAAATTAAATGATGAAGAATACTAACTGGAAAAAAATAATAATTATAGAAATCATGGAAATTGTATATTAAAAAATAAAATAGGAGAAAACATTTGCAAAAGACACAACACATAAAGGACTTTAATCCAAAATATACAAAGAACTCTTAAAACTCAACAATAAGAAAATGAACAACCATATTTTAAAATGGGCAAAAGAGGGACACCTGAGTGGCTCAGTAGGTTATGCATCTGCCTTCAGCTTGGGTCATGATCTCAGGGTCCTGGGATGCCCCACAATGGAGGTGGGGGGGGGTGTCCCTGCTCAGCAGGGAGTCTGCTTCTCCCTTTCCCTCTGTCCCTCCTCCCCCTGCTTATGCTCTCTCTCTCCCAAATAAATAAAAAATCTTAAAAAAAATAATGAGATATAATTACATGTATATTAGGATGGTCAAAATCCAAAAACTGACAACACCAAATGCTTACAAGGATGTGGAGCAACAGCAACTCTCATTCATTGCTGGTGGGAATGCAAAATGGTACAGTTACTTTGGAAGACAGTTTGTCAGTTTCTTACAAAATTAAATACACTCCTACCATACAACACAGCAATTGAGCTCCTTGGTATTTACCCAAATGGGTGGAGGGATTATGTTCACACAAAAACATGCACATGAATATTTATAGCAGCTTTATTCATAATTGCCAAAATTTGGAAGCAACTAAGACGTCCTTCGATAGGTGAATCGATAAATAAACTGGTATATCCAGACGATGAAATATTATTATTCAGTGCTAAAAATAAATGAGCTGTCAAATTGTGAAAGACATAGAGGAATCTTACATGTGTATTACTAAGGGGGAAAAAGTCAATCTGAAAAGGCTATGTACAATCAATATATGATTCCAACTATACAACATTTTGAAAAAGACAACACTACAGAGACTGTAAAAATATATTAGTAGTTGCCAGGGATTGGGGAGAGAGAGGGATGAATAGGCAGAACACAGAATTTTTAGGAGAGTAAAACTATTCTGTATGATACTGGTGGTAGATACATGTCATTATACATGTCAACACCTATACAATGCACAACACCGAGAGTGACCCCTAATGTAAACTATGGTCTTTGGGTAAGAAGGATGTGCTAATATGGGTTCATCAATGGTAACAAATGTACCACTGGGGTGTGGAATGCCAGTAGAGAAGAAGGTTGTACATAAGAGGGTGAGGGACAGAGGATATTTGGGAACTCTGTACTCCCCACTCAATTTTGCTCTGAACCTAAAGCTTTTCAAAGAAATAAATTCTATTTTTAAAAAAGACATCAGTAAAAAGTACAGCCACATTATTGTTACAAAATGAGAAAAGACAAATGGAAAGGGCCAAATTCAGCGAATTAATCAAGAAGAAAGTGAAATGGTATGTCAAAGAAAGCAAAATTAGTCCATTATATGTAAGAAAAAGGGTGGCTATTTTAAAAAGATGATTCTATGTATGATATATACCTTTCTTTTGATAAAGCGTTGTTTTAACTACTAGCAAATATTTTTAACCACAGCAGTTAACAAATAGCAAGATGGTAGATTTTAATTACAAGTAAGCAGAGCAATTATATGGGGCAGTCAGCCAAAGAGAGAATGACAAAAATTAAAGGACGTGGGTAATCCATAAGCGCATATCATTACCTAGACCTTTGATATATCAACACTTGACAGATTCATCAACAACTGACAAATTGTTTCAGACCCATCAAATATTCCACCAGCCTAAAAATTCTTCCCAGTAATGGCTCGGAATTTGCCCGTGTGTTATCATGGCCTTGCAGAGTTATATTCAGCATTTTGTATAGTTTCCTTGAATGTATATAGATGAAAAAATGTTCATCATTTACACTTAAGGAAATTAGGATTTCAATTTCAATTTAATAGATTTAGGTTAGATGTCAGAAAGAAATTCATGACTGTCATGTTTTTTAAGGAGGCTGTGAACTACCTCTCCTGAAGATATTTAAGAATATTGTAAAGACTTTATTTTTATAATGGCTTTGGCAGTAAAGCCTCTTCAATTGTCGTAAAAAATTATGTGATTCTAGATGAACACCTTACTCTTTCCAATTGTACATTAATTTGCTTATTGTCTAAGGAGCATACCTAATGTGGAGTCCTTGCAAGATCCCCAAGACCAAGAGGGACTGGTCTTGACTAGAAATGCATTTCTCAACTTTCTATTTGTTCAATTTCTTAGGTTGAACCTAACAATATTATTTGTGGAGACTAAAGCTGAACATAGAACCTCTAGAGCCTATCTTTTGGTCTCTTGAGTCTATTATGGCACAGTGGTTAAAAATGCAGCCGGTGGAGTCAGGGCTGCTTGGTTTTGATCTCAGCTAGACATCACTAGCTGTGTCTCCTTGGGTGAGTTACATAATTCTTATAAGCTTCAGTTTTCTCGCCTATAAAGTGGAGGTAATAATAAAGCATACTTTATGAGATACCGCATATATGTGCATGCTAAAGCCCTTAGCTCGGCATCTGATACCTAATGAGTATTCAACTAACATTAGTTATTAACATGCCCTTCTTCCTTCCCCTCCCCTATGGCCAGCCCTAGTCCCAGGATCCAGCAATTTCTCAAGTTTGTTATCTGTCTGCCCCAGTAAAAAATCAAATCACAGGACTGTGGTGGGGGATGGGGAGGAGCTATTCCGGTATTCTGATTGGTAACTGCATAGCAAACTTCCGCTGCTTTCCTTTCACTTAATTAATAAAATCATTTATTTTCCATGTTCTTATTTCTTCCGTAACTTCAAGAAAATCTTTGCAAAATTAAAACAGGTATTTCTAATGTTTCTATCCACGGGGAAGTAAAATAAATAGAGTTAAGTTATATATCACATCGCCAGACATCTCTCTATTTAGTGGCATATTCTGAAAAAAAAAAAAACACACTGAAGTTTTCACATAAATAGATCTTTCACAGCATTTCTAATTTTATCTGTTAGTTCTGATGAAAAATCCTAATCTTTTCATGTGTGACTTCAAAAGCTTCTTTGTAAATAAGACATAAATTGCTTTTGAAGAGAGAAGTAACCGTTAGTGAAAGATATGTAGGGTTATTATGTCAGTAAACTTCTGTAGCTGCATCCTACTGTTTAAAGAAAACACAAGACAAAAATTACTCTAGTTCTTAAGGGCATCATTAGGTAAAGAGGTCTCTAAACAAATTTAATCAAAATAAAAGGCATTTTTACTCCTTTTGTGTTAGTACCACAAAATGAATATGAATGTTCTCTTTACATTTATTTCTTTTTATAGTTGGAGCTTTTTATCATTTGAGATCTAAGTTGATTTTCAAATAAGTAAAACAAATTTTAATGTTCCCATGTGGTTCTCTCTCTTGTTTTCTCCATCCTTTCTTTAAAAGGATTTATAATTATTTATCTCAGAAAAAGATATTGAGGTCATTTTAAGCCAGGCTCAAGGATTCAAAGAAAACCTTAGAAATAATTAGAGAAAGTTGTCTAAAACTGATTTTGGACACCTTAGTGAAGGACAAAATTCTAACAAAAGAAAGTGCTTTCTGATTAACTACTATGTGCCGGGCATCAGAGTGAGCCCCAAGAATAAAAAATTGAATAACACAGTTCTTAGTTGTAAGGGACTCATTCTGCATGAAGGGAGGCAGAGAGCAGCCACGTGAATAAATAATTGTGTAACAGGGTTCTGGAGCTATAACAGAGGTGTATCTAATGTCCTACTAGGTGTGCCTGGGTGACTCTGTCGGTTGAGAGTCTGACTCTTGATGTCAGCTTGGATCATGATCTCAGGGTAGTAAGATCAGGCCCCACATTGGGCTCCATGCTCAATGCAGAGTCTGTTTATCCCTCTCCCTCCCCCTGCTTGTGCTCTCTTTCTCTCTCTTAAATAAATAAATAAATAAATAAATATCTTTAAAGTCCTACTGGAGTACAGAGAACTTGTTAATTCTAGCTAATTTTACTAACCCTAGTTTTTCCATGTGTATGTGGAGACTACATTAGCCCTGTCTTCTAGAGTTTTTTAAAAAATTCTTTCAGAATGGGTGGCTGAGCGGATGATGCTGTTTCCATCACAGATGGCAAATACTGAAGGAGGGGCAATCTGGGGTTGGGGGGGGCTAATAGTAAGTTCAGTTTGGGATACTTAGAACTTGAATTACTGGCAGAACTTCCAAGCTAGAAAGATTTAAACTGTGCTTACTAGTAGAAGAGTCAGGGATAGACTTCATTATGTCTGAGTCATAAGCTGGTCCTTGAAATCAATAGTGCTATCACCCAGGGAGCACCTTCAGATCAGGGTTTAGGCAAAGAAAGATGGAAAACCAGCCTGAAAAGGGGCAGTCAGTGATGAAGAAGAAGAAGGATCAATAGGGAGGAAATGGGGGGTGAAGGTAGGGGATTGGGGAGAACAATGCAACAAACATCAAGAAGGAAGAGACCTGGGAAGAAAGGCTAGATTTGGGGATTCAGAGGTCATTATGACCTTTGCTAGAGCAATTGAAAAATCATCTCCCATTTTCCATGGAAACCCATCCAGGGCCTGGCCAATCCAATTGCTGCAACAACAGGTAAAATTACTTGCATGCAACTGTTATCTATAGATATCTTTATATTTCCCGTTTCTGCTTATATGATTATAATGATTCATTGTTTCAGTTCCCGTTACTGTTTTGCGTTTCCACTGGGAGAGATATAGGAAGCTGGTAGGAAAGATTTGGTAAGGAATTTAAGCTAAAACTGGAAACAAGACTATGTTTAATATAGGTGAAATGGAGGGGGGGGCTGTCATGAGATATCTGAAAAGACAAAATTGTAGATGTCTAAAAGCAAAATGCTGCAGAAACGGTAATTGGGCTGGTTTAGTGGTGTTGACTGAGGATTCTTTTATGATAGCCATTAGTAATAAAGCTAGAAAGCTAGTTGTGACAGAATATGGAGGAGCTTAAATGCAAGATTCAGCATGTTTGAGTCTTCTCCTGTAGGTAAGAAGAACCCCTGAGGACTAGGAAGGAAAAAAGAGCCAGGATAAGACTATCATTAATCTAAGGATGGTGTTTGGCAGACTGCAGGCAGCAAGGTGTGTTAATTTGAAACCCTGTTCCAGTTAGGGAAGGGGAGGACGAGGCTCTATCAAGTGGAATCCTCATCAATCAGACAGCATGCAGGGGTGGCCCAAAACACTGAAGAACAGGTACTCTGAAAGACACTCAGAATCAGAGCCTGCTAGAACATCCAAAATCAGTTCACCCACCTAGGAAGCAAGATTGATTGTAAGAGCCAAAGTATAGAGTCAAAACAGGGTAAGAGAAACCAAGACATCCAAAGGGGATGGACATGACAGGAAAAAGGAAGGATAAAGAACCCCCAAGTCCTAGCACAGGTACTGAGATAATAAGCTGCCACAGTCCAGTGGTGAGAGTCAGAGTGGGGATGGCGTTGCAGATGAGATATATTTCCAAGTAATAATATATGAGATGTGTTGGCTGTGAGACACCCAAAAGAGGGACTTTTGGACATAGTGACTACAAAAATGGTGATGCCCTTAATAGAAATGGGGTGAAAAGTGGAAGCTAGTTTTGATAGGTGACAGGAAGTGAAGAATTTGGCTTTGGACATGTTATTTTGAAGTGATGCTAGGTCCAAGTCAAAATGTCTTCAAGGCCATTGAAGTGTGAGATGAGAGATGAGGATTGGAGGCGGGCACTGCTTGTGTAGCTATACCGGATGAAGGTGTTGAAATGCACAAAATTTCAAAGAAGCAGAGGCTAAGAAAAGAGAATAATCCAGAGCCCCAACAAGACTCTGAGATAAAAGGAGGAAAGAAGAAATAGAACAAATTGAAGAGGTAGGAAGAAAATGAAAATAGACTAATGTCGCAGAACCTCGAGCAGAATATATCAATGATGGTCACTAGGTCAGAGTAGATGCTGTGGGATTAGAGCATCAAGCACTCACCAGCATGTCTTCTCGCCCTCCCTACATCCTCCTCCTCCACCCATTATTTCCCAGCACTTCCTCCTGTAAGTAACTCCCTCCCTAACTTGGTCAGGGCATCCTTTGCCTCAGAGGATGGTAGGGATGTAAAAAACGAAAGGTCAACGTTCATATTTTGAATTCCGAGGTAGGCTCCTGAAACTTGTAGGTTTTGAATTTAAAAAGGCCCAGCTCTAGAAGAATTGAGGTTTGAGATTTTTTTTCCAAAAGAAAGCCAGAGTAATAGCCACTTACCATCCTCTGGGGAGAAGAGTTTCAAGAGTGAAAGGAGAAAGCTCATTCTCTGGTGGGTCCTCACAAGAGGTCTCTTTCCTGACCCCTCTAGCAGCTGGTCTTGGGAAAAGGTGACAGGTAACAAACCTGCCACATAAACTTTGAGGGGTTTCCATGGAGGAGACTCGTGCCTGCTTCATAACAAATCTCTGGAAGTGAAACACAAGGGTTCCCAAAGAAGTGCCTTCGGCCAAAACAGAGTGAAGGCAGTGGCACAGAAAAGCCCAGTGACAAACTCTGGGTCATTCATCAGCCCTAGGGGTCATTCATTAGTCCTAGGGGGTTCCTCAATCCAAATGGGTCCCTTCTCTATGCCTGATGAATCCCTTCAGGCGCCCATTACAGAAAATCTGCAGTGGGTATGTCAATTATATGCACTGAGGGACAATGGCCAAACCTCCTCCTTGCTTCAGAGAATAAAGTATACAAAGCAAACAGCCAGAGGCCCAAATGGTCTTATAGACCTTAAAACAGATCCCATCTGCAGACATTAGCATGGATGGCTCAGAGCACCAGATGTGGACCTAGTGCATGTCAGCAGAGGCAATTACCAGCTACCTTAGAGAAATCCAGGCAAAATTCTCTGCTTATTCAAAACCATAATACCATATATAACCTTCCAGCACCTGCTCCCTCTCTATCCATGCTCAGATGAGACACCATCCTGGGGAAATTGAAGAAGGGACAGTGCTCTAAACTGGACTATGTTTAAACCTAAATGGCAGTGCCTGGGTGGCTCAGTTAGTTAAGCATCCAACTCTTGATTTTGGCTCAGGTCATGATTTCAGGGTCGTGAGATCAAAGCCTAACAACTATTTTGTTCCTTGAATAATTATAATATTCTACTTTTGATACAGACCAAAAAGGGCACAGAAATGCTAAAAATAAAATTGTAAAAATAAATAAAAATAAAAAACAAAAATTAAAATTAAAAATTTGTAAAAATAAAACTGTACCTAAGCAATAATGTAACAGTGCCACAAGGATTATATATGAAAATATGGGTGTCAGAAAAAAAAGTTTTTTTATCCTGTTGTATATAATTAAGTGGCACATCCACTCAATTTTCATTACTGCTTTCTTAATGACAGTTATAAAGGATGCCAAATATAATCTGTGCAGTTTAAGTATGTCAAATACCATTTAATTTCTATTCTAAGAATACAGGCATGGAATCTTCCAGAAACAAGTCAATTAAATGCTTTTGAAATTACTTGGACAAAGGATCGATTTTTACCCCCAAATTTTATATCAGGAAAGAAAGTGCTTTTTAAAAATCCATTACATAATTCCAGCTGAGGATCGTGAGTGAAGTGTAGTGATGATTTATTTTAATACACACAAAAAAAGCTTTATAAAGAAAATCTAACTCCATTAAAAAGAAAAGAGCATTGGGGCGCCTGGGTAGCGCAGTCGTTAAAGCGTCTGCCTTCGGCTCAGGGCGTGATCCTGGCGTTCCGGGATCGAGTCCCACATCGGGCTCCTCCGCTGGGAGCCTGCTTCTTCCTCTCTCACTCCCCTGCTGTGTTCCCTCTCTCACTGGCTGTCTCTCTGTCACATAAATAAATAAAATCTTTAAAAAAAAAAAAAAAAGAAAAGAGCATTGTGCTGCTTTAGTTTTGAGCATTGTTTGATTTGATAAATTTAAGAGGTATTCAGTCCTGTCATTCTCAGGCACCCCAACCAGACTGCAGAAATCAAGAGGGTTAGCATTCAAAGACTAGACAATGAATGCAGTCTTTGGCTCTGCCCTTTTACCCAGCAGAATGTTCCAGGAACCTCAACTCTCTTCTACCTTACTGTTAATTTCCTTACCAAACAGGGCACTCACTGAGGTGTTCAGGAAGTCTCTGTTCCCTGATAATTGCTTAATAGTCTTAGTCCTAGGGGGCTAATCAATCTAAATGGGTCCCTTCTCTATGCCTGATGAATCCCTTCAGGTGCCCATTACAGAAAATCTGCAGTGGGTATGTGGACTGCTTCAACATCTAGGACCCCCTGGGAGTAGACAGAGTAATAATTCTAAAATGCAAAAGGCATTTCTACTTCAAAAATCCACTATATTATATATTCTGCTAATACAGATTCATGATTTGCCGAAGCCTAGAAAGCTTATGCCCACGAGGGGGCTCCTGGAATATCACCACCGTGCTCCCAGCCTCTGCTTTTTCAGGGGCCAGAGGGAGGAGGGCCCTGTGCCTGCTGGAACTCCCAGATCGTCATCAGCAAACTCTCTTATTTTCCCAATCTCTTCTCTCAATATTTCCTTCACCTTCTTGCAAACCCGGTTCTTTCCTGAGATCCTCTCATATGGTGGTAGTTTTTCTTCCATATTCCCGGAAATAATGGGTCTGCAGCTAAAATAGGATGTGGGATAGGTGTCTTCTTTGCTTCACCTCCAGGTCATTCTCTTTTCCTCCTCCTTAAAAGTCTCTGCCTCTGAATCTCATATCATCTGACTATACAACCCAATACCTCTTCGTGTTGCAGTCATCCACCAGATGTTAATCCTTGGCTCCCTGTCAGTCTCTTCAACACTACTACTGTCTTAATTCTTAGGCACTTCGAAATCCATATTCCAATGATCCTTCCAATATTCTAGCATCCAAATTCCTTCTCTTCCTCTCCTCCTTGCCCATCACCTTACATCAGTGACTCATTCCTTTGCTATATTGTAGACCTCATTATTACCAAAACTACAACCCTTCTATCATCTAAATTTCTGGCATCCAACCTTCTACCACCACCTACTTTTCTAGCTCACTCTCTTAGATCCCTGTCTCCAGAGATCTCTGACCATATCAAAACCAATGATTTGTTGATTCTATCCCCTTTTCACTTTCCTTCACCTCATTTCAGGTGCTCATAGCCCCCTTTATCCAACTTAACATCCCTATTCAATCGTTACAATCAATTATCCTGTGTTCATGTTGAAGTCATCATAGTCCAGCATACAGCGTATATGCCTGCCTAAAGCCCAAAACCTGTTAAATCTAACTCTCCCTCAACAATATGCTTAAACCCCACCTCTAATCCATCACCAAACCTGTCTTCAGACTATATCCAGAATACAAATGATGTGAATCACTTGTACCATCAATACTCTGGTCCAAGCCATCGTCACCCTGGTCCAAACCATCATCATCTCTCTCTAGATAATAGCCTCCTGCCTGGTTTCTCTGCCCTTGCTCACCAGACTCTATTCTCCATATAGTAACCATAGTAAATCTGCTACCAAGGAAGTCAGATGATGTCACAACTCTGCTCACAAAATTCTAATCTCTTACTAGAGTAAAAAGCAAAGTCCTCACAATGACCTACCAGGGCCTATCAACCAAATATTTGTACTAAGTAATTATTTGTTGCAGGAACGTGTAAATGAATATTTATGAATAAAAAACTATTCTAAAAATGTATCCAAAGATGCCCTTTCTTTGCTCTCTTCTCTACAAAGTTTGGAGCTTTGGGCTCAAAGTGGAATATATCTGACATATTCTGCAGACCATTGGTGGAAATTTTTTCTTAATTTGACATGAACTCTGTGAGATCAAGGACAAAGTGCTGGTTATTTTTATAACCTTTTAATGTGATGCCTGTACAGAGTACACATTCATATTTGTTGTTTATACCACAAAATACCATATGTGAGGGAGGAAAGGATCCATGTACAATTAGTGAACCTGCCCAGGGTGGCTTGAGAAATGTATTAACTGATATTAAATAAATAAATCCTTACAGCTACTTATCCTAAAGGATACCGCAAAAAGCTATCACACGATAAAGAGCTTCCTCAGAAATCAACACCTGCTATTTGGAGTGCTTACTTCAGTGAATTTCCATTTGGGATCCATGTCTGAAACCCCAGTTTGGTTTTTCTGTCCTTGAACTTTTAATCTATATGGTACTTCTTTCCCAGTTGGCAGCACACAAGCTTCCTGGACTTCAGTGCCACTTGCTTTGGAGGATATTGCCTGGCTTCTTGGGATGACCCAAAGACTCTCCAAAGTGATTTTCATCTCTGTCGCGAAGTCTGTATTTTAAGTCAAGCCATCCTAAACGAATTCCTCTCAAACATGTTGGAATCCCATCCAGGTGTTATTGCACACTACAGTAACAAAGAGACAGAAACTTCATTTTATTTACATAAAATAAAAATATATATGCTTTGGAATTTACAGATACTTTCTGGAAGGAAAAATAAGACACTGTTAATAGTAGTAATCCTTGGCAATGACATAACCTATTGGCATAGAGGGCAAGAAAGCAGAATTCTGCTTCTCATTTTTATTCCTTTCGAAGTTTTGAATCATTGACTCTATGAGTTTATGAGCCCAAAATCATCCCCCCTGGTCAGGCTTAGTGGTCACTTCTGCTTCCCAGCCTGCATGTCCTTGTGATCTGAGCTCCTCTCCTTCTCCTTCCAGAGCCCTTGCCCAAAGCTCTCTTCAACTTGGGACGAAGGGTCTATTATTTTATATATTTTGAAAATAACTTAAGCACAAAACAGTATAAATCTTTGTAGAAGTTCTACAAATGTACTGTGTTACTGTGTTGGCATATCTAATCTCTCGTTCAAGCCCTTTCATAATAATAATAATGACAGCTGGCATTTACTGAGTCCCATCCAAGCGCTTTATATGTATTAACTCTTTGAATATTCACAAAAACTCTTTAAGGTGGCACTAATTCTGTCCCCATTGTTTATACAGGGAAATCAAGACACTGAGAACTTGAGTAACTTGCCAAAGAATTTAAGTAACTTGCTGGAAGGAGCAGAATCAGAATTTAAACCCTGGCATTCAGATGCAGAACCACACTCTTAGCCAGTAAGCTTTGCTCCCTCATTTCATGCAAAAATTTAAAATACGTTTCTGTGAATTAAAAATAAAGAAATGACCTCACAATGGCTTTTACCTAGTTCACTGTAAGTTTTTCAAAGTAAAATTTTGGATAGCTAGTTTCTATTCCACGTGTTAGTTTGTTATAAATTGCTTTCCTTTTGTTTCTGCTTTATAGTATACTTAGGAAGTTAATTTTAGTTTTAGGAAGTATGTATATAAATTACAGTCTGATAGGACTAGGGACTGCTGGCTAGGGCAATAGTGCCCAGTTTTTTGGATTTCAAAAAAGCTGGTGCTGGCCATAATACTATGGAGATGTTATAGCATTTCCTCCATATTCTCACTGATCTTTTGAGATTACAATAAGATTGTTGTAACTCAGTATCATTTGAGGCTTTCTCTTTGCCTTGGGGATTTATGGAAACTTGGCTTGATGTCCTAATTTTAAGGCTTATGTGAGTACAGGCCCTCTCTCTATCCTTCCCGTGTCTCCACTCAGATTCCTGTACTGGGGCACAAAGTTCAAGTCTACCAGTACTTTCCATGAAAACAAAATAAAGCAACACAAACAAGTAGTAATTTTTCTAAAGATTTGGTGTCGAGCAAGTGGCATCTGTTGCCTATCACCAAGAGTAGAAGTCCAAGCACTTCTGCCCAATGCATCTTACTATCAGTCACCAAGGAAAACGCAGCATAGTCAAGCACTGGATGGAATAATGCTTTGCTCACACAGGGAAAAGACAGGCAAGATCGGCTCCAGTAGTGAGTAGCGGTCCCCCCTGGCCACGGAGTCCCTCTCAGCAGCCAACACAGGGAAACTGACCTGCATGCACCAGTCGTATGCTACAACAGAAGGACCTTTCCCAAAGAGGACAGATACAGTAGTGGGGCTGGCCAGGTGCCATATGACATCCATGCTCAAGCAGAACAAAGGAGTACACATTGAGTATAAAACAAGGGAAGAGATTCCTACACAAGGTGATAAATTCAGCATGAGCTGTGAGTTCTTTTTATCACTTGTTAAGGAAGTGTGATTAAGGGCCATTCTTATGCAGCTGAGAGGAGATTGAAAGACTGTGTGCAGGAGACTGTCTTTCCAAACATTTAAGAATATCACGGGGAGGGGCACCTGGGTGGCTCAGTCGGTTAAACGTCCACTCTTGATTTTCAGGTCATGAGCTCAGGGTTGTGAGATGGAGCCCCACTTGGGCTCAGGTGCTGGGTGGGGAACCTGCTTAAGATTCTCTCTCTCCCTCTCTTTCTTGCCCTTTCCCCCTTAGGAAAAAAAGAAAATAAAAAAGAAATATCATTGGGAAGTGATCTTAAGACATAAAGTACAATCCAGTGCTAGGAGGCTGAGTGTAGGGTTGGGTGTGGGGGTTAAAGCAGAAAGGCAGGGATAGGAAGAAAGGGTAAGAAAATTCAGTGATAAAATGGGATATCAAGGTTAGAACTACTTGAGCTTTTTCCTACAGTGACTTAAAATATCTTAAGTGAAGGATAAATATAACAGACATGATAAATCATTTAAGTGGCTCAAATACTTCTTTTTTAACGCTGGAAATGCTTAAACACACACACACACATTATCTAAATGAAAGAAAGTATGTCATCATTCACTACATCTGAAAACACTAAGTTAGTAGCAAAACGTAGAGAAAAAAAGAGGGAGAAGGAGAATCTTAAGCAGACTCCCTGCTGATCACAGAGCCCAACATGGGGCTTGATCCCACGAACCTTCTTTGCCAAGATCAAGAGTTAGATGCTTTAACAACTGAGCCACCCAGGCGCCCTTCGTTTCTTCTCTGATAGGTCATTGTTAGTGTATAGAAACATTAGAAGAGACAAATCACTTCTTTTTTTTTTTTTTTTAAGATTTTATTTATTTATTTCACAGAGAGACAGCCAGCGAGAGAGGGAACACAAGCAGGGGGAGTGGGAGAGGAAGAAACAGGCTCACAGCAGAGGAGCCTGATGTGGGGCTCAATCCCACAACGCTGGGATCACGCCCTGAGCCGAAGGCAGACGCTTAACCGCTGTGCCACCCAGGCACCCCAAGAGACAAATCACTTCTTGACAGGGAGGGTTCAGCCTGTATTTTGTGTCTATTTCCATTGCATTTCTAATCTTTTCAGTAGTGGGAAAACAATTTGACACATATATTATCCATTGGTAATAATGATGTACATTGAATTGCACTGTGTTGTAGGCAAGATGTGTGCAAACGAGCTTCTTTTGCAGATGAGGAAATTAACTTTCTTCCCATGGTGTCTCAATGTTCGCAAATTTCAGAGTTGACAGTCAAACCCAACAAGGCAATTTTGTTTTCATCAGGACTACTTGACAATACTTCCCAAACTGAAAATCAGAGTGCAAGGTCTGATGGCCACAAGTTCTGGTCCTTTGACCTGAGAGGTCTGATCTAGTCCTTTAATATTGTAAATGGCCATGAACACCTTGATGCCCTAGGACAAAAGACAAAAACTCTCAGTCCTAATTGTGTACACCAAGAAGAGAGAAACACTCTCTTTTGGCCCACTTACAAATTTGAGTTATAACTGATACCAAGGTTTTAGAATTATGATTGTTTCACTAAGATCTTCTAATATAATAAACCAAAAAGAAAAGGATGAAGTAAAACCATTATGCAAATGTCTGGTTACTTAAAGTTATCTAACCATAAGGTAAAATTTTCTGAGAAATGATTCAGCAAAGTAGTTAAGATTCTAGAACTAGCATAGGTGCATTAGAAACTTGCCTCCACTGTATCCTCGCTGTGTGACCTTAGGTCAGATACTTATGCACTTTGTGCTTCAATTTCCTTATCTGTAAAATTAGGATATGGATAGGATCTGTCTTATAGGGTTGTTGTGATATTTAAATTAATTAATACACATAAAGTTCAGTACGAGTCCATTCTTATTTCATAAATATTGAGTGCTTACTATGTACCAGGTACTGGGGATGCAACAAAAAACAATAGCAAAAACAATGTTGTGTTCACGGAACTTACTTTTTAATTGAAGAAAGACCATCAGACAGAAAATATTAAAAACTAACTGGCAAATTGTATAGTTTGCTAGATGGTGATAAGTGGTATACAGAAAAAATAAGAGATGAGAGAAGCAATAGGAAGTCATGTGGTGTGGGGAACCGTAAGGGAAGGAGGTATTAGAGTTTTAAAGAAGATTGTCAGGAAAGGCATGAGTAAGAAGAGGATGTTGGAGCAAAAGTATGAAGAAAGTGAGGGAACAATCCATGTGGATATTTGAGAGAAGAGCTATCCATCCGAAGAAACATAAAGTCAAAGGCCATGAGAAAAGAATGAATGTGGCAGGATCTGGGAATCCTAAGGAGGCAGAATGAACAAGGCAGAGGGGGGTGGGTATAGTAGAAGGTCATAAAGTCAGAGGGAAGTGTTGGAGGTGGTGTGTGTGTGTGTGTGTGTGTGTGTGTGTGTACTATTATACACACATACATAAAGGCAGATTGTGTATAACAGTTGTAACCACTATAAAATTTGTTTTTTTTTTCTGAGTGAGATGGGAAGTTACTAGAGCAAAGAATGACATTATTAGACTCAGTTTTTAACAGGATCGCTTTAGCTGCTGTGTTGAGAACAGAAGTGGGCCCATGGCATGGAATCAGGGAGACCATCAGCAGCCTACTGCAATAATGAAGGTGAGAAATGATGTACTTGGACCAGGGTGATTGTGATGAAAGTAGAGAGAAGTGGTTGGATTCTGGATATGTTGTAAAGCTATAGTAACAGGAGGTGGGAGATGAAAGAAAGAAAAGAGTAAAGGAGGACCCAAGGTTTCTGGCCTGAGCAACTGAAAGGATTAAATGGCCATTGACTGAGGTTGAAAAGACTTTGAGGGGGCAGGCAGAAGTGGAGATGATCAGAAAGTTGGTTTTGGAATATTAAATTTGAGATGCCAGTTAGAATTTAGAGTGGAATCATCAAACAGGCAATTGCATACAAGAAGGTCTGAGGAAAGACCTAGGCTGGGAATATCAATTTGGAAAGACCAAGCTTTTATGGCATATAAAACAACAAGACTGGATGAGACTGTAAAGGGTCTGCAGAGAGAGAAAGGGTCCCAGTACAGAGTCCTCTCTGCAGTCCTCTGTAGACTGTACCGTCTACAATCAAAAGTTAGGAAGACAAAGAGGAACCAACAGAAATGAGGTAGGAGTTAAACTGGGTTGTGTTGTTCTGCCGCCTTTGAGCTCAGGCTAATTTTAATATTAGACCTCTATATGATTAGTATCTGGATAAAATGAATCAACAACTAATTCTGGACTCCATCTGATTGTTTTTCTGTCTACTTTTAAGGGTTCATAAAATCCTCCTTCCCAAGGATGGCGCAAAGATGAAGTGAGACAGAGCCCAGAGGCAGGAGGTATTTTGTGTTCATAGATCAGTGAGGGTGAGGGACCAATGATACAGAATATTTGACTTAGCAAGTGTCTCGGAACACCCAGGAGTAGTACGACTGCTGTAGCTGCATCATGCTAAAATGGAGTAATCACAGGGAGCAGAAGCATTAGGGCAATATTGAAATTGTGGTTATTGGATTATTAGAAGGCTTAGAAATAACACATGTAGAGTTCAATTATGATTAATCACGGATTATGATTAATCACAGAGATAAGACGGAAGGAATTCAGCAAAAAAGCAAAACCATGAAAGATACCTAGATCATGAAAATATCTGGATGCACTACCTCTTTTCGATTTTCACGTCAACGGTTATAGTCATGTTATTACATTTGTGTCATTCTGAATTAGGAAGCTTGAGAGATGTTTTGTTCCTGATTTGTTTTCAGTGTATATTATTAAACATCTTCTCGGCACACAGAAATGCTATGGATAAATAAGAAAAATATGCTACCGGAGACAGAAAAGCTCGGTACCTTTTGCTATTCAAGTATTTATAGAACAAGTAAACCATGCTGTTTTCTTCTTATCTATTATTATTCTCATAAAGAGTTTTTCTCCATGCCTTTTCCATCATGACAGGAGACTATTTAGCTCTTCAAAGGGAATTAAAGTAATTTTTTGATGTTTCAGGACAAAATGGTTCCTACTAGTTTGGAAGAAGAAGAATTCAGGGCCAAAAACAGCCTATTTGGTTACCTTGGAAGATCAAATAAAAATGTCTCAGCTCTCTATTTCCATTGTCTAAGAAACAAGTCTCAAGGGTTTCATTGACTTCCAAAGTTAATCTCCACATTTTAGTCTCATTTTTTCCTGATTCATTGAGGAAGCATATTTTAACTTAAGAGACTCTACAAAGTAATGTCAACAACAAATAGATTTTTACTTCCAGTGTGGTTTTTGGTAAACATAGTCTGACTACAATATGCAGTTGGAGAACTGGCTATGATTAAGAGAAGAGAATATTAAGCAAAGGCCAGTGATTCTGACTTCCCTGTTCTAAAAGAAGTAAGAAGGCCACAACATACAGTAATCATACTAATGGTAATCCTCAATGTTTAGCATCACTTGTATGCCAAGGGCTATATTTGAACTCTACATGTGTTATTCCTAGATCTTACACTAATCCAAGGTAGCTATTATTTTATATTTTCTAAAGATGGAGAAACTGAAGTAGGGAGATTAAGCAATGTGCCCAACGCAACACACCTAATAAGTGGCAGAGCTGGGAAATGAAACTGCTCTAGTTCCTATCAAAATAGGTTTTAAAAAAACAGGTTTGGTCATAGCTGCTTTTTCTGTATTACATTACTTCTATAATACATTACTTTTACAAGAGAACCTAATTTTTTAGACTTTTGGTGATCCAATAATTTATTTACCTCAATTACACAAAAATAATAGTGTATAGGAGGGTCAGGAATCCAGACTTGAAAACTCAAGTGTACAAAGTACGTGTAAATTCTTTATTTTGGTTATAGCTATTCTAGATTTCCCTTGGCCCCCTCATCCACTGGTAAGTAGGAACAAAAGTCCAACACATTTTAAAGCTTAGTATCACACAAACATTTTAAAAACTCATTTGGGAAGTATCCAGGATCTCTTTTTTTAAAGATTTTACTTTTAAGTAATCTCTACACCCAATGTGGGGTTTGAATTTAGAACCCAGAGATCAAGAGTCCCACGCTCTACTGACTGAGCCAGCCAGCGGCCCCATCAGTATCTCTTAGATAAGCTTAGCTAGTGTCTCAAAGAGTCTGCCCCTGTTTCTCTCCTAAAATGGTCTCCCAGGGTGTGGCCTGTGGGGGAGGTGCCAAGGAAGGGTTGGAGTCTTCAGACGCCAGGTCCTGTGCTTCCTCTGGTCCCTGGGAGATAAGCTTTGTTCAGCTGCAGCTTGACTTTGAGCTGCTAGAAGAACCCAGAGTCTGCTGAGGGTATAACTCATGATCTGAAACCTATCGGCTTGGTCAGAGAGAAGTCCTTCTTCCTAAGCCTCATCTCAGGCAAGAGAATGACACAGATGTGTCCTTCTTTGATGACCCAGGGCTACTTGATTGTTCTCCTTTCCTGATTCTCAGATGTAACACTTATTTCCTTTCAGGAAGACTTCCACCTTGGTGTGGCAGTCTTGCCCCCATTTCTGTGGTTATCACCACTGATAAGACTTCCCATCTATTGTCTCAGTCTGGATTGACTAGGGGACCCAGCAGACGCCACTGATGAAGGACTCAGATCCCTAAAACTACCCTTGGACACAGGTGGCACCTGGTGAGACAGGGTCTGTTCGTTGTAGGACTCCTATTTAGCATCATGCCACATCCCTTCTGGGTGTGTGCCTCTCTGCTTCCTGCTACAGCAGTCCCAGCTAGCTCTGCCCGCTGCACAGATGCTCTGTGGCACAGGTGAGGCCCACCTACTCACAGGCATCTGCTGTAGCTCTTGGGAATAGTGAACTCGCAGGCAAAGTTCCTGCTCTTAGGCCCCCCGGCTCACTGTAGTAACATCACCTCTTCCCCCTATTCTTCTTCCAGTAGCCCCACGGCAGGTCAGCAAGCCATGAATCAGCAGACGACCACAAGGCTTTGAGATATCAGTCTGTCTACTGGCTATGCCACGAACTTTAGGGGGGATTCCCTTGAGCTTCCTTCCCTCAGCTTTGGGGAAAGAACTATCGGAGCACCTCCCTTCCTTCCTCTATGGGGAGAGGAGGAGGTAACTGTCCCACTTCCTCTTATCTGTCTCACCGGTAAAGTTTTTCCCTTTCACAGGAAAACAAACTGGAAGTCTCCTGCCACGACCCAGGCCTTTGGTAAATGCAGCATTAGACAACTGAGTAACTTAACTCTCAAAAATATGTTATTTCTTTTGTAACCCCATGCACTATTTGTAATCTTCTGGAGCTAGAAAAGATTTCTTTTACGACTTCACACTGCCTTGTTACTCATTCAAAATGATGACAAATATTTAGGATTCAAGACATTTCATTTATTTTACTCTAATTCTTAATCTAACCGTGTTTTGTTTTGTGTTTTGCTGCTGTTGTTGTTGTTATTCCTTAGCAGAGTCCCTACTTTATTTTTCTCCAAGCGGTAAGGTTCCCATTATAGTTACAGAGAGTTTGAACACTTATCAAACGAACTCCTGATAATCATTACTGTTATTATAACTTAATGGGTAATTTTGATCAGCTACTCTTTGTACATAATATATTTCTTCATTAAGCAAGCACGGAATCATAAAGTGCAGGCCTAAAAGGGATTTTAGACATTAACTCATATGAATCTCTTATTTTACAAATGAGAAAACTGGAACTGAGAGTGGTTAAGTAATTTGGCCAGTGTTATATTGCTAGCTCATTACCAGAGTTTGGTCAGGACTCGCCAGTCCTTCAGAGCACTTAAAAATATTGAAGTTGGAATTATCTGTGTAATTTTTCATGTATAGTCTGACTTCCCTCACCCTCAACATACTAAATTAAGCTCCTTCAGGGAAGCAACTGTCTGCTTTATTCTCTTGCATCCCTAATGCTTAGCATAGGCTAATGCACAGAATAGGTACTTGGCAAATATCTGTTAAATAAAGGAGTAAATGGATGGATGGATTCAAAAGATATGTATACAGATTCTACTATGCTTGGTTTGGAAACTACAAAGCCGAGTAAGACCAGATCCAGAAAAGAGGTAGACAGAAACCAAGGGCTGTGGGAGCCCCCCAAAGAATGATTCACTGTAGGAATCGTGTTTCTTCTTCTCCTGGATTGGGAAGGCAGCCCTGGGGGAGATGGGCTGAGAGCCTCAGCCCTGGAGCCTTTCATCAGCTCCTATAAGATCCAGGACACAGATCTGTACTCAAGAATTTACACACCATTACCCTCCAGACAATCGCATATTGCATTTTTGTTCTGTTTTATTCTAGAAGAGTGGCTCATAGTGTGTTAAAAATACACCAGCGTGTCCATAATCTCAGTGGAACAGGTGACTCACAGTTCAAACCACGCGAAGGGAAATGATTATAAGTCAGCTATGAACTTATGGTTCCAGAATAATACAGGGCAGTAGATTGCCTAGTTCAGTGAAGACACTGGCAGAATCTTTTCCATATATGGTTCACAGTCATGTGTAGAAATGATTTCCCAGGCTCCTTAGGATGCCTAGATGTTGCCATATAGTGTTGTAATAGTGGCGAGGTTATGTAATTGTCAGGTTGAATTTTTTTTTTTTCCATTAACCTAAGTATCATGGGAGAAAGATGAGATTCGTTCTTCCTGTCCTCAGGTTTAAATTTTCAATCATGGGAAGTCAGGAGCCATAAAAAAGGAATGCAGTTAGTTTATATAAACCACTCAACAAATTACTCACAGCATCTGTTCTCCTAACCACTAGTGAAAAAGTGGTATGTGCCACTAAAGAAGGATGAACACTCCTCTCAGCGGCATCAGTTGTACCTAGCCGTGAGACCTACCTTCTCTCTTTCGAGAGGGTGCCTAGGCTGGAAACTATTCATGGCTGAGGTGGAAGTAAGGATTCAACTGCTAGATGTAAATATGGTTGAAATAGAAAACAAACTTAAATAGTTATATCACTAGTCACTGACACTATCCTGGCTCAACTATTTCAAGATGAAATGCCTCATATAGACACTCGGCAGTGGACAGTGGCCATCAGCATACCATTCATTCTCCATGGGTCAGGTGAATAATATAGGCCTTCTACATAGAATAAAATAATTCAGAATCCTGGTTAAATAAAGATATCAGAGAAACAAAAAAATAGTAAGTCAAATCTTAGAGAATGGGGGAAATATGTAGCAGAGATATCCCTTACAAAAATATTTGCTGTTAACAGAAAGAAAAAAATTCTAGAGAACTTGGAAAGTAAAGAACAAAGTCTGTGGCAGGCTCAGGAAAACAAAAAGGGAATATTTATGGTATGTAGTCTGTAGCCCAGCTGACAGAGACAGATAAAATGATCAAGATTTTGAAATTTAATGTATAGAGACGCTAAATCAACAGTATTTAAAACTTTCTAGCAACAACCAAGGAAGAAACTGTATAGCAAAGCAAACAGAATTTCATTGGCTTCATTTCATGGAATGCAAAAATATACACCTGTGCATTAGGATTAATAGAGTAGAGTTGCTCACGGAGCTCACTGAAGTAATTTGTACATATCCATATGTACATTCATATTGTATATCATAATTCATTCATACTCATAGTAACGAGAAAGTGGAGATGATGGCCATTCCTGCAAAAGAAGGTACAAATGGCAGCATTGGTGGACATCTAAAACTACCCAGGGCTGTTCACTGGTTTGTTCCAGCATCTTCCAGTCCTTGCCTTGTTGATAACTCCTATGAAAGTGGTGACAGTTATCATCAATTCGTATTCATTTGTTAAAGAGCCTAGGAATTTGATAGAGATCTATGAGCTTTACTAGTATTCACAAACACAGAAATTGAAGTTACTTCGTCAATGAATAATTCATTAGGTATTCCTAAACTTTGGAACAATGGGTACCAAACTGCTGCTATGAAAAATATTTCTTACTTATGAAGATTCAACATTATTTATTGGTTGAGTGGTCTAGTGGCATATGAAGCAAATGAAATTACCAGTGAAGTCCATTCTTTCTTCAATAATTAAAACAGTTTAAAGCTCCAGAGAGTTACATCTTTTCAAGCATTAAAGACTTTTGAGAGCTGGTTTCAAGGTAAAATCAGCCACCAATCTATTTGCCAAGAACCAGGATAACAACTGAAGCTTAAAAATGCTCACTTCAAAGTTGTTCGTAAGCATTTTTATCAGCTGGTTTTTATGTTGGGTTCATTATCACTACCTCTAATTTACGTTGAGACATAGAAACAGCTTCCTGAAGACAGTAAGAATAAAGTAAAAGGGGTGAAGTGAGAGAGCAAGGGCTAACTGAGGGTTGGATACGGGGAAAAGTGGACATTCCTGCTTTTTTTTTTTTTTTTTTTTTTTTTAGATTTTATTTATTTCAGAGAGAGAGCTGCCCACACACGTGGTGGGGGAGGGGCAGTGGGAGAGGGACAAGGAGACTCCCCGCTGAGCATGGAACCTGATGCTGGGCTGGATCCCAGGACTCTGAGATCATGACCTGAGCTGAAATCTCAGGCTAAACCGACTGAGCCATCCAGGCGCCCCTGGGCATTCCTGTTCTGAAGTCTATTAGCTGCTTTTCATTTCAGAGATAAGATTGTTCCACCAGCTCTTCCATAAGCTGGAATGACAAACTGTTGTCACAGTTACAACATTTAAGTGCACAGATATTAATTATCATTCCCACCCTAGTACTTGATGTGACTTGCCTTATAAAAACATCATTTAAAAAAGTTTGAACAAAATGCTACGTGATTTTACGGGAAGCAGTTATTTCGTGCTGCGGCAACATAGGAAAGCTTCATGAAGGAAACTGTATTTCATCAAGACACCTTGAAGCGGGAAGGATTTAGACATGCAGAACTGGGGATGTTCCAAGCAGAAAGAAAAGCCCGAGCAAAGGCAAGGAGGCATTAGGCATTAAATGTATCCAAGGAACAGGAAGCAAATCAGTTTAATTTGCACTTACATTGTGGGAGAGAAAACAGTGGATAATTGGGATCAGGGTCTTAAATAATAGAATGAGGAATACAGTAAGCAATGAGCTAGGATTTGGAGGCAGAGAATTAGGTCGGTTCAATTCTGCACTTACCAGCTCAATTAACCCTCACAATAACTCAATGAGGTAAAGGTTAATATTCCCATTTTTATAGAGAAAACTGAGGCTCAGACAGATGATTAAGTTGTGGATTTCAGACATGTGAGTAGGAAGGACACAAAACTAACAATCAGGACNNTTTCCCCTCTGTTTTATTGTCCCTTGCTGCACTGTCATCTTTGGTTTAGTAGCCTTTTCCTCTGCGCAGACCATGAGCATTTTGCCACACTGGCTGTGTCTTTGTTTCCTAAAAACCTAGCACAGTACTTGGCATATAGAATGTGATCGATAAATGTTAGCTGAATGAAAGAATGACTATCTAGTAACCCGTTTTAATGGCAGAAGTGGAGCATAGGAGAAAGCCCAAGGCCGGAGATATCTATATGTAGGAAGTCGTCTGCTGAGGAGTTACTGGTGTAGCCATAAGATAGATGAGTTGAAAGGTATTTATAATAAATTCAAAAAGCATGTAATGAATACACTGACTTTAGGGTGAGCACAGAAGACTTTCTCTTTCCACTCATACTGAATGGCAGCTACCAAGTCCAAGGATATCAGGATGACTGTCTCTATGAAGCCATCAATGCCATGTTAAGAAACATCTTCTTTTGAAAGTGGATACTCAGGATCATGGAGATACACAAAAACCACCTCTTCTCCTTTCACAAAGGCAGTTCCAAGGCTGGAGCTTCCGAAACTTCATTAGCATGAAATTTTCACAAATAATACCTGCCAATTTCTGAAACTTACAAATGAGAATGTTGTGGAAGACAAGAGAAACACAATTCAAAATTTCTTAAAAGGAATATGCAGTGGTCTTCTGCTGTATTTTCTGGAGATGAGAGAAGCGATGACCTCTGGGAATCCATTTGGAGCTTATCATTTGAAAATAGATCAACTGATGTGACACTTTGTTTTGCTTTAAATAATGGAAGTGTAGCAATGATCAACAGGTTTTTAGAAAGGCACGAACAAGGTCATAACAACCTCTTTCTGTCCTGTCGCTTATGATTCTGTAAAACCAACGACCAGAGACAGCTGAATAAAAGACACCTAGCACCTAGCACCAATTATCAGGGATTAGAAGACACTCTCTTATTTGTTTGATTTAAATTGCACTCTGTTTTCTAGCTACAGGCATGGGAGATAATAGCAAAGGCAACTGAAATGCTCAAGCACCAAATTACAGTCATGAAAAGAGAAACTTGCGTCTATAACTTGATTTAATTAGTCCCCTGCCCCCCCATTAGGCTAGTCAGTATCAATGGGTTTTGAAAATGATAATCCTAAAAAATAATAGAGCAAATAAATTCACAAATTCAAAGCACACCGAACAATGGGCCTGTAAATGCTCACAAAACAGAAGTGACATTTAAATTTATTATGAATTACTCAAATCATCATTTTAGAATATTCATTATATACATGGCACAGAGGTAAGCTACACAGGGGTACTATGAAGATATATTTTGGAGTCTGGAACAGATGATACAAACGAATGTACATAAATAACGTACAAAGTACGTTAGAGATTCAAGAACATTTTAGAAAGCACAAAGGAAGAAATTACTTAAATTCATTAGGGCTGAATACAGATAGCTTTTGTGAAGAAGGTGCATTAAGCAAATCCTTGTAGATATGGGAATTTTTCACTAATTGAAAAACAGAGAAAGCTAATTATAAGCTGAAGGAATAAAATAAGGGCTTAGAAATAAAAAAGTATAGGATGCATAGCTTACACATGATCAGTAGAGCAAAAGATATAACTAGTAAGGTAAACTGGAATGAAATTAGAGAGGGCATGGAACTCTATGCTAAAAAAACAGCAATTTACACTCTATATCAGTGCTTTCCCATAGAATTTTCTGTAATGATAGCAATGTTCTATATCTGCACACATGGCTGTTTAGAACTTAAAATATGGCTAGTTCAACTGAGACACTGCAGTTTTAATTTTATTGTATTAAGATTATTATTAAATAATGTATCAAATTTAAATAGCCACATGTGGCTAGTGTATACTGG